>NC_142348.1:32329861-32641388 GCF_054954075.1 Amborella trichopoda | reverse complement strand
GTAAGTCTAATTGAAAGGGTGATCTTCTGGATTACTGATGGTTGACATCAAAAAATGTTTCCACTCCAGTTGTGAGCAGCGTTCGCAAAATCGAACTGGAACGGTTAACTGGTCATGAGGTGGGAGCGGTTCGAACCGGAACTGGACTAACCGGGGCGGTTAACCGGACTAACAGATCAAGTAGATTTTTCTTAAAAAAATGGGTAAAAAACCCCCAAAACATTTAAAAAAATAAAAAAAATAGAAAAACTTAGATTAAGTCATATATAAGTCATTTTTCTTTTTTCTTTTCATCTTTTAGACTTGTCATATATTAGTCATTTGGATCAAGTTGCATCATAAGGTGCAGACAATTCATGGCTTCAATAGAGCAATAGAAAATCCTTGCAAATTTACAAGACTTCTATAGTAATTCCATAGATTCTCACTGAATAGGAGTAAGTAGTATTGCAATAAATATATCGGTACGTATAAAGTCTAGCAATGAAATGTTATATAACAAGGTCGTAACTGTTCCAAAGTCTAAACTAGATGTGGCTGGAAATTTGTGATGAATGTACTCTGGCCAACCTACATAAGGATACGATTTGAAAGATAAAATGTAGCATAGAATGGAGTACCTTTACCACATGCTATGATTTCCTATCAAAAGCTCAAGGAATTCATTGTTTTATACAAGAAACTTAACCATGAAACATGAATGTTTTAATACTATTGAGTCAACACAAACTCATTCCACATTTCCACACTGAAGAAGAAAGTAGAAAAAAAAAACATACTTTTATAAAAAAAAAATATAATATTACAAGCAATCCAACAAGCGCACCAAAAATATATAACATTAAAAAGAAAGAAATGTTTTTTTTCCCATATTCAGCACAAAAAAAATATTTTTCTAAAAAAAAAAAAAAACATTAAAAACAATCTGAGAAGCTCACCAAAAATATATAACATTAAAAAGAAATACATATTTTTTTTCTCATAGTCATAAAAATATTTTTATAAAAAGATATATAACATTAAAAACAATCCAACAAGCATACCAAAAATATATAATATTAAAAATAATGAAATATTTTTTTCTCATATTCATTACAAAAAAAACATATTTTTGTAAGATATATATATATATATATATATATATATATATATATATATATATATATATATATATATATATATGTATATATATATATATATATATATGTATATATATATATATATATATATGTATATATATATATATATAATTAAAAACATTCCAACAATCTCACCAAAATATGTAAAATTAAAAAGAAAGAATCCATGTTTTCTCATTCATCACAAATAACATATTTTTATAAAAAAAACATAATTTTATTAAGAAACAAATTGTTTTAAAGAACCTTAAAATCGAGCCAAAGAACACAGAAACTTTAGAGTCAAAATCAATCTCAAATCGTTCATTTTTTGAACAAAATGGCATGGGGATATGATAGATACTTCAATTACGACTAAAATGCTTCAAATATCATGAAGATAAATTCACTATTGAGATCGTTCTTCAAAAAATGGCGGATATTTCACTTCATGCAATTTTCAAAACAAAAACACAACAAAAAGAAATTCATATAAATAAATATACTCAATGATAAATCAACATACCTGATGTATTCGATTGATGAAGCCTTGATGATCAAACTTAACTGATCAATTTAATAAAAAACAAACAGAACATAGATCAAGAATCAATTTTTTTTAATCGAACACAATTATTTGAGCAGCAGGATTTTCAGCCGAAATCAACATCCAAATTTCATTTTTTTCAATAAATCGAAATAGAAAAAAGTTTAAGGCTTTAGTAATGGATCAAAGCCCTCCATTTCTATGCATATTCATGGGGTATTGAAGCTTAGATTGATACAATGGCGGAAATTTCACAGTTTCAAAAATCCACCATTTCAATCCACCAAAAAATCGTTCTTCTTCTATTTTTGATTCAATAAACAATTATTTATACAAACGTTCAGGTGTATAAGTGCAATAATTCATCGAAAAAAACAAAAAAAGCTAGAAAATCAAATAAAAAAACGTTGTATAACATGAATCACATGTTTTGTTTAAAATAACGACCTTTGTGTCAAATAACGACCGTTATTTAATATGCTACGGTTATGAACGTTATATCACATGTTATATCGGTAAGTTGGACCGGTTAGAAAAAACTGGTTGGTTTTGAATTAAAACCACCAGTTTCACATCGAACCGACTGGTTTTGGTGCTAATTTTTTTGGAGGTCCCCGACTTTTTACTTGTACCAAAAAACCTGTCTTAACTGGAGTTGGTACCTTACCAGTACCGATCTAACCGGGCGGTTCCGATTAGGACCGATCGGTTTTGCGAACACTATTTGTGGGAGTGATTTCTTAGTGCAACAATTCAGATGATATAGTTGGCTTGTCTAATATAAAAACATGGTATATAGATTGATGAGTAGCATTATGGGAGAGCATATGGCTCATGAGAAGCCCGCAAAGCTAGGGATCATAGTGTGTGTTAGAGAGCATATGTGTACGTTTTGATAATAACATTGCGATACAGGATTTCACAAAGGATCCTAAGTATCACAATAAGACATAGCACATAGACAATGGGTATCACTATGTGTGAGGTACCGTTGAGAGGAGAGAGACAATCATGACATGTAATGTCATTAGTAGTCCCCACGACTAATCCTATAGCTTGAGAGAAATATAGGGGCTTATGTCATAGGAGTGGGAGTTAGGATTCTCTAATTAGATTTCTATATCATCATTATAGTCTAATTATTTTAGTACATGAATTGTATTTTTTATTTACCATTTATTTATGAGGAATTTATGTTACTATAGTTTGTTTACAACACACACATGGTTTGATTGCACATTCACACTTACGTACTAGGACACTAGTTCATTATTAGATATATCGTCAGCAAGCTTGGTTCGCTCTCTCACGTAGTGCTGGCCACCATCAATGTCTTGGATATTAGAGGATGAGACACACATGTGATGTGACTATTGCCTCGATAAGAGATTGAGATGGGATTCCATAGTTAGGAATCAACATGATCCAAATGAGTATGCCTTCCCACCATATCATGTAGCCTGTATGATAGCTAGGTGTGATTCGGGGATGCTCAACTTAGTTGCCTGAGTACGACTCAGAGGCGCATTGGATGTAATGTAATGCATGATTGCAACTGAAATAGTACCTGCATGGTACAAATTGGACATGGATCCTAGTATGCATATCATTTACACCGTAGAGTTTGACCCATATGACACGTGTTAAGCAAGACCATTACTCCCATAAAGGTAGAGGTGTATAAGAAGATCCATGTTCCCTATTACACTATATGAGATATAGCCAGTCACTTAGTGACCTAGAATGCACTCATTGATTGTGACTATATTAGGAAGTGGAGATTTCATGTTGCTACTTTAGTGTACTCCCCATTCTCTTCAATCGAGTTGGGGGCAGAGCTAGGAAAGCAGTTAGTTCAAAATTGAATAATATTAGGACTACGGGAAGACCATTAGCATCACACTTCGATTGGTTTCTAGAGAGTTAAGTGTACTCGAATCAGATGCTCATTAGTAGATTATCGACTTGAGGTATGTTCGATCTTTTTTTATAAAATGTTTTCGAAAAATTATTATGAAAGTACACGAAGGGGTTGTATAGTCTCTTGAGCATAAAGTAGCTCACAAAGGATTAGTTGAGATAATCAGTCTGTTCTCGTTAAGTGAATCTAGGGTAGGCGAGAGCATTTTTGAATAAAGAGAGAAGAGGTGTTCCACATTAGTTTAATGAATACTTAATGTAGTTCTCTTTGCGTATATGCATTGCTGCTGAAGGTCTCACATTGCATTTCTTGATGGAGTATAGGGCGTTCTTGTGTTAATATGTATCACCAAATGATCATTATGGGATCTGATACTATTTTTGTGTACCCACTCTAGGACGAGTGAAAGATGTTGGATTTGGAGAATGCTCCTTATAAGTGAAAAGACTTCATTAAAATTGTTTACTTTTTTAGTGGCTAATAGAGAAGAAGATGTCCATAGAATTGTTGGACTTGTTAGTAGTAGAGAGAAAAAGTAAGAAAAACCAATCCCATGTGATATGATATTTTCAATTAGGGATAAACTTCACTTAATGAAATATAAGATAACTACATTTTGAATAAGATTCCTTCATGAGATATTTTCTATATAAAAGTTGTTTAGAGAGAGAAAAGTAGAGAACTAAAAAACAAGATGTATGTAACTTTAAAAAAAGTTCTCTCTAAAACCTAAAGCTCCTATATCTCTCTCTTAGTTTTTTCTCTTTAGAAGCACTAGAATGAAAACCATAGGTGATCCAAGAGCTCTCGGGCCTTCTATCAAAGGATTAGGATATGCACTTTGTATACAATGTTGTTGGTTCAAGTTTTTGTTTGAACACATTTTTCAGCATCTTAAGTCCCGATGCGGAATAAAAGAGAAGCTGATCAATAAAGCCATGACATACAATAGAATTATCGACAGTCTCAGAATTGCCCAGGAATGGGTCAAAATCTTCCTAAGCACTCAAAATGCCACCTGCCAAGTTTCATCTCAATCCGACATGTCTAAGGCAGCGCAAACAAAGAAACAATTTCAGAAAAATCCGCCTCTAACACCTTGAAACGGACCCTGTAACTAGAACTATAATTTCGGTGCTTCAAACTGATATAGAACTACCGCCATTGGATCCGGCATAGTTAAAAACCCCTATGAGTCAAGTTTCGGCTTAATCAGACATTCTAGGACAAAGTTATAGGTTAAACATTAAAAAGGGGTAGTCCGCACGCTATTCCCGTGCGGCCTCCCTGCACCAATCTCCATTAAAGAAGGCCGGTGTGCACAGTCCCAAGCATCAACTTCAAAGTCGGATAGCTCTCAAATTTGGTGAGCGTCTTCGTCTTATCAAGATGAGTGTTTTGTTATGTGGTAGGACCTGGGACAATACCCGAGCAGGGGGAAAATTAGAGAGAAGTTGGCGATTCGTGAATATAGTTATAGAAAATTCAGCAGCTACATGCCTCACTCGAGTGGCCATATCATGGCACTCGCATACCCGATTGACGTGAAACTAATTGCATTATGTGCGTAAGGTCCGAGGCTATGCCTGGTTTGAACCTCATGTACGATGAATGGTTGGATTTGGAAAACAAATGCGTCAAAGTTACTACAAATTCTGACCGTCGAATTTTTTGATTTCGTCTAAAAACCTTGGACGACGAAAACTTCATCCGGGCATGAAATCGAGCTGCGTTCATTGCAATGTGATCATCTTAGTGCAATCCAGTGAAAAAGTCAAAGAAAAACATCAAGAAACAAGCACACTCTCGATCAGAAATTTTCAAGATCTATACAAATTTGAGTCGCATGATTGTGCCCTAAAAACGTGATCTATGGCTCGAAGTTGGTATCAAATTGATCGTCATGCCGAGCCCGACAAGAAAATAATCATCTTTCGGCCAAATGGATACCGGAGCAACCCCGAATCATCCATGAAAGATCACGCAAGTTCTAAGGCAGCAACGAGGACTGTTTTGGAATTTCACACATTGTTGGGCAAGGGCAAAACAATCCTTTCGCACCCAATTTTAGAATTTTTTTTTAATTCAATTAAATTGTAATTATCATCAATTTAAGTTTTTGGGCGTACACCCATGTTTGGGCCCAATTCTATAAGTACATGTTAAGCACAATTGTTATAGGACCATTGATTTTTCAATACTCATTAATAAAATTTGAGAGTTTTCACGTTCAAATTATGGGTATGTCTTGGAGAGTGAGAGAGGAGAGAGAAGAAAAAGTCCGGTACCCTTTGGTGAAGGTAATTTTCTCTCACCTCCTCTCATCTCTCTCTCTTCTCGTCTATCTCTTTCTCTCTCCCTCTTCTCGTCTATCTCTTTCTCTCTCCTCTTCTCATCTCTCTCTTTCTCTCTCTTCATCTCTATCTTTATCTTTCTCTCTCCTTTCTTCTATATCTCTCTTTCCTTTTTCTTCTCTGTTCTTTATCCACTTTTATTCTCTCTTTTCTGTCTTTCATTTCTTTTTTCTTCACTTTCCTTCTCTCTCCTTGTTCTTTCTCCTTCGTCTCTCTGTTCATGCATGGCGGAGCCTGTAGCTTGGTATGATGGGCCTTAACTCGAGGGGCGGGCCAGGCCTCTGTCAAAGTTCATCTTATTCCCTTGTGTCATGGACGACGGAAGCTCATCACCGTCCATGTTTTCTTTCTCTTCCAATTCTTGTGTCATGGACGGCGGAAGCTTATCGCTGTCCATATCTTCTCTCTCTTATTCTCCTGTGCAATGGATGGTGGAAGCTCATCACTATTCATGTCTTCTCTCTCTTCTAAATATTATGTCATGGATGATGGAAGCTCTTCATCATCCGTGTTTTCTCTTTCCTCTTCTCACCTCTATCATGGACGGTGGAAGCTCATCGCCGTCCATGTTTTCTCTCTCTTCACTTCTCTGTCATGGACGATAGAAGCTCATTATCGTCCATGTCTTCTCTCTCTTCTGATTCCTTTGTGATGGACAGTGGAAGCCCATCGCTATCCATGTTTTTTCTCTCTCCACTTCTCTGTCATGAATGGCGGAAGCTCATCGCTGTCCATATCTTCTCTCTCTTCTAATTCCTCTGTCATGGACGGTAGAAGCTCATCACCGTCCATGTTTTTTCTCTCTCCACTGCTCTGTCATAGACAACGGACGTTTATCACTGTCCATGTCTTCTCTCTCTTATGATTCCTCTATCATGGACAGCGGAAGCTCATCGTCATCCATACTTTCTCTCTCTTCACTTCTCTGTCATGGACAGTGGAAGTTCATCGCCATCCATGTCTTCTCTCTCTTCTGATCCCTCTGTCATGGACGATAGAAGCTCATCGCTGTCCATGTCTTCTCTCTCTTTTGATTCCTCTGTCATGGACGGTGGATGTTCATCACTGTCCATGTTGTCTCCTTTGTTATGGAAGGCAGAAGTTCATCGCCGTCCATATTCCCTATCTCTCTTTTCTCTCTCTTCTTCCGCCTTCCTCTTCTTTCTTACTGTTCCTTTCTTCTCCTTTTCCTCTTTCTCCATTTCCTTTCTTTTTCTTACATGCATGACATTGGCAGTACTGTGCATGCCTTTCCCTCTCTCTTGCTTTTCTCTCTTCTCTTCTTTCCTTCTCATTAGATCAAGGGACGCTAAGTCATGCACTGCCATGGTAGTCTCATCATCTAACAATACTGTCGATGTATCGGTTTTAGTCACCGTGGTTGCCTTACTACCACGATAGGCTAGCCATTGTGCCAGGATGATCGCTCTGTCATCTAGTAGTATTACTGTTGTGCTAGTCTAGTTACCGTGCCCGTCTTGCTACCACATCAAGTCAATCACTTGCTGGTCTAACTACTGTGTTAGTCTAAGCCACCTAGTTAAATCCCTATCTTCCCTATTCTTCTATTCTATCTCTTCCTTCTTCTTTCATCTATTCCCTTCCCCTATTTCTTCTTTTGAATGTGCATGACTATGTGCATAAGGAGGGATCACTTGACCCACTTGTCTTGTAAATTAACCATGTATGTGTGATTGCAAAAACATGAGAGTACATGCCAAGAGAGACGATTCTGAACCAGTTTTATGACTGGGGGGAATTTCTTCATGATTTAATAGGGCATCCACGCGAGCCAGCTCGACTAAGTCCCAAACCCACCTTAAATTCCTCTCTCATCGGTTAGTATATCTGCCCTGACTCCTGAGCGAGGTTCTCGAGAGAGCGATCTCAAAGTCCTGGGTTCCACCAAAACTCAAGATGCGTGTCACCAGATTATCATGATCTGGAGGGCGAGATCGATGCACCTAACCAGTATTCAATAGTCGGCCTTGGGATGTGAGCATCAAACTCTCGAACTAGAAGTTACGCATGCAAAAGAGAATAGGAGGATCACATCATCCATGCGGGAAGAATCATATATGGTGAAAGGTATGTGATTTCTCTTTGATCTCTTTGTTTTTTGTGTTTCCACTACACTTGGAATTCCCCTTGGAATTAACAAGGATGCTCAACTTTTTTCATTTCAAAAACGAAAAAAGGAAAAAAAAAATCCTTTTGGACTATCACATCTGAGTATTTAAGAACTCAAGTGTCTTTAATTTTGTTTTTAAAACACTTATATAGTGATCTAAACTGTTTTCCAGAATTTCAAATAGGAAAAATGTCATCTTCAAGTATGCCTTTTGTCCATGGGAGTCACGTTATAGCATACTTCCTTGAGAGTAACCTAGACGGTCTATCCAGTGCTATTTTTTGAATATTAACTTAAGTTTTCATTAATATTGTATGAAGATGTCAATGTTACATTGATAATGATGTGCGAAAAAAAGGTATGGCACCCTATGAAAAAAACGAAGGTGGTAGAAAACATTCATTTAGTACAAAGCTCATGACAAGTGAACTCCTTGGCCAACAGGAGCCTAGGTGACAATTGGCTCTGATTTCCACCTAAAACTTCAACCCACACCAAAACCAGCATATGGATTTACCATAATGCTCTCAATTTGGAAAATGGGTATGTATCAATGTTCCTTTCTCTATTAACATGCTAATGATTTCTCTTTGTGACAACGCTGGTTGGATTTCACCAATATTAGATCGCAAGCCTAAGGTGCCTCTTGCCGATCCCAAAACCACAAAATCACATTTTTAAAGTCTTCCTCTACAATGACTCTATTATGAGATTGCTACAATCTAAGGACCCCATTCTTCTGAGCAAAGAGATGCATCTCATTAATTGTGCACGGAAGTAAGGAACCTCAACGAGAAATAAGCACATTGCCTTGATGATTTTTAATTAGGCACCCAAAACATTCTGGACCATTGCTCACCCTCGAGCTCCCATCAAATTTTAATTTCACCCTACCTACTAGTACTATTAGCCAATTATTGGATTCAATGATTCTTATTTTATGAGACTGAGCCAACTAAAGTTGTTATTGGTCCGAGCCAAGCCTCATTTCGGGTCGCTACCGGGCCTGATTGCGGGCCTGTTCGAGGCTGGGCCAACAGGTTTATATTATCCAAGTTCACCTTGGATATACTAACGAACTCCTTACTAACTTGAATCCAACACAACAAATAACCTATCGGTTTAGACCTCACATTCCTTCATCATTGGCCTTTCCTCCAAGAGCCCTATAATATTCTATTCTATAGTTTTCTATTTCCACGCGTTCCAAAGTATACATTGCCACATTCTGCAGCCAAGTGCCAAGTTATGGCCAAGGAGGAGAGATCTTTAACAAGTCACCCACTTGATGTGGAAAAGCGAATTGCCAGCTCCAAATTAATCCTATAAAGCAGCAATATAAACACATGTGATAGTTAGTCTAGTCATCCATATTACAAAGCATGCACACATTTGTTAGAAACATACTCCTCAAACCTATGTTAATGGGCTTAAGCTGGCCTGCTGACTTTCGAGCCATGCCTAGTTTCAAGTTGAGTTCGGGTCACATCTTAAAGCTCGTGGGATGGGCATATTTTCTGACCAAAAGTTTTATATGATTTATTAACACTACTGAAATAGAGGCATCACTCTTGTTTTCACTTGTCTTTTGCTTCTAATCCTTAATCCCGTCAAGATGAGAGAGAAAATTTCAGAGAGGGAAAATACCTCTGAGTACGCGGTCCCATTCTTTCTATTTCCTAGGCTAGGCTACACCCCAAGCATTGTTTCATCCTCTCTACTTGTTATATGCCCCACGTAGTAACCGTCTCCCGGGACAAACACACGGTCCCGAGCAAACCCAAGAGTTTTAACCCTCGGACCACCGCTCTAACTTCCTCTCGTACAGTCGAGTTGAGTCGAGAGACACATATACTCTCTCCCTCAGTTACTCGGGAGGAGTCATTCTGAGCTGGTAGTCAAGAGGGATTCAGCTCTTTAGTTGCCTCAAGTGCCCAGACGCCCAGCTTTTGCGTGAAGGGAAAGATTCTTGCCGTCCTTCTTCTGTACTCTTTCCTTCACCAGTCAGCCTTGTTTGAGAGGACCATTACGGAGGAGGATAATCGAACCCGCATCGCAATTTTAAGCATGAGAGAGAGAGAGAAGTGACTTGTTGAAAGCCTGAAGAGAGTCTGTGTCCAAACCGTGCTGGCAGACAGCCGGAGGGCTTTGTAACTGTTTTAAGAGGGCAAGCTCACTGGGTGTATCCTCGAACCTCAAACGATGAGGTAAGCATCTGAATGTATCCTCGTCCTAAAATCTCTCTCCTTGTTGGTTCCTATCCATGCTAAGGAGAGTTCGCATACACGCAGCCTCAAGTGTGCAGCGCGTATGGATCCTCCGTGGTTGTTTGAGAGAAGATTTTCTCCCCACACCCACACGCTCGAGGACTGAAAAAAATCAAGCAAAAGTAATCAATTTGGGCAATGCATGATAACCTCGGAGAATAGAGCTTGGAGTTGATTTTGGCAGCTTAGGTTTGCCTGAAGAAGGGGAGCACTGACTGGTTGTCTTTGAGGGTATGCTCTTGCCTCGAGCCCTGCCCTGAGGGCTAGCTTGTATGTGGTTAGGTGCCTTGATCTTACCCTCCGGATCTAGATGATCTGGCGGCACGTATCTTGGGTTTCTAGTGACCCAGGATTTGAGATCGCTTTCTCGAAACCTTGATGAAGAGCAAGGGTAGGTATACCATCCGATGAGAGAGGAATTTAAGGTGGGTTCGGGACTTACTCGGGTTGGCTTGCATGGGCGCCCTCTTAGATCACGAAGAAAGCCCTCCAGCTGCTTTAGCTGGTTCGGAATCGCCTCCCTTGACATGCAATCCTCTTGTTTTCTGCACAACACTTCTATGATTAATTTGCAAGACAAGTTGGTCAAAGAGACCCACCCTTGTCCTAGGGCATTGTACGTTCATATGAGGGTGATGAAGCAAAAGGTTTAAATAAAGACAGGAAAGAGAAGAGAACTTAACGAAGGGGCGACACTAACATGACGGCCGAAAAATTACCGACTCGGAGTGGTAGCAAGATAGACATGGTTCTCAGGACCAGCACATCGATAATACTATTCAAAACCGAAGCCAATATAGCGGTGCCAGGCTAAGTCTACCCTCAGTCAAGTGAGAAGAGAAAAGAATGAAGAGACGAAAAGGGGATGAAGAGAAAAACCCAGACGGCAATGGGCTTCGCCGTTGGCATCATGAGAAGACGTCGCGTCCCTTGCGGGCGACGATGGCTTCTGGTAAGGCTCATGACGATAGCTCCCCATGAGACACATGGTGGTAGTTGTGGAACACAAGAGAACCCGCGGGCAACAATAAGCATCACCATTGGCAATGGAGGAGGAAACACGTCCCTTGCGGACGACGATAACTCCTGACGAGGTGCAGAACGGTAACGTCCCATGAGTCGCACGAAGAGTACCTCTCATGGAGCGCACGATGATGGACACAGATAGGCGCGGAAGGAGCCTACGTGAGGTGAAGGGTATTACCGCGACCCTTTACAGATGGCGATGGACATCACAGCGTGCAATAGTCACGTGACAGGGTGAAGCCCTTGCGGAGGGCAATAGGCTTCGCTACCCGATTTCCTCACTGAGACATCAAGGATACATCTGCGGATGGCAATGAGCAGCGCCGTCTGCAAGCCTCACTAGGAGGTAGAGATTGAAACAGAAGGGGGAAGAAGCTCGTGCATGGCACTGTCATCGTCATGTGCGATCTGTGAGACCACCCAAGAGGCATGCACGACACTGCCATTGCCGTGCATGGCCACTGAGAGGAACTCAGATGGAGAAGAGGAAGAAGAAAGAGAGGAAGAGAGAGAAGAAAAGAAAAAGAAGAGAGAAGATTTACCTCGAACCTAAGGGTATCGATCCAAAATTTTCTCTTACCTTACTCTCTCTCTCCAAACATGACCTAACAATGAGAAGAAGGAGAAACTTTATTAATTAAAAACTCTCTCTTTATAAAGGGTTGAATCTTTTGAGTGTGTCTCATTTTTTCTTTTTTTTTTCCTTTCTGTGTACAATGATGGTACGTGGTATATATAGAATTTGCCCCAAACATGGGTGGATGATAAAAAATAACCCTAATTGCTATTAAATAGGGTACAAATGACAGATTTGCCCCTTCATAACAATTTATGGAATTTCAAAACAGTCCCTGTGTTGCCCGAGAACGTGCATGATTTTTCATGGTTGATTCGAGGTCGTTCTGATGCCTGATTGATCGAAAGATGATTGTTTTCTTGTAGGGCTCAACATGACAATCATTTTGATACCAACTTCGACTCATGGATTGTGTTTTAGGTACACGATCATGTGATTTGAAATTTGAATGGATATTGAAACTTCGGATAGATAGTGTGCTCACTCCTTAATGTTTTTTTGATGATTTCTTTGCTAGATTACACTGAGAATGTTGTTATGATCGCGGGGCAACAAACACAGCTTAATTCCGTGCCCGAAGATTTTGTGACTTTGGAATTTTGGTTAGAATATGGAATTCCAGCGATAGAATTTGCAGTCACTTTATTAGCTTCGTGTGCAGAATCCGACCATTCATCATATACTAGGTTCGGCTTAGAGATAGCTCAAGACCTTACACATGCGATAGAGTTGGTCTCGCATTGATCTGGCTCGCAAGCAGCGTGATTTGGCCACTGGAGCGAGGCACGACACTGCTGAATTTCCTGAACTTTTTTCACGAACCAACAACTTCTCTCTGGCTTTTCTTCGCACTCTGGTGTCATCGTGGGACGTACCACTTATCTAAACACTCGTCTTGACGAGATGAACATGCTCACCAAAATTGAGAGCGATCTAACTTGGGACGAGTGAGATATGAGCATCGAAATTCACTATTTGTGACTGTCCCTTCAGTGGTGTGGAGTTGCAGGGTGGCCGCATGGGAATAGCTTGTGGCTCTTCTTGTTTCACTCTTTTGCCTATAACTTCTTCCTAGAGTATCTGTTTAAGCTGAAATTTGACCCCGAGGGGTTTTCAACTGTGTCGGATCTAATGGTAGTGGTCCCATAACAAGCTGAGACACAAAAAAATTATAGCTATAGTTATAGGGTCCGTTTCAGGGTGTGAGAGGCTGATTTTGCTCAAAATGTTTATAGTCTTCACTACCTTAGACATGTCGGGATACAATGAAACTTAGCAAGAGACTCTTGAGAGTTCACATGAAGATCTTGACCAGTTTTGGGGCTATTATGAGACTGTCGAAATTTCCACTGTTTACTATGCCTTTATTGAGCGGGGGCCCCATGTTAATGAAAAATATCTTCCAACAGCATGCCCCATCGAATGTTGTGCTTCGAGAGAATCGAAAAGTGCAATCATTCAGAAAATTTTCTCACGGGCTAGCCAAGGACTACGTGAACGCTGAGGAGGTCGACGTAATGTCGCGATCAGGATGCTCGGACGTTTGGACGCAATGTACGGGTCCATCCGTGGAGACTTATCGGGGAGAAATTTTTTTTTTGAGGGATCCTGTCAAAGTCCTCACCCTCAAGGGACTATTTGCGATTCTAAAGCGTGATGCTTTTGTAGGGATCTCCTCGGATAGAATCAGGCCTATCTAGAAGCCAAATGCTATGAACCTTTGGTCAGCATTGTTCGCTGCTACACCAGGTTTGCTTTTGATGTCCAGGGTATCTCTGTAGGTCTCGTCTAGCGGGGTTTAGTTGGGAGCATGTCCCAACGCTCTGGGCTTATCGACTAGAGGGAATTTTGGCGAGGCGGCCCCATGGGCCCCATCCTGTCTGGTCCAGAAGGTCTGGCCCTGTCGACCGAGGATGGTTTTAGGTGAGGTGATCTCATGGTGAGGAATACCCTAAAGTCTCTGGCAGATTAGACCCTAACTTCGTCAGTTTCTTGCCTTTGTGATGGTCTTTAGTGTTCCGGAGGGATTTTTGGTCATCGTCCTCACCCTCAAGGATTCTTGTTATTGTCGATGTTGAAATGTGGGAGATCTTATGCGGCTCTCACTCCCTGGTGAGCCAAATTGTGTTGTGATTAGATGCTGAAATTTGACGATTATAGGTAAACCTCATTAGCTAGGATTGCGATTATTTGGAAATTGAGTGTCAGCTGAGGCGGCGGTAGTGCGTCAACCTGTTTCGTCAGTCCAAGTGCTCTTTCGTAGGTTTTCACTTGAACAGGGGAAGTGGCACTGTAAAGATGGTTTTCACTAACTTCTGTTATTTTTGGGCTCTTTTACCCATGACCTCACAGTCATGTCCACCCTCTTCATCCATTTTTGCTCACAGTGCCCTTTTGGGGTTTTCACCATGCCTGGGTTTCTGTTTACTCATGGTTTGTGACCATGCCCGTCCGTCATTTTTACTCATGGTGTTCCCTTGCCCAGGTGTACACCATACCCATTTTTTTTGTGAAGGCATGTTTAGGGCCATGCCTTCGAGACATGCAAAGCCATTTAACGTCATGCAGTCAGAATGTGCACTATAGTTTAGGGTCATACAGATGGACCGTGATGGTGATGAGTGGCAATCTGTAGAGGCCATGGAGTGAGTATAGTGGTAGTTACGACTCACTTTGGGAAGATGGCACAAGGCTACCTATGAAGGGAGAATGGTGGGTGAAGAATGGCGACCCACTAGTTGACAATGAATATGGATTATGAAATGGCTCGCCATTTCGTGAGCATGGGTAAGACTCACTGGGGAATGATGGATGGTGTGCGCACACGAACGGGTCGGTTAGGGAAGGCATGCGTGAAGATGCATGTAAAGGGTGTGTGCACTTATGTGAACTCACTGAGGAGGTAATAAAGGTGGTGTGCGCACACGAATGGGTCAGTTAAGGAGAGCGTGCGTGAAGATGCACGTAAAGGGGGTGTGTGCATATATGGGGGCATCGTTTAAGGTCATGCCTCCTGAACCTGGGCAAAGCGGTTAACATCATGCGGCTAGGACGTGCACTATGGTTTAAGGTCATATAGCTTAGACTGTGGTTATGTAGTTTAAAGTCATGCAAGTAGGACCGTGCAGTTTAAGGTCGTGCAACTAGACCTCTGCTGCAGTTTAAGGTCATATAGTTTGGGCTGTGGCTTGCGCAGTTTAAAGTCATGCATCATAGACCAGAGCTATGTAGCTTAAAGTCATGCAGTTAGGACTATGGCTGTGCAGTTTAGAGTCATGCAGCACGAACCAGAGATGTTCAGTTTAAGGTCATGCGGCACAGACCAGAGTGTGGGTTGCAGTGTAGGTGAAGCTGCATGGAGGATCGGTCTATGGATAACCATCTAACTCCCTGAGGATAAAGATAGTTAAGGCTATACATAAGCAGATAGATTTAGATGAAGATGGTGGCCCTACAAGGAGTGGCACGCAGTAGAGACTTCACTTAGAATTAAGAGGGCCAGTGTGACTTCACGGGGACAATGAGTAATGGTATGCATGTAACTCTACTGAGAATGACAGAGCACAAATGAACCTCACTAAGGGTCGAAGGGATAAGATTGACCCGATTTCCCTGAGGATGGTTGGCCGTAGTAGAATGTGACTCTCATTGGGATGTTGGTGCGAAACAAATCCATTGGGGACTAAAGGGGTAGGTATGACCTTTGCGTACATCTAACTCCACTGGGGATGTCGATGAAATACACCTTAACGAAGAGGTGGCTCATTTCTCGAGCCGTGCATTACAGTTTTAGGGTCTTGTAGCTCGGACCATGGCGAAGCAGTTTAAAGTCATGCAGCTAGGACCATGCAGTTTAAGGTCGTGCAACAAGACCTTCGCTACAGTTTAAAGTCATGTAGTTTGGACCATGGCGTTAAGCCTTTTAACGTCATGCAGCCAAGATGTGCACTATGGTTTAAGGTCACACAGCTGGACCATGGCGTGCAGTTTAGAGTCATGCGATTAAGACTAAGCAGTTTAAGGTCATGCAACTAGACCTTTGCTACTGTTTAAGGTCATATAGTTTGGACCATGGTTGTGCAGTTTAAGGTCATGCAGCATGGACCATGGCTGTGCAGTTTAAAGTCATGCAGTGTGGACCATGGTTGTGCAGTTTAAGGTCATGCAGTGCGGACCATGGCTGTGCATTTTAAGGTCATGCAGTGCGAACCGTGGTTGTGCAGTTTAAGGTCATGCAGTGCAGACCATGGCTTTGTAGTTTAAGGTCATGCAGTGCGAACCGTGGCTGTGCAGTTTAAGGTCATGCAATGCGAACCATGGCTGTGCAGTTTAAGGTCATGCAGTGTGGATCATGGCTATGCAGTTTATGGTCATGCAGTACGAACCATGGCTGTGCAGTTTAAGGTCATGCAATGCAGACCATGGTTGTGCAATTTAAGATCATGCAGTGCAAACCATGGCTGTGTAGTTTATGGTCATGCAATGCAGACCATAGCTGTGCAATTTAAGGTCATGTAGTGTGGACCATGGCTGTGCAATTTAAGATCATGCAGTGCGGATCATGGATGTGTAGTTTAAGGTAATGCAGTGCGGACCATGGCTGTGCAGTTTAAGGTCATGCAGTGCGAACCATGGTTGTGCAGTTTAAGGTCATGCAGTGCAGACCATGGTTGTGCATGCAGTGTGGACCATGGTTGTGCAGTTTAAGGTCATGCAGTGCAGACCATGGCTGTGCAGTTTTAAGGTCATGTAGTGCGGACCATGGCTATGCAGTTTAAGGTCATGCATTGCGGACCATGGCTGTACAGTTTAAGGTCATGCAGTGCAGACCATGGCTGTGCAATTTAAGGTCATGCAGTGTGTACCATAGTTATTGAAGTAATGCGACTCCATGGGGAATAGAGTCGTCACCGGAAATGGACTTCCTGAGGAGTGAGGCTGTGGTGCAAGGAATGAACTTCCTGAGTATGGAGGACGATGGTTCAGATGGGAGTGTCATGGCATGATCACCGCAGTAAGTGTTGGATAGCGCGCATGACATTAGGCTTAGATGATCTGGGCACGACAATAGTTCTTTGATGAGGTGCTCGGCGATGGCCTATTGACGAAACACGCAGCGATAACTTCTGGGTGAAGTCGCGTGGCGATGGCCCTTGACAAAGTCGTGCGGTGATGGCATCTTATGCAGCGCGCGGCGATAGCCCTTTCGAGTCTCGAGCTTGACCTGCTCCGACCTGGTCTTATTGCCGTTTGAAGATGAGGAATGCAATGTCTTTTCGGATTTGTCAAGGGCAGCTTGCGGCACTACAGAGTACAAAAAGGGGAAAACCCCATTCTACTATTTTATCGAAGGGTAAAACAATTTAGAGCGAGAGAGAGAGAGAGAGAGAGAGAGAGAGAGAGAGAGAGAGAGAGAGAGAGAGAGAGAGAGAGAGAGAGAGAGAGAGAGAGAGAGAGAGAGAGAGAGAGAGAGAGAGAGAGAGAGAGAGAGAGAGAGCCTGAGCCTTTGGCAAGAGACTTCTAGTGAGAGTTTTCTGGTCAAAGCTTGCAGCAGATAGTTTTCAGGGGCTTTCTTTTGAACTCGAGCAGGTCGTGAGCCTCGTACCGTGCTTGTGGATACTTTTGAAGAGTGCCAAAGCTTTCTAAGCAAGGAACAGGGTTCCTCGGGGCTTTAGCAAGATTTACAAAGGTGCTCTGCTAGAGTTCGAGGCTTCTCAGGTAATCCTGCGGCTGAAGGGGAGGTCCTAGAGAAGTCGGGGGAGTCTGACGGTCCTCTGGCTATCAGGGGGAAGAAGGAGCAGTGGTAGTGGGCTCACCGGGAACTCAGTGGAATTCCGGTGAGTTTGTGGCGAACTGTTGAAGCGTGAAAACAGGTAGAAGGGAGACTCGTGGGGCCATAGGGAAGTTTCTTGGGGATTCCAGTGGTTTTCCATGACCTTCAGTTAGTAATGGAAAGGTTTCTTGACGAGCAAGATTGAACTCCCGACGAAGAGGGGAAGCACCGGTGGGAAAGAATAGGGTCAGACAAGGGTTCCCGGGCGGTGGAGGAGTGTTTTTGGTGAAACCTGAAGGTTCGAAAGGTCTTGAGAAGGTGGATCGTCGGTGAGGAGCGATGGTTGGGGAAACTGAAGAGATGGTGGGAACTGGGGCACTCTAAGGGCATGTGAGACATTAAGTCACATGTAGTCTGCCTTTGCGTGTCCCTAGGCCACGCACAGTGATAGCCATGCTCAGGAGCACGCCGCTCGTGGCAACGGTATCGCGCGGTGTTGGACTGCTTGTGGTGATGGTAGAACTTGACATTGTGTTGCGCACGACGATGGCTATGCATGGTGTTGAGTTGCACACGGCGATGACCATGAACAATGATGTCTTATGAGGGTCAAGAGTGATGGCAAATGAGGAGGCCCTACCACTGCGGTTTGTTGGAAGCCAAGTTCTCCAACACAACCGTGGAGTCCATGTCGTCCCATCATGAGCTGGTTCCTTGGAAGCTAGTCATGCCTCATCAGATGAATTGAAGTTGACTCGAAAATGGTTGGCTTCTTCTTTTTGGCCTGTAAACATCCTCTTTGGTGGTTTTGCTTCTTCTTCATGAAGAGAGCATTTCTTTGGTAGGTTTGCTTCTTCTTCATGAGGAGAGCATTTCTTTTTGGCCCGTAACTGTCCTCTTACCCTCAGATGCTAGAGCTTTGTAACTTCCCTACTAATGGGCTTTTGACTGTAGCTTGTAATTTTTCATAATGTAATAAAAGAAATGAACTTCCTTTGAGTTGGCTTGATGTTCCTCATCTTCATTTCTTTCGTTTTACTGCACACACTGCCCTTTAAGGATATGTCAGGGCTAATACTTTTTTAAATACCGCCTGTTGATAAGGGGCATTGCCTCTTCTCCATTAGAGTTCGCCAGTATATAGGCCCCATTCGATGTAACTTTCTTGATTATGAATGGACCTTCCCACTGAGGTTCGAATTTTCCTTTGCGGCGCACATGCATGACAATCGGTCTCTTGACTGCTAAGACTAGATCCCCACGAGTGAATGAGACAACCTTGACAGACTTGTCAAAGGCTCTTTTCATTCTTCCTTGATTGAGCTCGAGGTTCTGCTGGGCCTCTAATATCTTTCGTCAAGGGCATCAAACTCTTGGTAATGGAGCTTGACCCTCTTATCTTCTGTCAGTCCCTGATGTATAGCGACACAGAGTGAGGGTATTTGAACCTCGAGGGGTAATACCGCCTCATCTCCATAGACTAGGGAATAAGGAATGGAGTTTGTAGCATTCTGAGTGGTGGTGCGATAAGCCTAAAGAGCCTCAGGCAGCTTCTCATGCCAGTTCCTCTTTGACTTTGAAACTGACTTCCAGAGCACCCCGCATAGAGTTTTGTTGAATGCCTCAGCTAAATCGTTAGCTTGAGGGTAGTACATGGTCGAGTACTTCCACTCGAAACCAATCTGGTTAGCTAGGCGATCAACGTGATGGCTTCTGAACTGAGGGCCATTATCAGATATTATTTGGTCCGAACCCCAACCGCTATATGATGTGGTGACGCATGAATTTAGCCATAGTGGTTCCTGAAACCTATTTGAGAGGGACTGCCTCAGCCCACTTGGAGAAGTATTCTGTCGCTGTCAGAATGAAGGCATGACCCAAGGCAGAAGGAGGGTCGATGGGTCTTATAACGTCCATACCCCACTGGGAAAAGGACCATGACATCACTGTAGGATGGAGAGGCTCTGGGGCTGATGAATGAGGCTTGAATGAATTTGGCACACCTGGCGTAGTTTTGGGCGTCAGCCACCATTGAAGGCTAATAATAGCCAAGCTTGCGTATGCGCTCGTAGAGCTTAGGGCCGGACTGATGAAGCTTATAGATACCTGAATGCACTTCTTTTAGTACTTTGCTTGCCTCTTGTGCATCGACGCATCTAAGGAGAATTCCATCAAATGGCCGACGAAAGAGAACATCCCTATCGAGAAGGTTGTACTTGGTAGACATTTGTCGTATGTCCTTGCGTTCCACCCGATCCTGAGGTAGCCTTCCATGCTTTATGAAGTCCATGATAGGCTCCCTCCAGTCTTCCCCTTTATCGGATCGAAGAATTCAGGCTCTTACTTCTCGGCCTTGGATTCTTTGCCTCAAGATATTTTATGTTCTACCTTAATGACATCTTTGGTCGCAAGCAGTGCTCCGAATGGGTAAGGTGGGCATTAAGCGAAGACGCCCCTCCCATCATCTGCATCAACTTCGGTTCTCAAGTCGATGTGTCTCCATTCGGTTACTTAGACTGGCGTAGGCCCTGATGAAGTCAGTTGAATGGTGACACCGCGCTTTGAGAGCACATCCGCTAGCGAGTTTGGCCTTCTAGGGATTTGACTCAGGGAGAAATCATCAGACTGGGCCATATAAGATTTGGCCATGTCATGATAAGGCTTGAGAGTATCCTTCCTTACGTCATAAATCCCCTTAAGTTGTCGGATGAATAGCTCAGAGTCGCCGAAGATGTTTAGTCGCCCCAGATCTAGCTCTTGGGTGACCTCCAACCCGATTATGAGGGCTTGATATTCAGCTCCATTATGAGAAAATTCCTCTGTCAGTGAGAAGGATAGAAGAATCATTCCACCGTCGGGAGTCAAGAACACGACTCCAGTGCCCCCTTTATCTGACTGGAATGCTCCGTCGAAATACATCTCCCACGACCAAGTTAACGCCATATAAAAAACTTCTTCATCTGAGAGATCGCTTGACAGGGGAGATTCCGACGGGACTGGGTGAGCCATGAGGAAGTCTGCTAGGGCTTGACCTTTGACTGTCTTTTGTGGTACATACATGATGTTGAACTACATCAACAATAATACCCACTTGGCCAAACGTCCTAACAAGCATGGCCGGGTCATAAGGAACTTGATCGGGGTCCGCCTTGGAGATTAACTTGACCTCGTGACCTAGCAAGTAATGGTGGAGCTTTTGTACCTCATAGATCAAGGTTAGGAACATCTTTTCAATGGGAGGGTAATTCTTCTCGGCTCCTTGTATTCTGCTAATAGAGTGTTGTCGCTTTCCCTGCATCATTGTTCTGCACTAGGAGTGCCCCAAGTGACTCATCAAGGGCGGTCACGTATAGAATGAGAGGCCTTCCTAATACTGGTGTAGAGAGTACTGGTGGATTCAACAAGCACTGCTTGATGTCCTCCAGCGCAACTTGACATGCTTCATCCCATATGAAGGGGGTGTCCTTCTTCAGGAGGTGTGAAAAGGATCTGCATTGTTCTGAAAGGTTTGAGATGAACTTTCAAATGTAGGCTAGCTTTCCTTAGAGAGCGCAGATCATGCAGGGTTGTAGGCGGTGGCATGTCTTGAATTGCCTTGATCTTGACCAGCTCGATTTCCAGTCCTCGGTTCCTCACGATGAACCCTAAGAATTTTCTTGAGCGTACGCTAAAGGTGCATTTCAAGGGGTTCATCTTGAGTTGGTGACATCGTAGCCGTTCAAATACCTTTTGAAGGTCTTGTATGTGAGCGTTTTTTGTTTCAGATTTTACCACTAGGTAGTCCACATAGCACTCGACCTCCCTGTGGATTATGTCCTTGAAGATGGTCGTCATGGCTCACTGGTATGTGGCATCGGTGTTCTTTAACCTGAAAGGCATCACAGTGTAGCAAAAGACACCGTTTGGGGTCAAGAACGCGGTGGCCTCATTTTTGGTGCCATCCTGATTTGATTATAACCAGAATACCTATCCATAAAGGAGAAGATTTGACAATGAGCTGTGGAGTCGATAAGCTTCTCGGTGAACGGCAGGGGGAAGTTGTCCTTAGGTCAGGTGGTGTTCAAGTTGCATAAATCAATACAGACCCTAATTTGGCCATTCTTCTTCTTGACAAGGACAACATTTGCCAGCCATTTTGGGTATTTGACTTCACGTATGAATCCAGCTTGCCTGAGCTTGTTCACCTCAGCATCAATCTGTATCTCGAGGTCAAGTCTAAACCTTCTTGATTTCTGCTTCATGGGTTTGATGGTTGGATCAATATCGAGGTGATGGATAACAATCTGGGGGTCTAGACCGGGCATCTCATGATAATGCCAGACGAAGGTGTCTCGATTTTCTCGGAGGAGGGAAATATAACTTTCTTTCTCCTCTGAGGACATTTTTGCTGAGATGAAAGTTGGCCTCAGGTCGGCCTCATCCTTGAGGTTGATCTCTACAAGCTCATCAGCCGTGGCCTGACCACCTTCTTCCCACTTGTTTGGAGCTTCCTAGAGTTCCTCGTCAGGGGACTCACATGAATTCTCATTGACCTTGAATGTAGAAACCCATGATCCTGACATCTCGGTTTCTAGGAGGGGCACAGTGTGGGAGAGGATCAGTCTCTGGCTGGTCCAGGCGATGGAAGGGGTCTAAGTCGATCATCTCGTGACTGGGATCACTTGGTGCTTGCCCCGAGCTGTGTACTTCATGCACTCTGATCATGTGGCAGGCCTCATGGGAGCAAGAGCCTGAAGATGACTTGGCTTTGGCTTAGGCCGCCAGGGCACCAACGACTGTCGAGAATTCAGCCTCCTGGGCCAGCATTTCTCTGAGGCGCTTTTGCTACGACTCGCTGAGGCTGGTACCTCCAAGCTGTCTGATTAGAGAGTCGAAGTCTGGGCATTGTCGAACTGCACCTGTGGAAGAAATAAGAGAGGAGGGATGAGAAAAAGAGTTAGAACGTTCCGGGCAGCTTTTTATGTCGTTGCCAGAATTGGATGTTTGCAAGGGATATTTAAGGTCTTGCCCCGGCTTTGACCGTTATGGAGCGCTTTTAACGTCATCACCCATATTGGAGGAATCCTGAGCTATTGGTGACTCAGGGATGTCCACCTGATTGGACAAAAGGACAAGGTGAGCTGTGCCTGGGATGAAGTTCTACAAGGTCGGCAGTAGGGGAAGAGGCCTGAGAAATTCTTCCTCTACTGGTGGTTGAAGAAGATGATTTCTTCAGCGAGACGACCTGGGTGCTCATCGTCTCCTTCTAGATTCGTGAGGAGGTGTTTGGACCATCCTATCGGGCCGGTGAGTAGCCCTAGCTTAGTGGACTGCCTCACACTTCAAGGACTTGATCCTGCTTTGTCCATGGTAAACTTCCTAGGGTTGAGAAGTCGAGGGCTCCGAAGGGTTCGGTGTATGCTCATGAGGGGCTTGTAGTGTGGCTTCCTCTTGAACGTGAGCAACGAACTGAAAGCATTCTGGGAGGACATCACAAACAATGTGGCCTTCCTGGACTTTCTCCACGACTATAGCTTCGAACCCAGAGCATTCCTTCAGCTCGTGGCCCCATACTTGGTGATATGGGCACCAAAGGTTTTTCGTTCCCTGGGCAAGGTGCTTAGGCTGCTTGGCGGGCTTGGGAGTGACGAGGCTCTGCTGGAGCATTACCTCGAAGAGAGCCTGCAGAGGATCTTACTTCATGTTTCCCTGGGCGTACGTCGAGAGGTCTTCTTGCACTGGCGGAAGAGGGACTTGAGGGTGTCCTCCTGGGTTACAATGAGCTTCTTGGCATTGCATCTTCTTTGCCAAGAGCTTGTGGAAGCCAGTGCATTCGCTGACATCATGGCCTCGTATCTGGTGATATGTGCACCAGAGGTTCTCAGTTCTTGGAGGCAGGACTTTGGGTCGGCTTGTTGGCTTTGGGGTGAGGAGTCCTTCGAGCATTATGGTGAAAAATGCATGGAGGATAGCGGGTGCGTCGCCACCCTCTTGGATTGTTACTATGTGAGAAGCCTCAGTTGCCCCAAACGCTATCTTTAACTCTTCGAGCTTTATCTGACCCTTGTTAATAAGGGCTTCGATAGTGTTGTTGAGCTTATAACAGTCATGAGTGAGGTGGCCTACTTTCCTGTGATAGGTGCAGTTCCTCTCATTTGTCTCCTACCCCGCTAACTCGAGGGTGTTGACCTCTTGCAGCAGGATTATGTTCTGTTTTAGTAGCAGTCGGAGCAATGCAAGAGTCCACTCCTTGTCGAAGGGGTATACTTTATTCTGGTGCTGGATCCAAAAGTCATGTCGCTTAGAATTTTTAGGTGGGGGGACCTCAGTGTAAGACTGTTGCTTGCCCCGGGCGAGGTTTAGGGTTTGAGGAGCCACGATCTTAATGTCAGTCATGGTGACGGCCGCGCTGATCATTGCCTTTTGGCTGCCTTGATTGTTGGAGCGAGAATTTGAGGCAGAGGATTGCTGACGAGAGCTGCCATGATGCTTGAACAATCCCTCAATACAAACTACCTTAGAGATGAGCTCTAATATGGAGGGTGGATTGGATGCCTTGACATGTAGGGCGATCTCGGGAAGCATGTTCCGTATGCAGGTCTGAACCGCTTCCTTCTCAGTCATGGGAGTGGCATAAAAGTTTGTCAGCTCTCTCCATCGGACGATGAACTTGTCAACCGGCTCACTAAGGTCTTGCATCAGAGTAGTAAGCTCGATGGTTTCAACATTTCTTTGGACTTCGTAGAAGCGTTGGTAAAACAACTGCTCCATTTCTTACCATGTATGCACCGAGTTTGGAGGTAGGCGAGCATACCACTGGAAGGCTGGTGCTTCGAGAGTGTCGACGAACTGACGGAGGAGGAGTCATCTATCAGTCGCCATCTTCCGACACGCTGCTTGAAAGTGGGCGGTATGCTGGTGAGGGGACGTAGTATCATTGAACAGGGGGAGCTTCCCTTTTTGGTGGCACTTGGTCAATGTATGAAGGGTACGACTTCTGGTAAAGCGGTGCCTCCTGCATGCCTGGGACCTTGTTCTTGAGACTATGGGCCACCATGGCATCTATGTCGGTTTGGAAGACCTCATGGGAGGCAGAATTGTCTTGGGAAGCCGGTGGGGGGGTTTGTCTAGGAACCGTGTCCTCATCGATCGGGGAATCAGTCGAAGAAGGGGACCTGCAGGCTTTTAGGCATTCCATCTTTTCAAGGATGGATTGCATCATTACCTCAAACTTGTTCATCCGCTCTTCTTGAGCGTCATCCGGATCTTCTATCACCATGACACTGACCGTCTCTTCTAGAGGGATAGAGCCTAGTGGCACAGTGGACTGTCGTGGTTGGCGAGTCGTGGGTGGCAAGTCAGTCTGGAGGGGCTCAGCTTGCCCCGACTGCACTCGAGCCTTGTATGTCGATCTTGTGAGAATCGGTTCTCGATGGTCTTGGGACCGTAGCTTCCAGGCAGTGATGACCAAGCAATACTCTTGGACCTGCTCATGTTCTGGATGTTGGAAGGGGAAGAAGGGATTATGAGGCAGGAGGTCACTAAGGGTGGTGACCTCAACTGCCTTGGAGGCTTCTTTGGTTAGGATTAACAGGCCCTTCTTTTGCTTAATACTGAGGCGATGGACCTCATTCCTGAACCAAGCTTGAGAACTAGACTGTCCCGCCTTCTTTGTGCATGCAAGGCCCTTGTCTATCAGTTGGAGCTGGGAGTGGAGTCCAAGGACAGAAGGCACCCTGAGTTTCTACCTTGGAGGGTGGAGGCCTCTGTCTGACATCAGGTCGTTGCCCCGAATTCCTTTGTGAGGCCCAAGTGCACGACTGACCTAAGGCTGGCTCAAGATGGCATTCTTAAGGAAGACCATTGAGTACCAGGGCTCAAGGTGCTTGCCTGGTGTCAGGAGAGCGACAGAGGAGGTAGCTGGTTCATGAATCCGTCTGAGTCTGGACCAAGGAGGAACCTACAAAGATAGTTTGTGTGCACACTTAAGGTTAGTCATCCGGGTGACTTGGGGCTCAGCCCGAGGTCGGTTAATGGCTTTGACTTGAGGAGGGCAAGACTTGCAAGCTTGTGCTTGCAAGGGACTGGGCAGGAGCCCATCTCTCATAGGGTGGAGCTGTGTGTGCTGTGAGGGAGGACGGAGCGGTCGACCCTCATGTGCTCGAGGTGGCATAGAGCTAGCGCTACCCCGACCTGTGGAAAGCAAATGCATGGCTCATGCAGGGTTCAGCTCGAGAAGACATGGCCTTGAATGCGAGCTCAAGGCAACGAGAAGGTTGCCCCGAGGTGCGGCTCGAGTGGATGGGCCACGAGCCCTTGGGTGTGTGCAGTGTTCAGTAGCAGATGTGCTACCAATGCAAGGGGCCTTGGTGAAGGGTCCACCAGGGCGAGGAAGCAGATGTGCTACCAATGCAAAGTCCCCTCCCGCACTAACCTAGGAAAGAACCTAAGAGCTAGACTATGAGTCACGAGTTAGCAATAGAGTAGGGAAGGAAGCTTGAGAAATTCGCTTCCCTGGAAGTGTCACGAGTGAGGGGATAACGAAGCCCCGACTTAGATAAATGGGTTGAACAACCTAGATACCAGAGAAATTAATGCAGAAAGTAAAAGAGGATACTGGTCAAACAAGAGCGAACCGACTAAGGGGTAATAAGTCCCCAGTGGAGTCGCTAAGCTGGTTAGGTGCCTCGATCTCGCCCTCTGGATCTAGATGATCTAGCGGCATGTATCTCGAGTTTCTAGTGAACCCGAGATTTGAGATCTCTCTCTCGAAACCTTGTTAAAGAGCAAGGGCAGGTATACCAACTGATAAGAGAGGAATTTAAGGTGGGTTCGGGACTTACTCGGGCTCGCTCACGTGGGCGCCCTCTTAAATCACGAAGAAATCCCCCCAACTGCTTTAGCTGGTTCATAATCACCTTCATTGACTTGCAATCCTCTTATCTTCTGCACAACACTTCTACGGTTATTTTGCAAGACAAATGGGTCAAAGAGACCCACCCTTGTCTTAGGGCATTGTACGTTCATATGAGAGTGATGAAGCGGAAGGTTTAAATAAGGACATGAAAGAGAAGAGAACTTGACAAAGGGGTGAGACTAACATGACAGTAAAAAAATTATCGACTTAGAGTGGTAGCAAGATGGGCATGGTTCTCAAGACCAGCACGGCAGAAATACTATTCGAAACCGAAGCCGATATGGCTATTCTAGGCTAAGTCATCCCTCAGTCAAGTGAGAAGAGAAAATAATGAATAGACGAAAAGCGGACGAAGAGAAAGAGAGCGAGATGGCAGAGAGAAGAAGAACCCAGACGGCAATGGGCATCGCTGTTGGCATCATGAGAAGATGTCGCGTCCCTTGAGGGCGGCCGTGGCCTCTGGTGAGGCTCACGATGATAGCTCCCCATGAGACATACGGTGGTAGTCGTGGAACACGAGAGAAGCCCGCAGGCGGCAATAAGCATCGCCGTTGGCAATGTGAGGTGACAACACATCCCTTGCGAACGGCGATAACTCCTGACGAGCTACACGACAATAACTTCTCATGAGTTGAGTGGTGAGTACCTCTCATGGAATGCACGACGATGGACGCAGAGAGGCGTGGAAGGAGCCTACAGACGGTGACGGGTATTGCCGTGACCCTTTGCGGATGGTGATGGACATTGCCGCCTACAATAGTTATGAGACAGGGTGAAGCCGCTGCAGACGGCAATAGGCTTCACTACCCGCGTTCCTCTCTGAGACGTCGAGGATACGACTGCGAATGGCTATGTGCAGCGCCATCTGCAAGCCTCGCTAGGAGGTAGAGATGAAAACAGAAGGGGGAAGAAGCTCGCGCATGACGCTGCCATCGTCATGTGCGACCTGTGAGACCACCGAAGAGGCATGCACAACACTACCACTGTCGTGCATGGCTTCTGAGAGGAACTCAGATGAAGATGAGGAAGAAGAAAGAGAGGAGGAGAGAGATAAAATGAAATAGAATAGAGAGAAGATTTACCTGGAGCCTAAGGGTACCAATCCAAAAGTTTCTCGCACCTTACTCTCTCTCTCGCCAAACGTGACCCAACAATGAGAAGAAAGAGGAACTTTATTAAGTAAAAACTCTCTCTTTATAAAGGGTTGAATCCTCTATGTGTGTCTCCTTTTTTCTGTTTTTTTGCCTTTCTATGTACAATGATAGTACGTGGTATATATAGAATTTGCTTCAAACATGGGTGGATGATCAAAAGTAACCCTAATTGTTAAAAATTAAGATTAAATTGAATTAAAAGAAATTAGAAAATAGGGTACAAAATGATAGATTTGCCCCTTCCCAACAATTTTTGGAATTTCAGAACAGTCACTGTGTTGCCCTAGAACATGTATGATTTTTCATGGATGATCCGAGGTCGTTCTGATGCTCGATTGATCGAAAGATGATTTGTTTTCTTATAGGGCTCGGCATGGCAATGGATTTGATACCAACTTCGAGTCATAGATCGTGTTTTAGGTGCACAATCATGTGATTTGAAATTTGAATGGATCTTAAAACTTCGGATCGATAGTGTGCTCGCTCCTTGATATTTTTTCGATGATTTCTTCACTAGATCACACCGGGCATGCCATCACGATTGCGGGGCAATAAACTCAGCTCCATTTCATGCACGAACGACGATTTTGCAACTATGGAATTTTGGCCAGAATCTAGAATTTCAGCAACGAAATTTGTAGTCACTTCATCGGCTTCTTTTGCAGAATCCGACCGTTCATCATGTACGGGGTTTGGGATAGAGATAGCCCGAGACCTTACGCACGCGATGGAATCAGTTTCATGTCGATCGGGCCCACGAGCGGCATGATTGGGTCACTTGAGCTAGGCATGATGCTGTTGAATTTCCTGCACTTTCTTCATGGATCAGCAACTTCTCTCTAACTTTTCTTAGCTCTCAAGTGTAATCATGGGCATGTCACTTATCGAAACGCTCGTTTTGACACGACTAATCTGCTCACCAAATTTAAACGAGATGCGACTTGGAACGGGCGAGATATGAGTGTCGAAAATAACTATTCGTGACTATCCCTTCAATGGTGTGGAGTTGTAGGGTGGCCGCATGGGAATAGTGTGCAGTTCCTCATGTTTCACTCTTTTGCCTATAACTTATTCTTGGAGTGTCCGTTTCAGTTGAAATTTGACCCCTAGGGGTTTTCAACCATGTCGGATCCAATGGCTGTAGTCCCCATAGCAAATTGAGACCTCAAAAATTTAGTTCTAGTTATAAGGTGTGTTTCAGGGTGCTAGAGGCCGATTTTGTCGAAATTGTTTCTTAGTCTGCACTGCCTTAGACATGTCGGAATATGATGAAAATTGGCATGAGACTCTTGAGAGTCTGCATGAAGATCTTGATCAATTCTGAGGCTATTTTGAGACGGTCAGAATCTCCACTGTTTGCTAGGCCTTTATTGAGAGGGAGCCCCATGTTGATGAAAAATATCTTCTAATAGTGTATATAAGGAAGGAGGAGTAGACATGATGGTGCTCGATGGGAACTTCTTCGAGTACCACGTAGCAAGTATCTTCAGGGTAGTGAGGGGCATGTTCGATGCTACTTTCCCTTTTCCACTGATAGCATCACCGGGCATGCTGGTGTGTGCATGGCCCACAGTAGTGTTTGGGGTGGTTTGTGACCCAAACCATAGTGAAGTGAAAGGCTGAGTATTTGAAACACTCACTTTTTTTATTGGAGTAGCCTTAGGGATTTTAGCATACATGTGTGTTTTTTGGAAGACTTTTGATTGCCTCAAAAGTATTGTGCTCATTTGGTTCCGGCCCTTTGGTTGCCCTAGTTGCGATATCAACATGCAATGCATTGATGGCTCGAAGACCACTTGTGGTGAGTCCAGGTCCCAAGAGACATGAAGCAGGTGAAGAGACCGGGGTAAGTTGTTATCTGTCCCGTCTCATCATAGTGACAGTTAAACCATCAGCCATGACATGCGTGAATGTGTGCAAGGTGGCTTTGGGGCCGCCCGAGCTGGCGTAGGAATTGCCAGAGTGCGGTATGTGTGGTATGTGCGGCAACACGCTAGTGGTAGAGATGCTTTTGTAAAGCGAGAGTGGGGTTACTTTTTGGTTACCCACTGAGATGGTAGTCTTATCAAGACTCACCGAGCAAAGAAGAGAAGTGGCTTCAGGACCACTTTTAGTCTTGCGACTGATAGGATGCCCACTAGTAACAGGATGCATATGAGAGGAGGTGGTTTTAGAGACCCCCATGTAGCTAACATCAATGGATTTTCCTTTGATTTCAAAGGAGAGGGGACAAGGGGTTTGAAAAACATTTCCCCTAGTTCTCCTAGTCTAAGCTAAGTTCGTAGAGCTAGCCAGGTTGCTTGAGGAGGATAGAGGAGAAGCAGGATTGATTGTTCTGCTCTCCATAGGTGAGGACACAAATATGGGGATGATGAAGTCCCCAACTTGGACGAAAGAGGAGTAATGGAACCCCATTGCAGTTTTAGAAAGAGAGAAGCAAGATGTTTTCTTGAGAATAGTCTGAGCCAACTATAGGGTGGTGTGCCCCCAGTGGAGTCACCAATTGGTCGGACCTGATATTTCCTCATGCGAACGGGAGGATAAAATCCTTTCTCAAACAACTGAGGAAGGTTAGCAAGCTGCACGCTCGTTGGTGTGTGCACACGTGCTCTCCTTTGTGCACATAGGAACCAACAATGCAAAAAATTTTACGACAGGGGTACATTTAGGTGCCTACCTCGTCGTTTGGGGGTTCGAGGACATGCCAGGGCAATTCGCCCTATTAGAACAATTACGAAGCCCTCCGATTGGCTGCCAATGCGGTTTGGACACGAACTCTCCTCAAGCTTTAACCTTGTTCTCTTGTGCTGGAAACTACAATGTGAATTTGACGATGCTTCTCTATATCGGTTCACTCAAACGGGGGCTTGCTAGCAAAGAAAGAACGAGGGGAAAAGCAGTGACAAGATTCCTCCTATCCATGTAAACGCTATGCGCTCAGGTGATAAGAACAACTGAAGAGTTAGAACCTTCTTGACTGTCGACTCAAGAAGACTCCACCCAAGTGAGTGAGGGAGAGAACGTATATGTTTCCCATGGATCAACTCAACTGTATGGAGAGGAAGTTAGAACGATGGTCCGAGGGTTGGAACTCTTGGGATGACTCTGAAGGTGCTTATTTGAGCGTATGATGGATAGCGGGATTCTATATGGAGCCCCAGGTTTGCTGCGTTTATGCTAGAAGCATAAAGGGAAAGATCGCAAAAAGAGATGGGACCATAGGTTCCACGGCTCCGAGATCCACAGTGCAATGAGAATGAGAGAAAGAAGGGGGAAGAGACGAGATTGCGTGTTTGTCACGGTTCTAGGTTACTGTGCAAGGCAAGCAACGAGTAGAGAGAGAGGAAGAAAGCGGAAAGAGAGTGGGCTTGAGGCGTGGCCTAGCTTAAGAGAGGGAGACAGAGAACAGAACCGCGTGATCAAGATGGGCTATGGATAGTTTCTCTCACTGAAAAATTTCTCTCTCCTCGCTACTGGATTCAAGGGTTGGAAGCAAAAGATAAGTGGACACAAGCTTAATGCCCCGATTTCGTTAATGAATGATCCAACCCTTTTACAATTGACCTAAGCTTATTTATATAGAGGACCCACCAAAAAGGGGTGGGTGCCCAAAACTAAGCCCAATTATGACTAAAAGAAATTGCAATAAAATGTCCAATTTAGGAATAATAACCAAAGTGCCCCTTAAACCTTTTGTATTAATGACAAAACCATCCTTTTCTTAGGGGCCTTTCGCCACTGCCAGATCTTGGGAGCTTTTTCAGAAGTTTGTGGCGGTGTTTAGACAATCCAGCATCGTAGTCTTGATGCTTCCTTGATTCTGAAGAGCTTGATGTCTTTTGATCATCTTGAGACAGACTTTACCTGATGGGTAAAAATTTGGCTGGGTTGTGCACTTTGGTTGTCAATGTAGTTTGATCCATGGTGCTCCGAGCCTTTATTTTGATTGCAAATTAAAGAGGAGACTGTCACAATTGATTTGCACCAAATTTTGTCCGATTTGGTTCTTGCTTGAAGTATTTTTGAATTCGGGAGTTCGTCGGAAAAAGGATTCCAATGACCGAGAAATCTTGCCTTTCTTCAATCTTGGAATTTGCGTTATCTGACCTTAGATTGTGTGTAAAAGTTATACCAGCTTGTAGCCCTTCGTGATATGGTCGCATCAGACCTGACTTTGCGATGATCCGATTTATGAGTCTCAAATAATGGTTTCATGAAGTTCGAGACATCTTTCCTTTAAACTCTTATTTCTATGGTTTCGGGCTAGTATTTTCTTTAGAAAAGCTTGGGTTCTGTGTCACGTCATGACACGTGCCATATGTCAATGACCGGGTCGTTGAGACCTAGCTTGTGTCTGAAGTTTAGTTTGTTCTGAATCCAAACAAGTGACCTATAGGTGCTTGAAGATATCCCAAGATGTGAAAACATAGCCTCTATGATTGGAAACTAGTTTGGTGAGGCCGCAACACAATAGTGTAAAACCTACCCGTTTTGTGGTAATTTAGGTTCAGAATGTTCTTGGGAGGTCCGATTGAGCCCAAATTTGGTCCCTGGGGGTTTTTCGATGCTCTGGATGTAATGGCTATAGTCTGGTATTATTTTGAATCCCTTAGCATAGGGCTATAGTTGCAAGGTCTCTTTCTGGCATGAAAGGAACTGGTCTTTGAGACTCAATTTTTGTCTTGATCAGGTCAAAACTTATATGAATGTGATGAAACTTTGCGAGTGTCCTTTGGGCATCCCAAACTACCCTTTTAAGTCTTTAAAGGCCGTTTTAGTACATTTTCCAATGTTTCCCAGTTTTATGGTTATTTTGCAACGTTCCTTGGTCTTGCGGTGTCTTGGGTACCAGTAGGACCAGGTTGTTACTGGCTCTCTTCTTATTTATATAAGGGATGTAAGTACGTCAATAATGATGTACAACAACTGCTTACCAAAATTTTCTTTTCAAAATTTCCCCTGTGTTTCGTGAGTTTTCAAAAACCTTAATTTCTTTGGTTAAAATTGTAGCTCGGAACTCTGTCTGTTTCAAAATTCAATCTCTCTTCAAAACCTTCTAAAATGTTTTTAGAAAAATGAGTTTCATGGAGGCTTGGACATGATGCATCCGCTACCACCAAATCCTAGATTGTCATTCCGGCAAACCTCAGGAAAAACAAAAATCAACCTGTAAGTTCCCAAATAAAAAATGCCCGAACCTGTGGACCCCAAAGAATCAGAATAGAAGGCGAACCAAAAAGTTCAATTAGCCAGGAATTCATCATTTCATAAATTTATTCTAAATCAAACTCTCATTCGATTAGAGAACTAGACCTCGAGAAAAGGTCTAAAGTTGAAGATGACTACACTGGCAGCACCCAAATAGCATTAGGGTGACTACAATAAGGAATGTCATTGGTGCACAGATAGCATGGTTTATGTTGCCTATCACATCGGATCCTGATAGTCATAGACTTCTCAACTGCACTGACTCAAATATAGCAGTGCCAGTTATATGTCTTATGGATCAAAAGCATCCATTGGCATACCACCTACCCAAAGGGTATTGATCATTCAAAAGAACGATCACTCGAAAAACTTTTCCTCCCCACCGTATCTCAGGTGTCTACTTCTTTATCATTCACTCAGTTTCCTAAGTGAATTCCAAAGAGGGGCAACTTTGAAACCTCCCCTCGAAATTTTTGCTAAGGGAATTCTTAAAACCACGATTCTGAATCTAAAGGACCATAAACACCCTAGTAGGCCATAGGCAACCTATACCCAATATAATTATCCCAAACTTCCTAAAACCTATCCCAAATCGATGTAGACCCAAAGATCTTTCGAACGGTCCATGAATTGCCTTAATCGATAAAATGGATAAAAAGATATAGAAAATGACCAATAGGTCCCTGCCTGATGGGCCCATGGTGACTTGCTCGACAGGGGGCACATTGGGCAGCCCGACATGGAGCGTGTCAAGCAGACCAGCCCAACACGTGACGTGTTGGCATGCCCCCAAATCCCTTCATGGGCCTAGTCAAGCTCGATGATGCAGTAAAATGGGCATTTTCTTAATGATCAAGCCAAAAAATTCTAGATAGATTAAAAAAAATCCAAAAAATTACAAATTTAGCACTATAAATACCCCTTCCTCCATAACCAAAAGAGGAAATCAAGAAATCGTGAGAAATTCTTGAAATTAAAAAAATAGCCCAAAAATAGCCTAGAAAACACCAAAAAATAGGAAAACCCCTTAGAAAATTTTGAAAAAATAGAAAAAATCCCAAAAAATCCCCAAAATCTCAGTAAATTCAAAAATTTGGATTGAAGAGAAGCCTAAAAAAATCTTAGAAATCTAGTGAAAAACCTCCTAAACCCTCATAAAAGCTTAGGTAGATACTACAAAAAATTCACGAGCTTTTCCTCTAGCCTTAAGAACCTTAGATCTAGATAAAAATACCTTAGATCTATTGATTCCCAGAAGCATAGGCATCTAACAGCAGATGGTGGTACAAATCAAAGTACAGCTTGATCTAAGCCTGAAACTCCGAGTTTCGCATCCCCAGAGGTAAGTTCCCTTCCCTTTTTCAATTGTAGTTAATTTTACCATTTAAATTAGTATTATTTTTTATATTTTTTGTTATTTCTTGCTTTATAAAGTTTTTGAAGAGTTTTTAATGCAAAATATATAGATCTGGAGGCTGACGCTGCCAATGGACCCAAGAAAGGAGCAAATTTGAATAGATATGTACCATTCTTGTGCCCATAATTTGAGCGACCCCACTATCTCTATTTTTCACAAAATTAACTTAGTTTTTGCTAAGATTTGAGCAGATCTCTTCTCAAGATCAACGCGGATAGGAGCGTAAACATATAGAAAGGTTCTTCATGATAGCATTCAAGGTATTACAAAACCTATAATATTTAGGTTGCTTAGAGAGGTTAGAGTGAATGATATCAATCATTTGATCTATGAAGTAATCCAAAGAAGTAAATACTTACAAAGAGAATACGAGGTGTAAGATTATGCCTGCGATGGTTGTAGTCCATGTTCTTAAGAGTTAGGGGAGATTGTGGTCACTAGGTTTCCCTGTAACTCTTGCTATCAAGAAATGATATGGTGTTTATCCCTCTCCATCTCTTTCGCCCTAGTTTTCTCTCTCTAAGAGTTTTGCGTGCCCTATAGGTTGCAGGAAGTGTATATATTCGCTCACAATTACTAATAAAATATGCAATATAGATTTTGTGATTTCAACTATGTATAAATGTCGGTGAAATATAAAGATTGCGTGTGATCTCTCTCTCCTCTCTCATACAATCTTTTCTTTCTATATCTCTAGTTTTGAGAGTTTTGCTTGCTTTCACGATCTCTCTCTCTTACTTAGCTGGGTTTCCATTATTGATTATTATGCTCTTTTACCATCTCTCTTCACACAAGCACAAGTTTCTCTGAGATGATTGTCTATTCCTTTTCCAAGATAGCTGTTGGGCCTTCTTTTTGTACCAACAAGCCTCTAAGAAATTTGTGTAAAATTTGCATTATCCATTTAATTGGATGGTGCAGAAGGCTGCAGCTGTGCATGTTGGGCTTCAGCAGCAGCGGTAAAGAAACCATATAAAATAAAGGAAAGTTTATCAAAATACTCATGAAAGATACACTATTTGATATTTTTGCACATTTGCAACTATTCCAACATATAATCATGTGTCTTTTGATAGCTATTGTGAAATTAAATCAAACTATGTGGGTAAAATATTTCGTAGTATATCTCTCATCGATATTTGATAAATTTCCCTAAATAAATATCAGTGCACCGTAACACTCTTTTTTAGTGTACAAACATTGAAAATAAGGAAGATATTATATAGGAAGTCGAGGTCAAACACGTTAAGGGTCAAAATGTCATAATTAACATTAGAGGATTTACTTTCAGTTCACTAATGTACCTCCTCAAAATGTACCTCCTCAAAATGTTTTTGAACAATGCCCAAAAAGTAACATTGTTTTAGGGTTCAAAACCCTAAAAACAAAGATATTTTAATAATTTGGCACACCTAAGAGGCCTCAACCAAATGACATGAGTACCTCTACTTGGTTCAAATTACTAAAATGCCTTATTTCTTAAAATGTTTCCAATCCTGATTAAGGGCAATTTGGGTAATTTTTGATATATTTTTGATACGACACTCGAAGCAAATGAAAAATTAAAAAGTAATCCCCTTAATGCTAATTGGTTTTTTTTAAACCTCTCAATGATTTTCTTGAATGATATTATCCCCTTATAAAATATATTAGCACTTTTTATTTTTTTCTTTTTGAAACTAATAGTGGCACTATTCCTTGCGTGACACTGATTCGAGAAACTCTAGATGCAGTTGGTTGATCCATCATTTTAATTCATCCATCCAATATAAACTATGGTGGGAAGTACATAAATGTGAAACATGAGCCCCAACTAATGATTTGGATTGGATTAAATGAGAGCGAGTTTGGACGAACCAAGGTGGCATTTAACTTTCTTTGCAGCTTTCCCTTACTGCTGCTTTTCCTGGATTTGGGACAAAGGTGAAAATTGTTAGCCTAAAAGTTGAGAACCTTATTACCTTATTTGATAAATTGTGTTGTTGGCATTTTTCATTTGTTTATTATTGAGAAAGTTGGAAGCTGCCTGTTTAATTCACTTATTAGGCATATAATTGTAAAATGCATATTTTGAATAAGATTTTCTAACTTAAACTCATCTAATTCAATTATTATAAAATGTATGGTTGAGATTAAATTTTGTAACTTAAGAGTGGAAGACACCCAATAACAATTGAAATTTCATACTTTAATCACATATGAGAGTTCTTTCATATGAAAAGTTTTTCTCGAAAACTTTTTCATTCGAACCAAACGGTGTATCTCTTGATAAAACATAGTAAATCAGATTAAACACCAAACAACAAAAAAGGAAATGCAACAAATACAAGGGTGAGAAAGAAGAAGCCCAACATAGTGGGGTGCTCAAGAAGGTGTCACTGCCTCAAGGAACTCTTCATCAACTTCCAAAGCGTCCATGTACTCCGGAAGGAGACACAGCTCCACTTCGGTGCTTCCACCACCTTCAGGGGCAGGCAATGCAAACGCCTTCCCATCGTACCTGTTGTCGTGCCCCACTCTCGCCTGAATCGGCTTTCCCCACCCGAAATCATTGCCATACATATCGAACCTAGGAGAGCTCCCCATGAGAAGGTGAGTCGAGCCAAAGCTGCTCAGATGCGTCACATGTGGGTTTCTAGCTTGGGCCGCCAGCCCCTCACGTGACTCTTGGTCAGTCTGAGAGGAAATTAGCTTCTGCAAGAGCCCTGCGGCCCAAGCTAGGTTGTGGCTCAAAAGCTCTCCAGCAGTAGTCAAGGCATAGACAGAACGGATAATGTTACCGATGCTGTTGGCTGGCATGGGAGGTGTCACTCTCTGTCGATATGTCACATACAGGCTGCACCTAACGGTCTCACCTTCTGGGTTCTTCCGAGCACGGGTCACGCCTCGCCAGAGGTGTGCATAGAGGACTTGGAAGGATGAGAATGGGGGCGCATCTGGATCTTTGGTGGCGTTTGCCTTGGCTTTAAGTATGGCAATGGAAGCCGCGCTGAAGTGGAATACCCTCTCCTTGAGTGGTGGGGGAGTGAACCTGTCGACCAGGCCGGGGTGGAATGGAAGCTTTATAGGGACAGGGTAGGGGAACCATTGCTCCGACACCGGTGGCCGAGATATTTTCTCGGCACCTCTACACAGCTCTGACAAGGCATTAACAATCATCCAGTATGATGTGCCATCGAACAAAGCGTGGTTGGTGGAGGTTCCAATAAAGACCCCATCTACTAGTTCTGTCACCTGTTCCACTAGAAAATATTAAATTCTTACCAACCTATTTCCTTTTTTTCTCAATTCAATTGTTAACTAGGAGTGTTGGACATCGTCATGGCATTCAGTAACAAGTGAAACAAATTAAAGATTTCTCAGATTGAAAGCATTCATGCTTCTGTTGTGATAAGTGATATATGTTTAAGTGTATTTGCTGTTTTTAAGGTTTTCTTTGCATGTATATACTATTGACCACGCCAATAAGCTCAACGTATGGTGCAATAGAGGCATAGGTTTTGGTGATGTTAGAGTTATGATAAGATGTGGTCAAAATATTTTTTCCCCTTAAGTCTAGGAGCCATAGGTTTTGGTGCATTAATCATGGAAGTTATATAAGTTTCATGCATCAAACACGTAAGTTGTATAATAATGGGAACTTCCTTCTTCCTCCCCCTAAATTCTTGTTATCGAATACGCCCTAAAGATATGTGGGTAGTTATTTTAATGTGAGATTATGATTAGAATGTATGTGTTCTTTGAAGTTTGAGTTTATCCTCTCTAAACATATATTTACTTATAGTTTATATAAAATCCTTTGCTAAAAGGAGTGTTTTTTTCATACAATAGCAGCAGCATGTTTAAAAAACCGTATTCAATAGCAGCAAGTATGTATGTTGAAAAAACCCAACAATTTGTGGTACCAAAGAACAGATTGCCAAAAGAGATAGGCATAGGCGTGGATATTTATTATTTGGAGAGGACATTTAGGACCAGCAGGTCAAAGCCAAAACTTAGAGAAAAGGTAATAGAAATTTAAATTTCTTTACTTAATTTGCCGCATCATTCTATATGACAAATAATAGTAGTCCATCAAATATTTCTCAACCATCAATTCCAATTTTTCAAAGGTGAATTTTTTTAGCATTGGAATATTAAAATGAAAACATTATTTTAGTTTCAAGATTTAAGGCATGTGGTTGAGAATGGTTGTGCAGAGCATCTAAGTGAATATGCTAAACTTACTGCAGCCCAAACGATAGAGATAAGAAGAAAAAAAAGGGATTTGAAGGCATTAGTTTTCATACAAAAAGCAGTTCATGAGTAAATTCTTTCAAGGATTGTTTTTGCAACTTTGTCGACTGAAGCTTGGAGTATTTTGCAAAAGGGATATCAATGAACAAATAAGGTAAAAACAGTAAAACTCCAATCCGTTCGACGAGAATTTGAAACTTTGCTTATGAAAAATAATGAAAATATTCAAGATTTTCTTGTTAGGGTGACTACAATAGTTAATCAAATGAAATCATTTGGATAAAATATTTTAGATGAAAAGATAGTTGAAAAAGTTTTGAGAAGTATACCATCTAAATTTGATCATGTAGTTGCTACAATAGAAAAATTTAAAGACTCGGATATCTTCTTATTTGATGAACTAATGGGCTCTTCGCGAGCAAATGAAAACAAGATTAATAGGTCAATACAGAAAAATAAGGAGCAGGCATTTCAATCTAAGGTGGAGTCATCCTCGAAAAAATTATAACAATTTTGAGAGATATGTACGTAGAGGATGTGGAACAGGTGGATATAATGGTAGAAGTAGAGTCAGAGGAAGAGGAACGTTTGGTTACACGAATGACCAAAGAAATTCACCTAGTGAGGAAAAAGGTAACAATGCAAATAGAGGAGGTAAAAATACAAATGTACTCAATGTTTTGATGGCAAAAAATTTGGTCATATAGTGAATGATGGTATTTTAGGCCGAACCAACAAGCCAATTTTGTTGAAGAAAAGGAATTATACGAGACTAACTATGTTTAGCATATATGTAAAAGAAATTGTAAATGATGTTTGGTTTTTGGATAGTGGGTGTAGTAACCACATGTTTGACTTGAAGAATATTCTTCAAAATATTGATGAAATTGTGAATATCCATGACTTTGGATGATAAGCGAGTGTGAGTTGAAGGTAAAAGAACAATTGTATTAAGAACATCATCCGGTAAGGTTAAGGAGTTAAATGATGTTTTATTTGTTCCAAATCTTGCACATAATTTGTTGAGCATTGAAACTTTGATGCAAATGGCTTATTCCATTCTATTTGATGATGATAGATGCTCCATTAAAGATAAAAAAAAAAAAATCTGGTTTGATCATTGCAAATATTCAAATGGCTGACAAAAAGATGTTCCCTTTTGACTTGTCGGGCTTAGAAAATCATGCAAGTGCTAGAAATGAATCTTAGATATGGCATATGAGCTATTGACATCCTCACTTTAATAGAATGAAACTATTGAATAAAAAAAATGGTATAGCTTACCAAAAATTAGTCATGATGGTAAACTTTGTGAAACTTGTCTTTATGAAAAACAACATCAAATATTATTTCCAGTAGGAAAGGCATGGAGAGCAAAATGTCTACTTGAATTAGTTTATGCTGATGTGAGTGGTTCAATGCAAACTAAGTCCATAAGTGACAACACATATTTCTTATTATTTATAGATGATTTTAGTAGAAAGTGTTGCGTATAATTTTTAGAACAAAAAATCCAAGGCATTTCAAATGTTTAAATGATTCGAAGCATTGGTTAAAAAGCAAAGTGGTTTTTCCATAAAGACTTTGCTTACAGATAGAGGGGGTGAATTTGTTTCAAATGATATTGATTCTTTTTGTAAATAAAATGGCATTTACGGACACCTTATTACTCATTACACACTTGAGAAAAATGGAGTAGCAGAGAGGAAAAACATGACTATTGTTGAAATGATAAGGAGTTTGTTAAAAGAAAAATATCTTTCAAATGATTTTTGGGAAGAAGTTGTGGTCATTTCAATTTATTTGTTGAATAGATCTCCAACAAAGGCAATACAAAAGCAAACATCATATGAAGCATGGAGTGGAAGCAAACTTGATGCAAGTCACTTTAAAGTCTTTGGTTGTAATGCCTAGGCATTTGTAAATTCTGAATTTTGTAAAAAATTGGATAAAACAAGTGAGAAATGTGTATTTATTAGATATCTATCAAATCTCAAGGGTATCAGTTGTGTAACTTAAAACCTAAAACATTAATCACAAGCCGTGAGGTTGAATTTGATGAAAATGGTTTTCGGGATTGGAGCAAAATCATGGAGGAAGGTAAATTTGCACTTCCATTGACTTTGGAAAATAATAGCATAGAAGTTTGTAATGATTTGCCTATAAATACATCCTTAGAAAGCCCACTAAGGAGACTTAGATCTTCACAAGAAATTTATGAATCTTGTAGCTTCACTCTTTTTGTTGCAGATATAATAAGTTTTGAAGATGAGAAGAAAGAATGGCAAGAGGCAATGAAAGAGGAGATGATGGGCATTGAATGAAAACAAATATAGTAGTTTGCAGATTTGCCACAAGGAAAAAAGACGATTGGCCTAAAATAAATCTTCAAAACAAAATACAATGTTGATGGAAGTGTACAAAAAGCATAAAAGTCGACTACTGGCAAAGGATATGCACACTACCAAGGTATTGATTTATTTGAAACATTTTCCCTTATTGCGAGGTTAGAAACTATAAGAACAATTTTAACAGTTGCGGCTCAAAAACAATGGCCTATATATCAACTTGATGTCAAATCTACTTTTTTAAATGGAGATTTTGAAGAGGATGTGTATGTAATTCAACCCAAAAAGTTTAGAGCTAAAGAAAAAAAGAAAATTTCTATAAATTAAAAAAAATTCTTTATGGCCTTAAACAAGCCCCGAGAGCATGGTATGGCAGTTGCATGTCAAGCTATGTGGCTAAAGAGATTAACTGGAGATCTTCGTAATCACCAAGAACATGTGACTAAAATTTGTGCGACAACAAAACAACAATCACCATGACAAAGAATCCAATATTTCATAGACAAATGAAGCACATCAAAATTAAACATCATTTCATCCAAGATGTGGTGCCGAAAGGCTTAATTGACGCAAAATACGAACAAGTAGCTTATGGTTTCACAAAAACCCTCTCATTTGTAAAGTTTGCATATTTCAAAATTACTTGATATAAAAGATTTTGCATCAAAAGGAAGTATTAAATAGTGATGCAAAATCATCGGAAGATAGTCACATGAGAGTCTTGTAACTCTCATATTATTGGTAGTTATGGGTTAATAGTTGTTATCTCTACTCTCTCTCTATCTAAAGATACGTGGCTAGTTATCATAATGGGAGGTTAAAATTAGTAGGTGATTATTCAAATTGGTTTCACCTAAGTTGTTGTTGGTGGTTTTAAAATTGTTTGCAAGACCTTTAAATAGGCACTTCCTAATGGAATGAATGTGTGCATTGAAGTTTGAGTTTATCCTCTATAAACTTGTGTTTACTTACAGTTTGTCTAAAAACCTTTCCTAAAATGAGTGTGTTTATACATTAGCAGCAGCTATGCATGTTTAAAAAACCCAACAGTAATGTTCTTGAACCGCTCCAACAAAGGCACATGTTATGCACATGTGCAGATGTGCTTATGATCTTTGATGTTGGCCTTGCATACGAACCACATATTAGAGTATTGAAAACCACATTTTTGCATTCTCTCAATAGGTCAAAGCGTTTTTGTCTTTATTGCCGACCCATGTGAACCATGAGGTTCTTGTGTGTATTGGTTTATTGCATATGGCCTTGAGTGTTTTGTTTTAGGCCCTGTGCTCTCTTCTAGTAAGTTCATAGACGCTTTTTTTATAGTGTGCAGTTTGTATAGAGCTTAGGCTCTAAACAATCAAATTAGAGCCTAGTTTCAAATAGTATCGAGAAATGTGGTTTCAATACTGGAAATATTTGTGATAATGTAAAAATATATTTTTATCTTTATTTATGAAGTTTAAAGCTTCAAAAATAGTGTAGATTAATAGATGTATGAAAACTTGAAAATTTTGAAAATTGACGGTCCAAAAATACGTCACAAAATACATTATTTTTAAAACTTGAAATCCATTTTTTTCTCATGGCCATGCATCTTGATGTTGAGATGATCAATTTGAGAAAATTTGGGCATCAAAACAACCTATTCTAGTGAAATTTTTGAGGTGGGCTCTAATTCGATTGTTTAGAGCCTCGGCTTTATATAAACTTACCTCTTTTTTATATGATTTTTCATTAATCATTAGCCACACATGAGAGTCAATCTTCATTCCCACATTGCTAGTGTTACTGTTCCTCATACTTTTTCATATCAAGTCCACCTTTATTTTTTGTTATGTAAATGGTGCTCCATTTAACAATGTTTGGGTGCTTTAGGATTTAGTTGTTGCCTCAAAGAAAATTCTTTTGAAGGCGAGGCACCTATGATTTAAAATTGGGAGAAGGCATAGGGTGAGCAAGGTGAGTTTCCTAGTGCATAAATATATTTCAAGGTCTTATCCTTGGATAGGGATCGAGCTTGGGCTTGGGTGGTTAGCAATTGACATTAATAATGCTACATCACATTTGCGATCATTTTTGTTGAACTACCGTTAAAAAAAAAAAAAAAATATTTTCAGATTTCATATAATTTTATAAAAAAAAAAATATTTTCAGTTTTCATATAATTTTATTAATGAGAGTTATCAAAGTTCTAGTAACCTACCACCAGCAACAACTCCAATATGATATAAAAAGGGGTGACAAACAGCCCAAGCTCAACCATTAAATTTGGTCATAGGGTAGGGACTAAGCCTGAAATCTAGGCCTAGAGTTTGGGGCGGACCAAGATTTGGCTAGAGGTAATAGCCTGGCCCGAAACTGGCAATTTTTGTTTTCCCTCTTATGAATATAGAAAACAAGAAAATTTCATATCAATTGGCCCCATACGAAATCCTGAAAATAAGGCTACGCAAGGCCACCTAGTCCAAGAGTAGTGCCGGCTCAGGGCCTGGCCAGGCCCAAACATGTCCTTTCTGGTTCTTTGGTCGGCCCGGCTCTGCTCCCCTTTGAAAGGGTAAAAGATAAATAATAGATAATTAAGCGTATGGTATCACTGGTATCTCCGGTATCTCCGAAGTCCAAAATTCACATGGGCAAATGACTAAAGCACACGGCCTAAATTAAGCGACTTTACAAGAAGAAACAAGAAACATCTCATGGATTTCTTGTAGATCAGATCAAATGTGTACTTCATATACCGTAAAATTCTAAGAATACGATACATCTGCAGATCACATTAAACGTGTACTTCATATACCCTAAAATTAGAAGAATAAAAGACATCTTATATCTTATGGGAAAGTACCCGTACACCTCAAAAGAACTTTGTAGACATTCTGCATCTAATATTTTTAGTATGACACCCATAACTCAATTACTGTTTTTTCTTGCTTTTACCTTAATAAAAAAGTCAATGTTATAAACATTAAATTACCCTTACCCATTAAATCTCTCGACCCCCTCTCTCTCTCTCCCCACCCAATATTAGTCTCTCTTTCCACCCAATATCAGTCTCTCTCTTTCTCTCATTGAAAAAAAGCGGTCCGGCACAAGAGTGTGTTGGGCAGGCTTCTAGCTTTTAGAGATCCAAAAGCCTCGTGACCGATCCAGCACACTTTTGAACCAAACAGAAGAAAAAAAAAAGTAGTTTGCCACAAAAGTATGTTGGACCGCCTTCTGCCTTGTGAAATTTTAGAAGCCTCGTGACTAGACACAAAAGTGTGCCAGACCGGCTATAAGGCTTCTAGAATTCCAGAAGCTAGAAGCTGACCCGGCACACTTCTGTGTCGGACCGCATTTTTCAACGCAAGAGAGACAAAGAGGAAAAGAGGGTGGGTTGAAAGAGATTTAATGGGTAGGGTAAAAGAGGGGAAGGGTAATTTAATCTTTAAAATATTGACTTTTTGACTCGGATAAATGCAAGAAAAAACAATAACTGAATTATATGTGTGATACTAAAAATATTGGGGGTAGAATATCCACCAAGTTCGGTATCCATAATTTTCCCTATAAGTTATACTACATCCACCAAGTTCAGTATCCATAATTTTCCATATAAGTTATACTGTATAATAACAAAAGTATCACATGGAAATTACATTTCCACCTAAAGCGGAAATGGTACGTGAATAGGGAGAGGAAAAGGTCGTAAATCTCTTTTCATCTTATTTGAAGTAGCAATTTCTTTGTCTTTTGTAATGAAATCGTGATGCCAAGAGATTTTAGGCTCCACAGGAGTGTATTGCCATTCACTCTTTGGGGTAAAACCCAATCCAGGAGCAATTTTAGGACCTTAAACATTGAGAATGTAACCTCTTCCAACCACATTCAGGATGTAACCTCTTCGAACCAGACTAAAAAAAACAATATCTCAAGTTTGAATAGAGAGCATCCAATTTTCAAAGGTGAGAATTAAGTGTTAAAAGACTCAGAAGCTCAATTTTTCTTTTTTCTATTTGAAAATAATCATATAGTGATTCTCATAATTTCAAAATTCTCCCAAGTAGGTCTTCAGACCAAGAAGACAGATGTACAGTGCCTCCCATGAAAGAATGATATACTGGTTCAAATGTTATTGTAGGGCAATGCCGGCCAAATCTTGCCGGAAACTAGAGTTCTGACGCTAGAAAATCTCAATTCCATTATCTTGACCTCAATACCTATGGACTTAGAAAAAATTAGATTTCAAATCCTAAAAATAATGTCTATTTTAAGTTTGTATCACATGAACTCGACTGTGTTTTTTCAAACATTCACATATTTGTTAGACCTGCACTATTTTTGAGGCTTCACAATTCATGCTTTGAAGTGCGCCATGTCTTACTATTTTCAAACCGACCCTTTGGCAAATCACACCATTTAAAAGCCCCAGCAAAGAAACTAAAATCTCTGTGGAATAAAAGGACAAGTAAAAGATAATTCTCCTGAGGACGACCATTCAGTTAAACGTAAGGCCCATAAGGACTACCACGGTTGCTTGCGAGAATTAATTAGATGCCAGGGCACCTCAATGTCAGATACGGCCTCAGAGACTTCTTTAAAGAGGAAACCAGATGTAACCTCATTTTGCCCAAATTCAGTCCTGCATCTTAGAATTGCTCGATTTGAGCAGCAGGGCGCATCCATGAACCAATTTTCCCCTAATTTTAACCCTACATCTTCCCTACTGAATTGGTCAATTTGACCAAAAAAAAAAAACTAGAGCGGGCATCCATTAAACCAAAAGGGAAAATCAAAAAGCAAAATCAGTGTTCCAAGAAGATTAATCAAACAAAGAACAATACAAAAAAAAATTGAAAGGATGAATTGATTACCTGAATGGCCAGCAAGGGCAGGGTCATCCCATCAAATCCCACCTTATCATTGAGAGCAAAGAAATCCCTCAAAATGGGAGTGACTCCGACAGGGGCCGGCGCCATAGCGTCCTCGGCCGTGACATCCGCCTTAGCATGAACAACCTCGGCCCCTTCATCGTTACAATCCACATAGAAATACTCCTCCTCCTCCTCATACACGAGGCGGCCGGCGAGAGGAAAGAAATGGACAAGGCACTCCGAGAGGGCAGCTCTGAGGCGATCGAGCACCTCGTCTATCGGAGATGGCGGTTTTGTGAAGAAGAGGCCCTTCTGGATGTAGTGGTAAGAGAGCATGGAGAGGTCAGGGGCTCCTAGGTGCCACCGCTTCCCGCCGGTGTCGCGGGCGGGCTTCACCGTGTAAGTGGTGACGTGGCTGACCTCCGTGGTGGTGGTGGTGGCGGTGGCGGTGGCCATGTTGGCGATATGAGAGAGATAATATGGCCCAGGAGTTGGTACAAGTCTGAGGCCACGCTGGTGCAGTGAAATTTACGGAGGGTGAATCCTCCCTTTCTTGTATTAAGGAGGAGGGGAATAAGGGTTTTATGAATCCCGCCATCCCATCAATATGCGGGCCCTCGTGGCCCACCATTTTGTACCGGCCTGAATGACATTGGTGGCCTTTTGTTCTGTTTCACGTGGATATGCGATTTATCTATTGGTTGGGGAGAGTCCTGTTTGATATGATATCTAGACCTTTATCGACCTCCTTTATTGACACAATAATTTTTTTTTTACAGCCATTCCCCGTCGAAGAAAACAGCTTTATGTTAGACAAAAATACCTTTAAATCTCTCTCTAAAATTTTTAGAAAGAAAAATACCTTGAGTTTCAACTTTTTGGAGAGAAATTTCACCAAAAAGTCATGGTCTCCTTCTTATGGATAAAGGGCTATGCTGGCTAACTATCTCACTAAAAAGCATTGAGAAGTCACTAGAAACTTGAAAAACAAATTGATCTAAAGCAAATACTTGCTTGGAAAGGGGAAAAAGAAAAAAAAAGTAGAATAAAATAACACAATCTTCCCCATGGAACCTACACGAGGAGCAAAGGCGCCGGATCATATACTAATACGTTTGTGTTTTAGTCGTTTGCAATTTGAAAATTTGCTTGAAAACTAAACTGGTATTTAAGATTTGAGAAATTTACTAGGGACTGGGTTTTGTTTTACTATGGTTTGAAAATAACCTGCTATTACTTCGAATGACGGTTCCCGATTTTTTTTTTATTTTTTCATAAGTTTGTCCTGGGTGACCCTCGAAAACTTTGCTCTCTTCTTCCTCTCTTCTCTCTTCTCTCTTCTGCCTCACTTGCTTTCGGCCCTCTCTCTCTCTCCCTTGCAATAATCTCGCTTTCTCTCTCCTATCTGGCTTGGTTTGGGTTTACAGGTCGATTAGTTTACTACTTTACTTAAAAGAAAAGAACATAAAACTCTTTGGGCATATACAGAGAAAATAAGCAAAACCCATTACAACTGGATCCCCAATCTCTGTCTCTCTAAATTACGCAGAAGAAGCATCAAAGCATAGCAGATGCTAACACCAATTCAGATACCTGGCCAAAAGTAAGCGGTCTGGAGACCACCATCTTGCTCAAGACCACCACCCAATAGCCAACAAATCTAGAGAGGGAAAAATGATGATCAGAAATGGAGTGAATTAACCTGCCTTGCTACCAAAGCACGATTACCGTAGCCAGAACACAAGATCTGGTAAAAACCTGCATAAAAAATCCACAATTCAGCGCCAAGGAAAACAAAAAATTATGCCATTTTATAGAAATATTCAATTGAATTTTTTTAGTAAAACAAGCAGTCCAAACATCGGACCGCCTTCTATTGATCTTTTTTAGTAAAACAAACGGTCCGATGTTTGAACCATTAGACCGCTTTTTGTTCATTTTTTTTTTAGTAAAACAAGTGATCTGATGTTCGAGCCATTGGACAAGCTTCTATTCTTTTTTTTAAGTAAATAATGTGGTCCGATGGTTTGAATATCGAACGGCCTTCGGTGCTTATTTTTTAGCCAAACCAAGCGTCAAACATCGGACTAGTGGAAAACTTGGAAAAAAATAAAAAAAATAGTAGAAGAATAACAAGCCATTTTCGGGTCATACCGTTATAACAGTAAAAAAAACCAAGTCCGTACATAAATTTCCCTTAAGATTTTCTATTTATATACTCAAGGGTTCTCTTGAAGTTAATGGGAATTAGGACAAAGAGATTAGATTTAAAGTTTTTAGGCTTGATCAAGGATTTCTTAGGGTTTTTAGGCTTGATCTAGGATTTCTTAGGGTTTTTGGCCTAATAGGGGCTCGGGTGGCCTAAATTAGGGCTATTAAAATGCCGTTTCATATGGATTTGGTAGTTAGGTCTTGGCTCGCGCTTTATGGGACCTTTCTTGAGGCACACTTAGGTTTCAAGCTTTGATTCTCTAATCTAAATCTCTAGATCTTTGGATCTCTTTGTGGTCGTTGGGTCTCTAAATTTCCTATCTTATGATTGGAATGGGTACAAAGAAGTATTTACATAGTAAAAGGTTAGGAATATATCATCTCATCAAATTTGAGCTGATTTGGACCGTCGTTTTATAGTAAAAGGTGAGGAATATACATATCACTTTGGTGATATAAGTTCACCCTTACTAAAATTTTGAGGTTGGATTTCTTTGATGTTTCTAATCCCAATCCTTATTTATTTTATGGGCTATATATGTAAGGATTTCAGAAAAATTGACCTGTTTTAAGCCTGAATTTTGATGACAATTTGGATCCTAAAGCAATTATTTATCAAATTCTTCTCAAATTTCTAAATTAGGTACCTTTTTTATCTCTTAACTTTCGTTGGATTCATCCTAACAAAAGTTTAATGTAGATGAAAGTCTTGAATATTGAACTTTCAAAGCTATTCGAATTTAGAAACACAAATTTCCCAGTCCAAACAGATTCAGGAAGGCCATTAGAAGCTTCTAAAATCAAACAGGAGCCATGGGGCTTCATTCATTTCCATTAACTCCCCACGCGGCGCCCCACTTACACATAACATGTTGTTAGAGATGCAAAGTCATTGGAGAACTAAGATGGGATTATATTATATTATATTTATCACTATTAGGTCTTTGGCCTATAAGTTTCAAATTGCATATTGAAATTGCGTGACTCTTGGACTGCTCGAATGTTTGTTAAGATTCCCAACAATATGAAGACAGAAATTTCCTAATTTGGTTGAGGTAATGCATTTGAAGGTTTTTAGGATGTCTGCCTAGTGTGAAAGATATTTTCCTCAGTGTTAAACCAAAATGGGTCTAGGATGACTAAGAGAAGGTAATTCATTTATCTAGAATCTATATTTAGGATTCGAGACACTTACAAATCTAGGTGTATATAGGCCATACCTATGTCTCTCTCCCCATAGGTAGTTGGCAACTGGCCAGACCCGAACTGGGCCACCCATGGCCCAAACATGGCCATGGTCCCTATAGAGTAGGCCCTAAAAAGGCCTCGACCAAGACCTGGCGTTAGCCCTGTAGGAGCCAAGCCTAGCAAACCTGAAATTGAAAACAAAAAACAAAAAATAAGGGAAAAAAAGGGCCTAGCCGAGCTGGCCCTAGTCCTGCCCAAGCCCCCTTTTGGTGGCCTGGCCCTCGAGCCATATTTTGTGGCCTAAGCCGTAGTTTTTCAGAGACGAGGATTATTTGGAGGGAGCAGACCATTGTGGTGTCGGATGCCTTATCCAAAACTTTATGGGAGAGGTATTGGCTGTTGCGCAGTCGTGCTCCTAGCTACAACCAACAAAGAGGCTGAACTAACTGCTTTACTCGAGGGCATCAAACTCGTTCAACGACTTAATGCTACTTAGAGTCTCATTGAAGGAGATTCAATGTTACCAATCCCGGCCCAACCCAATTAATAGGTCAACCCAAACGATCCCACTTTAGTTTAATGGCATATATCCCTAACTTGAATTATGGTTTAATATATGTAATAGAGAGATAAACAAGGAAACATTACTAATACCTATATAGTTCCATCCATATTTGGATATCTTTGTTACAATTTGGAACACAAAGTCGGTCTTAAAAGTCCTAGTCGGTTTAACCAGACCCTGAGCAAATTTAGGCCTAGGTCTCAACTAAGGGATCTGTTGAAAATTTCATTGATTTTTTTTTAAGCCACAAAATGCCTATAAGGATTTGTTTTTTTTCATGAATACTCATTAGGCATAAGTGTATGACCGTTTTATGGTTGTGAATGAGAAATGGCCATCACAGTGGGGCCTACATAAAGAGGCTAAAGCTTGCAACGATTAATCATGAAATTGTGATTTTAGCGAATGTCCCATTAATGGATTGGAAGGCGATAGAAGAAGAACCACCCTGTTTATTGTAACTCTCCGGGGGTCATAGTTGTGGCACCTGTTTATTGTAACTCTCCGGGGGTCATAGTTGTGGCACCCCCATGCGGCAGTTGCACATTGTGGCTTCTTTGCACATTGATTCCGTCGAATACCTAACTATTTGTAAAAACGATAGGGGCTATAATCACCACTGAACAACCAAAAAAAAAAAAAAAACTCCCTTCATTATCATCCAATTCATTGGTTAGAAAGATAACCTCTCTACGCATAGACGGAGAGAATAAAATTGTGTTTTTTAAGATTGGACTAAGCACGTGTACAAGGGTTTAGTGTGATCTACACAATTATTGTTTTTCGGTCACAAGGTTATCACCGGCCTATAATATGGTTGGATGGAGATGGAAGGAGAGTAGGTTGTAACATGAAACATGTTACTTGTCATGTTGCACATTGGCTCTCCCTCCCTCCATCGTCCATTAAATGGATGGAGAATCACTAGCACAATTGGAAGGATAACCTTCATAACAAAGAGAGAATGTTTATGGGCATCAGGATTGGTCCTTGAGGCCAAGTTTGGATGAACAAAAAGTTGGCAACATAGTCTTCTTCTTCTTTTTTCCCTCCAAATGATCAAAACTTAGAAATAGGGGCCTACTCCTATCTTCACAAGTGATAAACTTCTTGTTTTCCCGCATGTTAAGAAATCCACCAAAAGGTTTATGACCCTGAAAGAAAAATTTGGAAAACCTACATTCCCCATTTATAAATTACTATTTTCTTGGAATTATTAGGTCATACAAGGAGAACCTGAATCTATGTGAATAGATGTTCGATTATTTTTATTGAGCACTTACCAAGGCTCAATAATATACTCATATCTATTCTACCTTTATTTAGCTACAATTTACAGAAAAACATATATCGATCAATGAGAGTAGGAATCCTATTGAGAGAGAGTGCTTAGGGCAAGTGACCTTGAGAGAGAGAGAGAGAGAGAGAGAGAGAGAGATTTTAAGGTAAGGCAATTTAGAAAGTTTAGAGCAAAGATATTCCTTTTTAAATTTTAAGCTTACATAAGATTCAAGATTAGTTTAAGATATGATGGAGAAGTTTAAATACATAATTTGCTTAGAGAAAGATGGAGCTTATTTAGATAAATAAGTCACAGAGTAGATAAAACATAGGAGGGAGTTTGTTAGGTATAGTTTCCTTTCGAATTAAGAATGTGATAGGATGGAGGAGGAGGAGAAACATAATAAGATAATAAAAAATATCAATTTCTTTTTTTTCCCGGGGTGGGGGAGGCAGGGGGGATAAATATCAATATCAATATCATGCACCATCTCTCCCAAAATAGTTTATGAAAGAACCACAAAACCATATTTTAGCTCTACAAAATAGTTTATGAAAGAACCACAAAACCATAGTTTGAAATACACACAAGTATTTTTCAAACAAAAAGTACTAACAAATGTTATTTCCATGATCCATTACTAGTGATATGCACGTGTACAAAATATTAGTCACTAAGATAATTTTCAATTTTAAATTGGCAACACGTGTACTAAATATTAATTACTAGATAATTTTCAATTTTAAACTGACATATTCGACTATAGAGAGGTATAGAAAGAGAGATTTTGTTGGGTTCATCTTCACATATGGGCTCCTATTAAATAATAATATATTTTTTTAACTATATTATTCTATGAACTACATTAAAATTATTATTAATTGTATTAATAAATTTGTTATTTACTTGTAAGTAAATATTAGTCTAGAGAATTTAAAAATATAAAAATACAAAAAATCATCATATAAACTTCAACATATGATTATAATTCTGTTTATGACTTGCATTATGAAGTAATTAGTTTTCTATAAATAATTTCAATTACATTATTTACATATCTAATTTGCATTTACAGTCAATTATTATCATGTTTTCTTTCTTTAAATAAAATTATGTTTTACTTATATTAGTAAATATATGATTTATATTTTAAAAATTAGAGAAAATAAAAATGCAAAAAGGAAAAACATATAAAGAATTATATTTTTATATTTTTAACTAGTTAATTTTGTGTTTTATTTTTTATTTTTTGTTATTCTCAATTATATTATTTTGTAAACTAATTAAAGTTAATATTTAAAATAATATTACCTAATAAATTATTTACTTACGAGTAAATATTATTTTAAAAAATTAGAAAAAATGAAAAAAAAAAAATGTTGCTTGATATATGCAATAAACAACCCATGATAATTAGATATCAATTACAATTAAAACTAATTAGTATATATTCCAATAAAAATCAAAATGATATATATATATATATATATGCCTTTCTCTTTATACTATGTAACTTAATATCAATCAATATATAAAAATTGACATCTTAGTAACTTAGAAATGATAATATTATGACTATAATTCAGTTACAAATAAATCTATTACTTATAAACTAAACTAATTAATGTAAAGTAATAAATTCTATAGATCAGATTAGAATTTTCTTACTATTAATAAAGGAAAAAGCTAATATATGGTTGCAACCTTAAAATGAAGAATTAAAGATGCACCTCAAAAGCCATAAAAAAGAAGGTTGTTTTTCATCTTGCAACAATATTATCTAGAGATTTTGAGTATCCGAGATAGTACATCTTGCAATAATATTATCTAGACCATCCATTTTCAAGATTTTTATATGTTTATAGATCTACTTGATTTTTGCCATTTTTTGAGTTTAAAATTTTATAATTAGAAATGAAAATTGATATTCAGATAATCATAAGAATTTTTTAAGATAAAATTACATATTATGATAAAATTTGTAGGTACGCCTTAATTGGATTGTTTAAGGTGGCAACCTTATAAAAGCCACACACATTAATAAATAACTGCAAAATTATACTTATATGATTATGAGATATTCATAACATTTAATTATGATTCTCAATACTTTTTATAATTTATTGTAATTATATTTAGTTATAATTAATTGCATATATCTATATATATATATATATATATATATATATATATATATATATATATATATATATATATATATATATATATATATATATATATATCATGTGAATATTATAACAATTACTATTACTATTAATTATTGTAACAAAATAAATAGTATATAATAATTTAAATAATTATTGATAAAATACAATATAAAAAGAGAATACTTATATGCAAATTTATATAACAATAACTATAAAATATTGTTGAAATATAACTATAATTAAACATCTTGAATGATTACACGTATTTTAATTATGATGAAAAATAGTGTTGAAAGGAGGAGAGAGATAATCCATAGAGAGAGAAAGAGAGGGCGTGCATGTGGGGAGGAGAGATAGAGGAAATGTTTATTGAATATAAGAGAGACAAAGATGAGATAATTAATCGTTATCAATTTAAGCGATAGTAGATAATTAATATAAAAGTAATATTAAACAATTACTATAGGAGAGATGAAGAGAAGGGTGAAAAAAAATGTAGGGTAAAGAGAGGATGTGGGAGAGAAACTACATACAAAGGTAGATAGATAAACAAAGACTTTCCAATAAGAAATAATTATGGGAGTTTCAAATTTGAGGCATATTAAAGATGTGAGAACACATGCCAATAAAATAAAGAAGGATCTCCTCTCGTTTTATATATAAAACTAGTGGGATTATGTATGTTGCACGTAAATATGAAATAAACGATGACATAAATAATGATGTAAATATGCAATACATAGAATCACAATGAGCATTCACATAAATAATTTTTTTTAACTTTCCACATATCCTCTATAACTTCTTCGCTTTCCATATTTTTTCAAGTAAAACTATTAATTTAGAGGCTCTGGCATTTTAGGTCATGGCTATTTCTTCTAGTAATTTAATTTTTTCTACTTATTTAAGTGGTATACTTGACATATCCTCATAACTATTTTCACAAAAAATAGTTGAGTTAGTGATGAAGAGGAGAAAGTGTTCATGGAGCACCAATGCGTGAATTACATACCTTGAATGTATAAATGTAATGAAAGATAAAGAATAACAAAAATATTCATAAAAAAAATATTGATACATTTTAACTATACATATCAGAAGGGACATGAAAAACAATAAAAATAAATTATAGATAATCCATAATGCCATTAAATACAAATAAAGTAGTTTGACCAAATACTTAAAATAAATAAAGAAAACCAAAATCCGCTGAAAAATAAAACAAATGAGAAAAATATAATTTAACAAAATAAAAGTTGTACAGTTATAATAAAACCAAAAGCTACCTAACAAAATGCAAATAAGCTGAAAAAGTATATTAAAAAATGGATTTAAAGATTTTTTTGTATAGCTAGGGGCATTTTAAAATTTCAAAAAAGGAATATGAGACAATATAGAAATGAAAGTTGGACAAAATGATCTAGCACGGTGTATATAGTTTTTAATTTTTCTTTTTTACCACCAACTAGATCACTTACAAATGGTCCAAGTACAATAAAATTCTCTTGAAATAAACATATAAACAAATAAAAGTGGTTCTTACTGGCTACCACTAATTACAACTTCTTTATCCAGTAAATAAAATCAACACAATTCTTATTGGAATAAGAAATACAAAAGAAAGAAATACTGCAAAGCACAAAGTAAAAGATGCTAGAGATTACCTTAACCGAGCTTAGTACACCCCACATCGGTTAGCTCCTCCAATGGCACACGTGATCAATGGTCTTTCTTGGATCTACTAAGTATGAAAAAGCTTAAGGCTAAACCCTTCATAATCTGAGAGTAATAGAACAATGCACAAGCTTAGGGCTTCAATGCCTTATGTGTGGGGCGTGCCCCCCACTTTAGATTTAGGTTGGGGCGTACCCCTTCTTATCTCTATTCTAATATTTTCTAAGGGGAGAGAGAGATGAGAGGTATCGAGAATATGAGGAGAGGTGACCCATATTTATAGATTTTTCTTGGGCTAGGGTTACCGTAAGGTTATCCATCGTTAACTAGATTGAATCCAGACCATTGATCATAGGAGACTTGTGGGGTGAGAAATATTAGCCATCCATCCATATTAAAAAGAAGGTGTTAGAACTTTATCCTCCAGCTTTCTAAACCTAATCCCATTAAATATTGTAATAAAGAAAATATTGTCATACTTTCTTATCATATGAATATTATCCCTAGTTCATGTCATCTGTGAATAGTCAAAGTTCTTAAATCTCAAAACATTCCAAAATCATATAACCTTGATTCTCAAGCCAAGGTGACTTAACAACTTATAGTTGTTATAGCGTATTTTTTATTGACTTAGACCCTGGTACGAATAAGGAAGGAGCTAGTTACAAATTGGTCCCGTTAATACCAAAAATGCCTGTAGACTACATAAGCACTTTTGAAATAAACTTGTTTTTAGAAAAATGTTGGAATGACCTCAAAATATATGGACTGGTGGCTTGGGGTGCCCTAAGGATGTTCTTCAAGTTTTGTCGCGATCCGATTAGTTTAACCATTCTGGATAAAATTTGGTCCGAAAATTAAGCCCTTATTGCACTTAAAAGGACTTTATAACTGTAGCCCTATTAACAAAGCCTTAGATGAGCACCATACCATTTGCATTAGATCTGAAATGTTGAAAAACCCTAGGAGGCTGCAGGGAACTAGTTTCTTGCAACATTTGAACTCGGGATTGAATTTGCAAAGGCCATATCTCTCTCATCATGGACCTGATTGAGCTTAAATTTCAGGACAAAGTGCATCTCATCGACGAAAGTTTTGACATAAAATTTGACACAAGATGATGAGTGGATTGGGAGAATTCGAAGAGAGAATTTAGGCTCGAAAATTTTTGAGTTGCAAAGAAGAAGATGTGTTTGATCAAGGAGCTGTATCTTGAGATCCCAGCATCGGATCAGCCTAAAAATGGAATCATTAAGAACATGATGTGAAGGGGAATGTTTTGAGGTAGAATTTTCATGAGATAGAAACCTAAACCCAGAGCATTTTAAAGAAGAAAACTATAAGTTTTCAGATAGTCGGAATCCCATTTTCAAGCGACCTTCCAAATTGGGCAAGTCTTCAAATGATGACCAAATTGGATGATTGTTGTCACAAAATGACGGTGATAAAATTCTCTTTGATTTGTGATGAAGAAATTGATTGATAACATGTTAAATCGAGCTATACGAAGATTTTAAAATTTTCAAGTTCTTCAAGATGGCTAGAATTTGGATCGCGATCAAAAAGTACAGTTCGGACTTCATGATGCATATCAAAATGACCGCGATGATTTGAATAGAATTTTAAGGCAATAGATCATCCAAAAGGTCCCCGAACAGCCTCCAAAATGACCCCAAAAGATGACAATGGCATGGGACTTCTTTAAGAGGGACTTCTTTGCTATTTTCCACTTTTTACATAGGGTTATTTTGGTAATTTTGCTAAAAAATGGGAATTTACTATAGATTCAAATTAAATGTAATTTTAGTCAATTTGAGTTACTTTTGAGCATGCACTCGTGTTTTAGTGGATGTTTATATAAGCATGTGAGCTCATTTTCGTAACACTCGTGGAAACCTATTGAAATTTGAATCATTTGGCTTGGAATGGAGTGAAGCTTGAATTCTGCTTTCTCTTAATTTTATTGTGAGGAGAGAGAATATTTGGATAGTGAGAGAATTCCCTTAGAACTCTAGGCTTCCAATCCTCAAACTTTTGACTTCAAAAATTTTAGACTCCCAACTTTCGAACCGAGTATTCGAACCTGGGTTCGCAATTAGGTGCACAATTCTCTCTCTTCCTTTCTCTCTTCTCTCTCATTTTTATCTTTCTTTCTTCTATTTCTCTATCTTTCTTTCTTCTATTTCTCTCTTTCTTTCTCTCTCTTCTCTCTCCTCTTTCTCTCTCTCTCTCTCTCTCTTTTCTCTCTCTCGCTTGGGCTTGTGGTTCAGGCCGTGGGCTCACTTCCATTTCTCTCTTTTTCTCTCTTCTCTTTTTCTCTTTTCTCTTTTTCTCTCTTTCTTTCTCTCTTATTCTCTCTGCTTCCTCCCTCTCTCCTCTCCATCTCTTTCTCTTGGTCTCTTTCTTCTCTCTCTTCTCTCCCCTCGATCTTCTCACTCTCTCTCCCCCATTCTCTCTCTTCCTTTTTCCTCTCATCTATCTCACCATTCTTCTCTACTCTCGGGCACGTGGCGTGGGACCGCATACCCATATCATATTCTCCCCCATATTTCTCTTTACTCCCTCTTTCTCTCCCCCTCTCTCTGATCATTCTTTCTCTCTCCCCTTCTTGCTCTTCTCTTTACTCTCTCTCGCAAAATCTTGGGCCTCCGGCTTGGAGCCACAGGCCATGTCTCCCCTCTCTCTCTCACGTGCTCTCTTCACTCTCCCTCTCTCTCTATGCTCTTTCTTTCTCTGTCTTCCTTTTGTTTTCTCCTTTTCTCTCTCACCTTCACTTCTCTCTCTCCCTCTTGCTCTTTGTTTTCTCTCCTTTATCTGTTTTCTCCTATTCTCTCTATGTTTTCACACTCTCTCTCTCTCTCCCTCTGTTATCCAATCTCTCTCTGCGTTCTCTCTTTCTGTGCTCCCTCTCTCTGTCTCTCCTCTACTCCTCTTTCTCTCTCCCCTTTAAGCCCATGGCTTGGAGCTGTAAGCCCATATTCTCTCTCTTACCCCTTTCTGTTTACTTTATTCCTTCTCTCTCTCTCTTTCCCACACTCTCTGCTCTCTCCCTCTCTTTTCTCCCCCACTCTATGTTCCCTCTTTATCTTTGTTCTCTCTATCTTTGTTCTCTCTCCTCTCTCTTAGTTCTCCTTCTATCTTTGTTCTTTCTTTCTTAATTCTCCCTCTATCCCTGTTCTCTCTCTCCTTGCTCTCTCTCTCTTGCTTAGTTCTTTTCTCTTTGCTCTCTTTAATCTCTCTCTCTCCTGATTGTTCTCCCTTTCTCTTACCTTATTTATTCTCTCTCTATTTGACTCTCTCCATCCACATGTTTTCCCTCTCTCTTGTTCCCTCTCTCTCCTCTAGTCCTCTTTCTCTCTCTCCCTCAATCTTATAGCTTGGAGCTGTAGGCTTATGTTCTCTCTCTCTATCTCTGTGCTCTCTCTCTCCCTCCCTTTATCTTCTCTCTCTCTTATATCTCTCTCCTCTACTCATCTTTCTTTCCCTCAGGCCTACTCTTTGGAGATGCAGGCCCACGTTCTCTCTCACTACTCTCTCTTTAATATCTATCTCTTCCTCTCTACTTTGTTTCTCTCTGCCCTCTCTCTCATCTCTTTTCCTTAACCTCTTCTTCTCTCTCTACTCTCCCTACTCCCCCAAGCCGTAGACCCATGACTATTTCTCTCTCTCGCTGTGCTCTCTTCCTCAAGCATGCAGCTTGGAGTTGCAGACCTATACTTATCTCTCTCTCTCTTTACTGCTCTCCCTATCTCTCTCGTTTACTCTATTTCTTCTCTCATCAACAATCTCCCACTCTCTTTGTTGAAAGGTATGTTTGGATGCTTGTAATCCCTGGTACGAATAAGGAGGAAGAAGTTTATGATCTAGATCTGCATATGTCAAAATGCTTGTGGACTATAGAAGCAGTAGTTGAATATGTCCTGATCCAGAGTGTAATCTCCAACAGTCCCAGAATGGCCCAGTAATGCTCCGAAGCGTGGCTTTGGGACTCTTAAGAAAATTTGTAAAATTTCGTCACGATTCGACGAAGTTAAGGTAGATCAGATGCAAAATCAGTCTTCAAAATTCTGCCTCTAGCGCGTTGAGAGAAGACCCTGTAACTACAGACCTATCGTCGGAGCTTCAAACGATCACTAGACCACTTATGTTGGATTCAAAACATTCGAAAACCCTCGGGTACCAAGTTTTGGCTTATTCGAGGTTTATGGAGCATTCTACAGCCAACTTATTAAAAATGGGTAGGTCGCACACAATTCTGCTACACTCTCGGCGAACCAATTTCCATTTCTGGAAACTATGCTTTGTAATTTCGAAGCTAAATTCCAATGGTTATATCTCCTTCATCTTGGGTCGAAACAAGCCCAAATTTTGGGAGGATGTTTGTCTTATCGGCTCGATCGTTTTGATATATGGCATGCCCGATGGCATGGATCGAGCCGAGAGAAATGGAGGAGAGAAGATCACCATTGGAAAAGCATAAGTTGCAGATTTTTTCAAGAAGAAGGTCACTTTGATCAATGACCATATCATAGCGCTCACATAACTGATCGGCTTAAAAATGGATGCATTGCGACCATGAGGTCGAGGACTCCATTCGAGCCAAACCTTGCGTATGATGAACGATCATAATAGAGGCATTTTCTGGCCACTGGAATCCCAATTCTGACCAAAATTCCCCAATTGAGAAAGTGGTTATTCGAGTACCAAATCGAGCTATTCTTATTGCCAAATGATCATGACAACTTGCGCGTCATTTACACCAAAGAAATCAAGGAAAAAACATCGAGAATAGTGCAAAATTGCAAATCTAAAATCACAAGTTTCTCACATCTTTGCCACTTCAAGTTCATTGCAAAAAACCTCGATCCATGACTCAAAATCTATACCAAAATGATCACCTCACCGAGCTCATCAAGTTTTCAATATTATTTGGGCTGGAAGATGGCTGGAAAGATCCTGTACCAGCCACGTGAAATTACAAAGAACGTTCATGGCCATGGAAGGACTGATTTGGAATTAACAAGATTATGGGTGAGGGGCAAAATCATCATTTTTTCCTTAATTTTTAGCTTTATTAATTCAAAAAATGTGTATTTTTTCAACAATTAGGTTAGTTTTTAAGCATCCACCCATGTTTTAGTGGTAGTCTATATATAACCAACATGTAATAACCGACGACAGGTCTTCCTTTGGATCATTTTTTATCCTTTTGGCATCTTCTTGATCACTCTTGTAATGGCCCCATTTTGCTTGCATTATTGATCAAAATTTTGTGTACCCTTTCACTAGAGAGAGAGGAGAGAGAATATTTTTATCCAATTGATCACTACTCCTAGTTCCAACCGTCAAGCCAAGAACCCCCTCTAGGTAACCTTTACCCTACCAAAGTGTGAGGCGGCACCAACGAGTTGCCGACCACCACCTCTCCCCCTTTTCCTCTCTCTTTCTCTCTCCTCCCTCTTATTCTTCTCTCTCTTATTCTCTCTCCTCCTCTCCTTATCTCTCTTTTTTCCTCTCTCTTCTTTCTCTCTCCTTTCTCTTCCTTTTTCTCTCTCTTCTAGATCCTTCTCCTTCTTTCTCTCTCCTTTTTTTCTCTCTCTTCCCTCTTATTCTTCTCTCTCTTGTTCTCTCTCCTCCTCTCCCTATCTCTCTTCCCTCTCTTTTAAATCCTTGTCCTTCTTTCTCTCTCCTCCTTCTCTTGTCATCTCTCATCCTTCCTCTTCCCTCTTTCTCTCTTCTATCTTCTTTATCCTTCTTGAGTGGCCTTTCTCTCTCTTCTTCTCTTGCCCTCTTCTAGATCCTTCTCCTTCTTTCTCTTTCCTCCTTTTCATCTTATCTCTCTTTCAGATCATCTTCTTTCTCTCTCATTCTCTCTTCTTCCCTCTCACTCTTTCAGATCCTCTTCTTTCTCTCTCCTCTCTCTTCTTCTCTCTCACTCTTTTGAATCCTTATTTGTCTCTCTCTTCTTCTTTTTCTTCTCTCTCCTTTTCTCTCTCTTCTTCTCTCTTACTCTTTTGAATCCTTTTGCTTCCCTCTCTTCTCTCTCACTCTTATATATTCTTCTTCTCTCTCTTCTTCTTATTCTTCTCTCTCATCCTCTCTCTCCTCCTCTCCTTATCTCTCTTCCTTCCTCTCTCTTCTTTCTTTCTCTCCTTCTCTCTTTTCTTCTCTCTCACACTTCTGAATCCTTCTTCTTCTTTTCTCTCCTCCTTCTCTCCTTATCTTTCTTCCTCTGTCTCTCATCTTCTTTCTCACTCTTATTTCTCTCTCTCCTTCTCGATCTTCTTCTCTTGCACTCTTATGGATCCTTCTTCTTCTCTCTCTTCTTGTTCTTCTCTCTCCATATCTCTCTTCTTCTTCTCTCTCCTTCTCTCTTCTTCTAGATCCTTCTTTTCTCTCTCTTCTTCTTCTTATCTCCTCTCTTCTCTCTTACTCTTTTGAATCCTTCTTTTTCACTCTCTTCTTCTTCTTTTTCTTTTTCTCTCTCCTCTTTCTCTCATAATCTCTCTTCCTTCCTCTCTCCTCTTTTCTCTCTTCTTCTCTTTGGCTCTTCTAAATCCTTCTTCTCTCACTCCTCTCCTTCTCTATTGTACCTTCTCTCCTCCCCGAGTGGTGACCTCACCCATCTTCTCGTCCTCTCTCTTTCTTCTAGCCTCTTCTTCTCTCACTCTTCTCTTTATCTATTCTACCTTCTCTCTCCTCGAGTGGCTGTTGATGTCGATGGGGTCCTGGTTTCGCTCCGAGTGAGGAGGCAAAAACCCTCCCTCAAACAACTACAGAGGTCCGACGCGCAGTGCACACACGGGCCCTCCTACTAATGGATAGGAGGCCAACGGTGAGAGAGATTTTTATGCTTGGAGCGCGAACACTCTTATGCCGTTTTGGGGTTTCGGGGACATGCCTAGGTGGATGGCCCTCTTAGAGCAATTACGAAGCCCTTTGGTTGCATGTCAGCACAGTTTCGACGAGAGCCCTCTCTAAGCTTACAACCTCTCTCCTCTAACTTTCTCTATGCTATTGGGATGGGATCCGAATGTCCCTCCTCCTTGGTCACCCTCTCGGAGGGATTTGCTGGCCACTAAGGGAGGTGTGGGGAAACTTGAGGGTTGATGCCCACGGTTTGCTCACATCCACGAGCTTGTGGATGGACACAGGCTGTCGCGTGAGCGGGGTCACGTGCGTGGAGGTGAGAGTGAGAGAGAGAGAAGAAGAACGACTCAGCTTATGAGAGATGGGGGGTGACCCATGCGACTGGGGTGCTGCAGGCCACATACTCAGGGGTATCCTTTCTCTCTCAAAGGTTTCTCTCTCTCTCTCTTTCCTCTCCCGCAGAGACTAGGGGCTCACAGAGAAAGACACGCTAACAAGTGAAATCTAGCCTTGATTCTTCCCAGCCTTTAGGGGTATTGGAGCTTTAAAAAGCGGTCTTTTATAAGTGAGTTAAGCTTGCTTATATAAAGGATTCACTAAACGAGGGTGAATGCTCAAAATTCAAGCTTAATTATAATTAAAGAAATTCAAAATGAATAAAAAATTTAGGTGCAAATGACCAAAGTATGCCTATGATCTTTTGCCCGCTGTAATGGGAAGACCTTGGAAGCTGGTCCTGCAACTTATGACAATAGCTCAGTTGTTTCAGCAATATATCTTCGTTCTTCTGTTGATTGTGAGCTTTTTTATGCTCTTTAATTGTGCTGTGGTGGCCTTTTCCCCCTGGGTGAAAGTCCAGCCAGTTTTGTGAACTTTGTTTGCCAATGCATCTTTGAGCTGTGTTGTTTTAGCTCCTGGACCTGCTTGCAAGTCAGAGAGGAGGCTGTTGTAGTTGTTTTGCACCAAGTTTGGCTGATTTAGTGTTGATTTGCGCATTTACCTAATTAGAAGGTCGTCGGAGAAAGGGATTCTGACAACCGGCTGGATTTGCTTCTTTGGTGACCTGGGGACTTGCATTCATCGAACCATGGATTGAATGTAAGTGTTGAACCAGAATGTAGCTCTACATGAGATGCTTCTATTGAACTCCTTCCCACGTTGATCCAAGGTGTGGACATTGTACTATGCTTCACCTAATCTGGAGCTTGCTGAAGCCTGTTTTTTCCAAGGTTTCTCCGGTCACTTCCTCTTCATAGCAATGGGGGTTCTCAGTCACGCCATAGTGTGTGCCATAGGTCAAAATGATAGGGCTGGTGTGATCTAGAACATGTCAACATTTGAGCTTTGTCTGACTTTAGTGGAAGGCACCGTGGGTTGGCGAAGTTACTGCCGAAATACATTGTCACAGTCCCCATTTCTGAGACTAGTTTAGTGAAGGCGCATCGCGCTATGGTAAAACCCATGAGTTGCGAGGCCACATGAACGTAGACCCCTTTAGGGAGATTCGATTGAGCCCAAATTTGGTCCTCAGGGGTTTTTTGATGTTTTGAGTGCAATGCCGGTGGTGTGGTTCCCTGCTGCAGCCGTTAGCATAGGTCTACAGTGGAAAGTCCTTTTTTGGTGTGAGGGCACCTCAACCAGGTCACTAGGCTGAAGGCTTCTTTTTGGCACAATCTTGGTCTGCAACGTTTCGCAAACCTGCGAGACCAGACTGTCGCCAGCTCTCTCCTTATTCTCATAGGCTTATGGAAGTACATAAAAAATGACGTACAACAACTTGCCTTGACGGATGTTGCGGTTTGAGAGAAGCGAGAAATGCAACATTCGAAAAAATTTAATGTCGTAGCTACTCTAACGAATCCTTGCTAAGACGTGTTTATTGCCTCTCAATCAATTATTTTTTTTCTTCAGGGGTAGATCTTGCTGAGCTTTCCCCTTGACCCGGGGGCGACCAAAGTGGTTTCTAGTGGTCCGGTGCCTTGTTGAGGGGGTTTCTCTAGGTTCCGCCATACTCTGTTTTTTTTGGAAGATCACGCTGATGGTATGCCTTTGGTGGGCTTACGACTTTTTCTTCAATGCGAATTCCTGATGTTCCAGCTAGTTGGGGACCTTCTTGTGAGCTTTATCCCAATCCAAATAGAAACTTCAGAAGCAAACAAGGTACCTCTTCAGTTTACATCCTATTAGTCTAGTTGGTGGTCTCCTGAATTACCTAAACTTGATAGGAGGATGCCCTTCGAGGCGATCCCATTTTAGGGGACTTCACCCTGGATGCTTGAAACTTGATGGAGGAAGAAATAGTAGGCAATGTACTTCTTTAGATTACATCTTACTGGTTCAGTTGGGAATCATTAGAATTACTTAAACTTGATAGGAGGATGGCTCTTGGAAGACATTTTTCATCTTCATGGGTCCCCGATCAATAAAGCCTAACATACAGTGGAAATTTTGACAGTCTCAGAATGGTCCCAGAACTGGTCAAGATCTTCATGAGGACTCTTGAGAGCCTTTTGCCAAGTTTTGTCATATTCTGACATGTCTAAGGCAGTGCATACAAAGAAACGATTTCGGCAGAATCAACCTCTAGCACCCTGAAACGGACCCTATAACTAAAACTATATTTTTGGTGCCTCAAATTGATGTGAGACCACTGCCATTGGATCTAGTATGGTCGAAAACCCCTAGCGGTCAAATTTCATCTTAAATAGACATTCCAAGAAGAAGTTATAGGCAAAAGGGCAAAACAGGAGGAGCCGCACGCTATTCCCGTGCGGCACCTGCAACTCAACTCCATTAAAGGGTCAATCATGAACAATGAATTTTGATTCTCATATCTCACCCATTTTGAGTCGGATCGTGCTCAAATTTACTGAGCATATTCGTCTCTTTAAGATGAGCATTTCGATATGTGGCACTCCCCGCAACGACGCCCGAGCGCGAAGAAAAGCTAGAGAGAAGTTGCTGATCCGTGAAGAAAGTTGCAGGAAAATCAGCAGCATCGCACCTCGCTCGAGCAGCTAAATCACACCTCTTGTGAGCTCGATCGATGTGAAACTAGTTCCATTACGTGCGTAAGGTCTAGGGCTATCTCTAGTTAGAACCCCGTACATGATGAACGGCCGAATTTCACACATGAAGTCAATTAAGTGGCTACAAATTCTGACCAAAACTTCAAAGTTGCAAAATCTTCATTCGGACATGAAATCGGGCTGCATTTGTTGCCACGCGATCGTGACGGCATGCTCAGTGTGATTCAGCAAAAAAATCATAGTAAAACATCAAGGAACGAGCACACAATCGATCCGAAGTTTCAAGATTCATCCAAATTTTAAGACGCATGATTGTGCCCTAAAATCACGATCCATGGCTTGAAGTTGGTATCAAATTAATCGCCATGCTGAGCCCTACAAGAAAACAATCATCTTTCGATCAAACGGGCATCAAAACAACCCCGAATCATCCATGAAAAAGCACGCATGTTTTAGTGTAGCATAGTGACTGTTTTGAAATTCCACAAATTGTTAGGAAGGGCCAAATCTGTCATTTCGCACCCTATTTTACTATTTCTTTTTATTCAATTAAATCTTAATTTTCAACAATTAGGTTTAATTTTGATCAATCCACCCATGTTTAAGCATAATTCTATATATACCATGTACTACCATTGTACGTAGGATCCTTCAACCATGAGAACTTTGCTTAATAAAATTTCTCTTTCTTCTCATTGTTGGGTCATGTTTGGTGAGAGAGAGAGAAAGGAGAGAGAAACTTTTAGATTGGTACCCCTAGGCTCAAGCGGTGTCCAGCGCCGTCGGGATCTCCTTCCCTTGCCGTCTCGTGCCTTCTCCTCATTCTCTCCCCTTCTCCCTTGATTGAGGGTGGACTCAGTCTAGCGTTACCATAACGGTCTGGCTGTCGAGCAATATTGCCGTCATACTGATCCTAAGTACCATGCCCGTCTTGCTACCAATTCAAGTCGGTCATTGCACTGGTCCAACTATCATGCTAGTCTCGTCCCTTCTTCTTTTCATAACCCTAACTTCTCACCTTCTCATCCATATGAAGGTGCATTGCCCTAAGACAAGGGTGAGTCCTTTAGCCCACTTGTCTTGCAAATTAACCATAGTAGTGTTGTGCATAAAATAAGGAGATTTCAGGTCAAGGGAGGCAATTCCGAACCAACTGAAGTAGCTGGGGGGCTTTCTGTCGTGATCTAAGAGGATGCTCGGGAGAGTCAGCTTCAGTAAGTCATCGACCTAGGTGAGGTTGGTCCCCACCTCACATGCAAAATTCATCTCTCACTAGTTGGACACCTGCCCTTGTTCTATGATCGAGGCTCTTGAGAGAGCGATCTCAGGTCCCGGGTCTTTCGAACCCGAGACATGTGTTACCCGATCACCTAGATCCGGTGAGGTGAGATCGAGGCACCTAACCAGCTTAGTGACTCCACTGGGGACTTATTACCCCTTCATCAGTTCGCTCTTGTTTGATCACTATCGCCTTTTACTTTCTGCATTACATTCTATAGCATCTGGGTTATTCAACCTGTTCATCAGAGTTAGGGATTCTCATCCTTGCACTCGTGACCGTCCCAGGGAAACGAGCTGCTCAAGCCTCCTTTCCTACACTCCTTTTGAGTTAGGACTCACAATCTGGCTCCCAGGTGCTTTCCTGGGTTGATGTGAGAAGGGACTTAAAGGTCTCTGACTCTTTGCTTCCTCGCCCTGATGGACCCTCCACTAAGGCCCCTTACATTGGTAACACATCCGTTGCTGCACACAACACACACCCTGCTACTGGAAAGTCCCTTGCCAGTCATATTGCTGAGGTATGTAAGAAGGCTGCCCTGTCCACTCTCACGAAAAGCAAGCAAGTTGCCATCACTTTTGAGGGTCGCCGCAAGGCTACCCCCCGAACTCCTTCACTACCTCAAACCTCTACACCTAGAGGCTCGGTACACCGAGCTGGAGATCCTGAGGTCTCCACCCCACACATACACCTAAAGGCTCGTGGTCCAACCACTCAAGCCACACCTTGGGGCAACTTTCATGCTACCTCGAACTCACATTCAAGGCTAGGCCCTCTCAGGCCAAACCCTGCATGTGCCATGCATCCCACAGCTCGGGGCAGTGCCAGTTTTGTACCAGCTCGAGCACATGAGGGTTGACCACTTCGTCCTCCCTCTCACCACACACCGCTTCACCCTGTGAGAGATATGTTCCTACTCGGTCCCGCACAGACACAAGCTCGTGGGACTCGACCTCCTAAGGTCGAACCAGTTGAGCAAGCTCGGGTTGACCCTCAAGTCACCCAGACGGCTAACCCTAAAGGTGCACATCCATCGACTTTGCAGGTTCCTCCCCGATCTCAGCTCAAGCGGAGTCATGAACCAGCTCCTTCTTTTATCACTCTTCCTATACTAGGCAAGCACCTCGAGATCAGGTACTCAAAGGCTTTTCCTAGGAGTACCATCTTGAGTCAGCCGCCTTAGGTCAGGCATGCACTCGGGCCTCACAAGGGAATCCGGGGCAGATGTCAGATTGGAGCTTACAACCTCCAAGGCAGCGACTCAGGTTGCCCTCTATCCTTGGACCCCATTCTTTGCTCTAGTTAATCAACACAGCCCATGCCTGCTCAAAAAATATGGTGCAGTCCAAGCCTTAGGCTCGGTTCTGGAGTGAGGTCCATAGTAGCCTCAAGATTAAGCAGAAGAAAGGTTTGCAGATCCTGACCAAAGAAGCCCCTAAGGTAGTTGAGGTTACTATCTTTGGTGACCTCCTGCCTCATAATTCCCTTTGCGGATCCTAGAGCCTGAGCAAGTCCAAGAATATTGCTTGGTGATCACTGCCAAGAAGCCATGGCCCCAAGACTGTCAAGAACCAGTCCTCACACAATCGGTATACAAGGCTCGAGTCCAGTCGGGGCATGCTGAGCCCCTGCAAATAGACTTGCCACGCATGACTCTCCAACCCCGGTAGTCCACTACTCCACCTGACCCTCTAGATGAAACAGTCAGTGTCATGGTGATCAACAAGCCGAACGATGCCCAAGAAGAGTCGATGAGCAGGTTCGAGGTAATGATGCAGTCTGAAAAGATGGAACTCCTTGAAGCCTCCAAGTCCCCTTCCTCTCACCATGAGACCGATTCCCCATTTGGTGAAGACACAGTTCCTAGACAAACTCCCCCACCGGTCTCCCAAGACAGCTCTAATTCCCGCATGGTTTCGCAAGCTGATATAGATGCCATGGTGACCCAAAGTCCAAAAAACAAGGTTCTGAGCATGCAAGAGGCGCCGCTCGACCAGAAGCCATACCCTTCATATATCGATCAGGTACCGTTTCCCCCAAACTACCAAAAAGGGAAGGTCCCCCTGTTTAACGGTACTATGTCCCCTCACTAGCATACTGCTCACTTCCAAGCAGCTTTTCGAGAGACGGCAACCGATGGGCAACTCCTCCTTCGTCAGTTCGTCGAGACTTTCGAAGGGCCAGCCTTCTAGTGGTATGCATGGCTGCCTCCAAACTCGGTGCACACATGGCAGAAAATTGAGCAATTGTTTTACCAATGCTTCTACGAAGTCCAAAGGAACGTGGAAACCATCGAGCTCCTCACCTTGACTCAAGACCTTGGTGAACCGGTTGACAAGTTCATAGCCCAATGGAGAGAGTTGGCAACCTTTCATGCTACTCCCATGATTGAAAAAGAAGCAGTTCAAACTTGTATACAGAATATGCTGCCTGAGATCACTCTGCATGTTGAGGCCTCCATTCCACCCTCCATGTTAGAGCTCATCTCTAAAGCAGTTCGTATAGAAGGTCTGTCTAAGCACCATGGTGGATCTTGTCAGTAACCCTCTAGCTCGAACTCTCACTCCAACAATCGGGGCAACCAGCAAGAAGCGGCGATCAGTGCGGCTGTCACTGTGACTAACACTAAGAACGCCCCCCCTCAAACCCTAGACCTCTCCAAGGCACAAACGTCTCAAGCCAGGGGCAAGTAGCAGACCTATAACAAGGTCCCGCCTCCCAAAAATATTAATCGAAGTCACTACTGGATCCAGCATAAGAACAAGGTGTATCCTTTTGACAAGGACTGCTTTCCTGCATTGCTTCAACTACTACCAGAGAAAAAAAATGATCTAGCTGTCGGAGGTCAACACTGAAGAACAAGCTGGACATGAGACACACGAGAGGTACTGCGCCTATCATAAGAAAGTTAGCCACCCCACTCATGACTGCTATAAGCTTAAAGACACTATCAAAGCCCTTATTAACAAGGGTCAGATAAAGCTCAAAGATTTAAAGAAAGCATTCGGGGCAACTGAGGCTTCTCACATAGTGAAGATGATGGGGCACCCGCCATCCTTCGTGCACTATTTTCCATAATGCTCAAAGAGGGACACATCACGCCAAAGCCGACAAGGCAGCCCAAGTTCATGCCTCCAAGAACTGAGAACCTCTGATGCTCGTATCACCTGATACGACGCCATGACCTGAGTGAATGCACTGGATTCCATGAGCTCTTGACAAAGAAGATGCAGCAATGCTAGGAAGTCCATGGTAACCCAGAAGGATACCCTCAAGTCCCTCTTCCATCAGTGCAAGAAGAACTCCCAACGCAAGCCCTGGGAAACACTTAGTTAGACCCTTTGAAGGCCTTCTTCGAGGTGATGCTCCAATAGGGTCTCGTCACTCTAAAGTCCACCTGGCAGCCTAAGCGCCTTGCCCAGGGTAAGAAAAACCTCTAGGGCCCATATCACCAAGTATGGGGCCTTGAGCTGAAAGAATGTTCTGGGTTGGAAGCCGTAGTCACTGAGAAGGTACAGAAAGGCCATGTTGTTTGTGCCATCCTCCCAGAACGCTTCTAAGACATCTCCCCCATTCAAGAGCAAAACCCGATACAAGTCCCTTATGAGAATACACTGGACCCTTCAGAGCCCTCGACTTCACAGCCTTGGGAAGTTTACCATGGATGCAGTAGACTCAAGTCCTTGAAGCGTGAGGCAATCACTAAGCCAGGGTTACTCATCAGCTTGATGGGATGAACCAAACCCCTCCTCAGGGATCCAAAAGGAGACGAGCACCCAGGTTCGCTTGCTGAATCGTCTTCCTCAGCCACTAGTTGAGGAAGAATTTCTCAGGCCCTTCCACTAGTTCGCCATATCCCGCTGTCCAAATAGACGGAAATCCCAATAGCTTGGGAGCTATTCAATGGGGGTGACTACACTAAAAGCACCACCCAACAGTCAAAGCCGGGGCAAGACCTAAAATATCCCCTGCACACGTCCAATTCCGTTGACAACATAAAAAGCTACCCGGAACGTTCTAACTCTTCTTCTACTCCCTCCTCTTCTATTTCTTCCACAGGTGCAGTTCGATAGTGCCCAGACTTCGACACTCTAAATAGAGAGCTCGGAGGCACCAGCCTCAGTAGGTCGCAGTGGAAGCGCCTAAGAAAAATGCTGGCCTAGGTGGCTAGATTCTGGACAGTCACCGACGCTCTATCAACCCAAGCCAAAACCAAGCCATCTTTAAGCTCCTCTTCCAAAGCGGCCTCTCATATGGTGCAGATCTTGGAAGTACCATCCAGCACGGGGCAAATGAACCTAAGATCAGGAAAGAAGCTGCAGCCCACACTTCAAAAGTTCAAGGTCCTCAAGTTTCCTGATCCTTCACTTTTCCCTAAGCCTCAACCTCAAACCTCTACATCCCTAATACAAATCCCTATTACTTCCCCATCAACCCAGATTGCACCGGCTGAACAACAAATTCAGCCAGTGTCACAAACCAAAACTCAACCAAAACCTGTTCTTAAGCCTACCCTACCACCTATACCAGTGACTAGATCAGGAACACAGAAGACTAATGAGGATAAAGTGAAGTATGACGTAATTGGGAACTTGAGGAAGCTTCCATCCCTTCTAAGTACTATCTAGAGATTACCATATGGCCCTAGTATAAGCTCTTTCTAACTCAGAGGCGTACGAGACTGAAGTAGAGCTTATTGAGGTTGACCCAACCATCCTGATTGGGTGCTTGACAATCTCCATTCTCGAAGATGACCTTCAGTTGGGAGGTAAATTTCACAATTGCCCCCTCTTCGTGAATGGTGAACTACTTACCTGCCTTATCAACCGGATCTTGCTAGATGGAGGGTCAGCAGTCAACCTGATCCAAGAGGGATCCTCACTTGATTGGGATTAGGATCTGACGACCTCATTCCTACCCACGTCACCGTAAAAGGGTTCAACCAATCAAGAGAAAATCTAGTTGGGACAGTTCGTATTCTCCTCAAGATCGATGACCTCAATGATTATGTTCAGTTTCATGCGATCAACACCGATACATCTTACAACGTCATGCTCGACCGCCCTTGGCTTCATGATTAGGGGATGGTTCCTTCCACGCTCCACCAATGCTTCAAATACAACCGAGATGGGAGACAACACACGGTCTATGCTGACAGGAGATCGTTCCCTTTAGCTGAGACTCACTATGCTGAAGCTAAGTACTATTTTACAGACCTTCTAGTACCAAAAAAGTCAAAAGAGGACGATTGGAAGCCAGTGAGAGAGACATGACTATCGTCTCGTGATGATGTTGAAGATCTGGGGTGAATAATTACGAACATGTTCAAAGAGAGGAAAAGGAAAAATCCTCCCTTTGACTCCTAACTACCCAAGTATACCTTGCCACCTCTCCGAGGTCATGGTGCCTTCTCTTGAAGACGAGGCTTCCCCCTCTACCTCTATTTCTAAGTCGCCAGAACAAAATGACGGGCTAGAAGCAACTCTTGAGACTGAGGAAGCCCTACAGGTAGACCTTCCAGCACCGAGGGTCACCTATACGCCGGACCAGCAAAAGGTCCTGCATGTCCCCATTGCTCTTTTAGAAGCAGAATTGACACACCAACCTACAAGGAAGGTACTCCAAATTCCATCCTCTTTGAACAAGGGGATCATCAATAGCTAAGAAAAGGTCTTACACCTCTCAGAGACTCTCGAAGAAGTACAGGTGGACAAGAGTAAGCCCTCCATCTCTTAGGAACAAGACCCCATGACAGAACTGAGAAGTGAGGTTCGTAGCGTACAGAATCAATTGGAGGTTATGTGCGTCGCTTCAAAGAACTTGTAGGACTTTTTCCCTGAGACTAAGACTTATGATGAACTCAAAAGCAATGTACCTCAAATCGAAGCCAAGGCTCCCCCATATTGGAGTATTTACAGCGAACAAGCTTGCCAAATCATGAGAACCATGTCCAATCAAGCACTAAGGGGCGGGGGAGCAACTGCTCCCACATTCGAGGTCATTGAAGCCACGAAAAATTGTCACAAGACGAAGCAAGGAGTGGGCTATCCTTTTTCTTGTCACACGGTGAAAGGGCAGAAGAAATAAGAAAAGAGAAGGAAGAACAAAAAACATGCCCCACATAGAAAGAGAAAAGAATTGTTCCATTTATAAATTAAGAGGGCATTACAGGCTTCTTTTCTTTACAATAAGAAGACATGAAAATAAAAAGAGAAAGAAGGGATCGTCCAAATCAATCAATTGCTTCATTGATCTTCCCCCTGTATGTTGCAGCTGGTACCTTCACCCACTTGATTTCGCCCTTCAACCCTGCCACTAGCTCTGCCTCGTGCTCCATCAAGGCGGTCACTTCTCTCAAGGAATACTCGAGGGCCAAAATGTTATCAAGAAGCACCTTCTCCTTTGCTTCCCAAGACACAGTCTCCTTCTCTATCTTGTCAAGCTTCTGCATCGACTCTAATTTGCCCTCAAATCCATCACCCTGCGGTGGCGGGCAATGGCCTCTTCAGCAAGATCGGATCTCTGAGAGACTGCGGCATCCATCTACTGCAACTGGGTTTCTACCAGTTCGTGGTAGCACAAAAGTGAGGATTCCAAAGGTGGTGACTGTGAGCCCTCCAGCTGCTGCACAGTTGCTTCCTCGCGCAAGGCCTTTGTTCTCCACCTTTCTAGCTCATTTACGATGCCATCAAAGTAAGGGGACGATCTCTGGTGCTCCCCCTGCAAGGGCGACTTGCCTCAACTACTGGATTGCACCATTAAGTTCAGCAAGAGGCAGACCCTTTAGCTTCTGCATGCCTAGATGAAGCATGTCCATCATTATGCCGGACAACCCACTTAAGCTAAGCCTTGGCAGTGCTGCTGAGGACGCTGAAACAGGAAGAGTATCGGTCTTTGCGGGAGAACCTGAAGGGATTATAGCCATGAGAGTCGCTAGCTCCTTCTGAGGGACTGTGAAGCCCAAGATCTCATCATTTTTAGGTGCGGAAGGGGCCCTAGTTGCAACGTACTAAGCCCTCGTAGCCTCCTCACCTGGCTCGTCAGCCTCACCATTAGCAGACTCGGGCCCTCCAAGGCCAGGCTCTTCTCCTCATCCCTCATTTTCTGGAGCGATTGTAATATGCCCCAAAGCGGTTTCAGCCCCTTCAGGGTCAGTCCCTTTTTCCTTTTCCCTCTCTTCTTGAACTGCCACCTCCTCCTCGGCAGGTTCGATACCTTTTTCGCCCTTGTCTTTTGCGACGACCACTTCAGCCATGGTTCCCCCATAAGACCCGCCTCGTTTGCAGCCAATGGTGCCGCCTTTAGTCCCTCAAAATATGATCCCTAAGGAGGTACTGTCGCTGCATCCTCCACAGCTACATCACTTGGAACAACTTTCTGATGCTCAGGTGGCCCCTCATCAGTCCCTGGGGCACTAGCCTCTTCTATGACCACAAGCTCTACTGGGGCTTCCTTTTCCTTGACAGACACAACAACCTTCAGAGCTCTAGAGGCCCTCTCTGCCTTAGTTGCCTCATCATCCCCGTTCACCTCCATCGGGACTGGGCCCTCCCCTTCAACCATGGACGTCACTTCTTGGTTCGAAGCAATTTCGATCAGGGCAGTAGGATTTGAGGCACCGAGTTGAGCATCTGAAGGGCCAGAAGAAGGTTCAGGTGAAGAAGAAGGTGAATCCTCAAGAGAAGAGAATGATACAGAAGCAGCCGGGGACACGTATGACTCCGAAGAAGGAGCCGGCAAAAAGTCATCTGCTGGTTCTCAGGCCACTTGATGCTTGGGTCGCTTACGCTTCGAAGCTCGATGGGCATGTGCACGTGGGACGGTCGGGGCAGACCACTTCCTCTTCTTCCCCTTTGCTTGTGAGGGTTCAGCAGTTTTAGGAGCGCCCTTTCGAGAAGAGCCGACGGCGAGTTCTCTATGACGGCCGCTCCCTATCATCTCGTTCAAATCATGGACTGGGCGCCCTTCATACCCTGCAACCTTACGACCCTCTTTCCATTTGATGATAGCAGAGAGATTGTTAAAAATGCTCTTTGACTTCTGCTCCATGTCGAGAAACCGGGGCAGAGACTTGTCCATGGCAATTTGGAGAGGCCGCTCAAGTATGCGCCAATCCTAAGGAAAGCCCAGGGTGAATACCTCCCCCAGCAGAGGAGTCCTTGCCATCTTCCTCTACCTCTTCTCCTTGCTCCAACCATAATTCTCCCCTTTCCAGGGGTGGCCTACATCCCAATACCCCTTACTGGTGATTCGCCACCAGAGTTCATGAGGTTCAGTCGCTCGCACTCTTTCAGCACAAACTTATTGACCTTTGTGAACTCCAAGCACGTGGCCCACGTTATGCGAATGTGCCTCAGGAGCCAATTCTCCTGGTGGGTTTCCAATTGGTCCTTCTTATAGTGAGCCGCATTGCTATGCCACTTCTCAAAGAATATGAAGAATGGGTAGCCTTGATCAAGCCCGTGTTATCAAGAAAATCTATGGGGGAAGTACCCTTCGAGTTTCTCATTGTGAACAATGCGGTAGGGTAGAAGTCTGCCCTTGACACTCAACATATACATCAGCTCCTTATGAGTGGTAGGAGCACCGTCCAAGCTCTTGCCTAGCTCGTTAACAAAGGCACGATCTGTGAGATTCCCTACCGGGAAGGCGTGCCTCCTCATGTGGAGATGGTCGTTGTAAAACAAGCTACACGTGTGGCTAGGAGTGTGGAAGATTGCTTTCTGTCTGGCAATCCTAAGGTGAAACAGGCACATCGTTTCCTCCAATTCTTCGGTTCGGAGGTAGGTGCTTGAAAAATAAGTCCCAAGCCAGCCATATAGATAGTGGACGAGCAAGGGCATCTGGAAGTCCCCTGGGAAGGCTTCCCCATCCACTATGTCATTCCCTCCTTCATCGCCTTGATAGAATTTTCCCCTCGACACGACTCTTAAGCCGTAGTATTTGCTGCAAAGGACCGATTGTGCAAGCGCATATTCTCACCCCATCGTCATGTCATAGGCCACATAGAAAGTACCTAGATGGATAATGTCTGCTCCGCCAGGGAGAGCAAACTTGCATAAGAAAAGTACTAGATAAGCGGTCAGGAATATATGCCCATTCTCCTTCTGCAGCTCAAAACTGGTGGGACCCCCTTCTCCCCTTTCCCCGGTGATGGACGGGCTTCATCATCATAGTCCACATAGAAAAAGGCCACCCACTTGGTGAAGGAGACGCGTCCCATCTTGGTCTCAAACCAGAGCAGCTGATAAATTCCAAACAGCTCCTGAATCCCAGCTAGTGGGTCTTCCTTCCCGACCCGTTCAACTCCAAAAATGACCGAGTGAGGGGGCACGAACTCGTCATACATACTACCGATGAGTGGCAGCCCACCAATGAAATATAGATCTAACAGAGATATCTCTGCGTCCCCATGATCGAGCAACCATGTGTTGCTAACATGGCTCCAAGTTTCCAAAAGCACCATGACTGTGTTCGAGTAATGGTCATAGTAGCTTGCTGAGCACTGAATGGCGGCCAGCAGGGAAGCGCACTTCAGAATGTTTCTATACTACCTCTGCACTTTCATGGTCAATGAGGAGTAACCCTTCAAATACTGGTGCTCTCCTTGCACCCGCAGCCCAGCCGAGGACCATTTCATGCCGGGGGTTTTCACCATCCTCTTGCCTAGAGTCGGCAAGTCCTCATTTGAGGCTATATTTCAATGCAGGCAATGTAGGAGGCCTACTCCTTCTACACCCCAAACCAAACAGGGTCACTAACAAAGGTGACGCTTAAAGGCCACCTGGGTTCACATAAAGCCTCGTTATCTTCTAACAAAGGTGACGCTTAAAGGTGATGCTTAAGGGTGACGCTTAAAGGTGACGTTAAAAGGTGACGCTTAAGGGTGACACTTAAAGGTGACGCTTAAAGGTGACGCTTAAGGGTTCACTAACAAAGGTGACACTTAAAGGCCTACTCCTTTTTCTACACTCACATTGCCATCGTTATCTTCTCTCACCCCAAACCAAACAGGGTCACTAACAAAGGTGACGCTTAAAGGCCACCTGGGTTCACATAGAGCCTCGGTGAGCTAGATTGGCTCACCTCTCACCAAGCTTTCTTCGGTGAATTCATTGGTGCCGAGCTCCTGGCTGGCGGAAGGTTCTTCACGTTTGGAGTAGCACCTGAAGGCTGGGCCATTAGAGAAAAAGCTTTGCTATGCTAAGGGACCGCGTAAAAATGTGCTCACAAGGGTATATCATTGATTGGTTACTTAAGGGGTAATGCTGGCAGGCTATCGCAGTCTCGTAGTCAAGGGCAGAACTATCACCGTCTGCCCGCCGAGATGTTATCGCCGTCTGTAGAAGGCAGGACTATTGTCATCTCAAGACTAAGTAGCTATCGCCGTGTGCCTCAGCAAAGAGCTTTTGTCGCTCTCTTCGTCAAGGGGCTATTGCCTTGCGCTGGATAAGATGCTATCGTTGCGCGCCTCACCAAGTGGTTATCGCTGTGCACAGTGTAAGATGACCACCCCGTGCCTCATCAAGTGGTTATCACCGCTTGCTTCGTCAAGGGGCTATTGCCATGCGCTGCGTAAGATGCTATCGCTGCGTGCCTCACCAAGTGGTTCTCGTCAAGTGCTTTGTCAAGGAGCTATCGCCGTGCACCTCGTCATGGAGATATTGTTACGCCTTCGTCAGGGGGCTATTGCCATGTGTTGTGTAAGATGCTATCACCACGTGCCTCACCAAGTGTTTATCACCGTGTGCTGCGTAAGATGCTATCGCCGTGCGCCTCACCAAGTGGTTATCACCACGCGCTTCGTCAAGGTGCAATTGCCATGCGCTGCGTAAGATACTATCGCAGAGTGCTTCGTCAAGGAGTTAACGCCATGTGCCTCACCAAGTGGTTAACAACGTGTGCTTCACTCAAGGTTTAACGCTGCGTACGCCATCCAAGACCTAGTGTTGTGCGCATGCCAAGACACTCCCATTTAGACTATCATTCTGCATGCGCAGGAAGTTCATTCCCTGCACCACAGTCTCACTCCTCAGGGAGTCAAGTCCCCAATTACGACTCTATTCCCCCTGGAACACACAATGGTTCGTGCAGCATGACCTTAAACTGCATAGCCTTGGTTCGTGCAGCATGATCTTAAACTACATAGCCTTAGTCTGTGCTACCTGACCTTAAACTGCATAGCCTTGGTCCGTGCTGCATGACCTTAAACTGCATAGCCTTGGCCCATGCTGCATGACCTTAAACTGCATAGCTTTGGTTCATGCTGCATGACCTTAAACTGCATAGCCATGGTCCATGCTACATGACCTTAAACTGCATAGCCTTGGTCCGTGATGCATGACCTTAAAATGCATAGCCTTGGTCCATGTTGCAAGACCTTAAACTACACAACCATGGTCTAGGTGCACGACCCTAAACTGCATGATCCAACCTATATGACCTTAAAACTATAGCGAAGGTCCAGTTGCACGACCTTAAACTGCATGGTCCACGTCGCATGACTCTAAATTGCACGACCATGGTCCAGCTGTATGACCTTAAACCATAGCGCATGTCATGGCCGCATGACGTTAAAAGACTTAGCACCATGGTCCAAATTACATGACCTTAAACTGTAGCGAAGGTCTAGTTGCACGACCTTAAACTGCATGGTCCTAATGCATGACTTTAAACTACATAGCCATGGTCCAAGATACAAAGACCTTAAAACTGTAACGCACGGTGCGACAAAAATTTCATACGCATAACTTTAACTTTAACTTGATGGACGCTGTATTTCATCAACATCCCCAGTGGAGTTAGGTGTACGCAAGAAAAATGGGGTCGCACTTACCCCTTCAATCCCCAGAGAGTCTATTTCACACCAACATCCCCCAATAGGAGCCACATCTTATTGCAACTCACTATCCTCAGGGAGTTAGGGCCATTCTTATCTTTTCAACCTCTAGTGGGGTTGCACCTATGCTCTAGCCTGTCATTCTCAGCAGAGTTATACGCATAGCATAACCCATCATCCCCAGGGAGTCACACATACCCTCTTAATCCCTAGTGAAGTCTGCTTCCGCTTGCCATTCCTCATAGGGCCACTATCTTCATCTAAATCTCTTTGCTTATTTGTAGCCTTAACTATCTTTATCCATAGGGAGTCAAATTGCTATCCACAGACCTATCCCCCATACAACTTCACCTAAATGGCGACCCCCACAATGGTTCGTGCTGCATGACCTTAAACTGCATAGCTAAGGTCTAGGTGCATGACTTTAAACCTGCATAGTCCAAACTATATGACCTTAAACTGTAGTGGAGGTCTAGTTGCACGACCTTAAACTGCATGGTCCTAGTTGCATGACTTTAAACGGCATAACCACGGTCCAAGCAATATGACCTTAAACCATAATGTACGTCCTGGCCGCATGACGTTAAACTGCTTTTCTCAGGTCCAAGAGGCATGACCTTAAAGACGCCCCCACACATATGCACATGCCATTTGTGTGGATCTTCATGCACGCCTTCCCTAACTGACCCGTTCGTGTGCACACACCACCTTCATTTCTTTCCCAGTGAGTCCATCCACTTCATCACCATCAACTATCATTCCTTAGTGAGTTTCACCCACGCTCACAAAATGGCAAACCATTCCACCATCCATGCTCGCCATCAGCTAGTGGGTAACTACTCTTTACCCACCATTCTTCATCTTGCATCTTTCATAGGCAGCCTCGTACCATCTCCCCAAAGTGAGTCAAAACCATCACCATACTCACTCTATGACCTCCACAGACTGTCATTTATCACCACTACGGTCCAGCTGTATGATCCTAAATTATAACGTACGTCTTGGCTGCATGATGTTTAAAGGCTTCACACAGGTCTCAAAGGCATGATCCTAAACACGCATTCACAAAACAATGGGCATGGTATACACCTGGACAAGGGAACACCATGAGTAAAAATGACAAAAGGGAATGGTCACTAAACCATGAGTAAAAGAGTTCCATGAAAACAAAAACCCAGGCACGGTGAAAACCCCAAAGGGCAACGTGAGCAAAAACAGATAAAAAGGGAGGACATGGCTGCAAGGTCATGGGTAAAAGAGCCCAAAAATAAAGGAAGTTAATGAAAACTATCTTTATGGTGCCACTTCCCCTGTTCAAGTGAAAACCCATATAGGGCGCTTGGACCAACAAAATAGGTTGAAACAACATCACAGCCTCAACTGGCACCCAATTTCCAAAACAAGCATAATTCTGGCTACTCAACTGCTATCATCCAATCACAACGCAAAATAGCTCACCCGGGAGTGATAGCCCCATAAGATCTCCTACACTTCACCTCCAAAAACAATAAGAGTCCTTGAGGGTGAGGACGACGACCGAAAGATCCTTCTAAAATGCTAAATGACCATCGTGAAGGCAAGAAACAGACAAAGCCAGGGCCCAACTTGCCAGAGACTTCAAGGTGATGCCTCGCCATGAGATTGCCTCACCAAAAACCTTCTATAGCCGACAGGTCAGAAGCCCCCGACTGAACCCAGCAGGATGGGGCCCATGAGGCCACCTCGCTAAAATTCCCTCTAGCCGACAAGCCCAGATCTTCAAGACAGGTCAGAATCCCCCGAATGGACCCCACTGGATGGGACCTACAGAGATACACTGATCATCAAAAGAAAACCTGATGTAGCAGCAAACCATGCCGATCAAAGGTTCATAGCACTTGGCCGTCAGATAGGCCCACTTCTGATTAATGAGGTCCGTACAAAATCCTCAAGCTGTCAGAATCACAAATAGTCTCTTGAGGGTGAGGACTTCTACAGATCCCTCAAAAAGTCTCTTCTCCCTCTAAAGCCTCCACGGATGGGCCAGTACATTACGTCCAAATGTATGAGCATCCTAGTTACAACATTGCGTGGATCTCCTCGACGTTCACGTAGTCCTGTGGCTAGCCAGGGGAAATTTCCCAAATGATTGTACTTCTCCCTTCTCACGAAGCACAACATTCGGTGGTGAATGCTGTTGGAAGACATTTTTCATCATCATGGGTCCTCGGTCAATAAAGCTTAACATACAGTGGAAATTTCGACAGTCTCAGAATTGCCCTAGAACTGGTCAAGATCTTCATGAGGACTCTTGAGAGTGTCGTGCTAAGTTTCGTATCATTTTGACATGTCTAAGGTAGTGAAGACAAAGAAACGATTTCGGCAAAATCAGCCTCTAGCACTCTGAAAGGGACCCTATTACTAGAACTATATTTTGGTGAGTCAAATTACTGTAGGAGCACCTCCATTGGATCTGACATGGTTGAAAACCCCTAGGGGTCAAATTTCAGCTTAAACGGACATTTCAAGAAGAAGTTAAAGGCAAAAGAGTGAAACAGGAGGACCCGCACACTATTCTCGCGCAACCACCCTATAACTCAACTCTATTAAACGGTCAGAGACTTTTGACTCTCATATCTCACCCGTCTCGAGTCGGATTGCACTCAAATTTTGTGAGCATGTTCGTCTCGTCTAGACAAACATTTCAACATGTGGCACGACCTGCGACGACTCCCGAACGCGAAGAAAAACTAGAGAGCAGATGTTGATCCGTGAAGAAAGTTGCAAGAAAATTAGCAGCATCACACCTCGGTCGAGAGGCCAAATCACGCCGTTCGTGATTCCGATCGACGTGAAATCAGTTCCATTGCATGCGTAAAGTTTAAGGCTATCTCTAGTCTGAATTCCGTACATGATGAGCGAGTCGGATTTTGCACATGAAACTGATGAAGTGACTACAAATTTCGGGGCCAGAATTCCAGATTCTGGCCAAAACGCTAAACTTACAAAATCTTCATCCAAAAACGAAATTGAGCTGCATTTGTTCCCACGCGATCGTGACGGCATGCTCAGTGTGATCCAGCTAAAAAATCACAGAAAAATATCAAGGAACGAGCACACTATCGATCCGAAATTTCAAGATTCATCAAAATTTCAAGACGCATGATCGTGCCCTAAAAACACAATCCATGACTCGAAGTTGGTATCAAATCGATTGCCATGCTGAGCCTTATAAGAAAACAATCATCTCTCGATCAAATGGGCATCAAACAACCCCAGATCATCCATGAAAAATCACGAACGTTTTAGGGCAGCACATGGACTGTTTTGAAATTCAACAAATTTTTAGGAAGGGGCAAATCTATCATTTTACACTCTATTTTCCTATTTCTTTTAATTCAATTAAATCTTAATTTCCAAAAAGTATGTTTTATTTTGATCAATCCACCCATGTTTGGGCACAATTCTATGTATACCATGTAATACCATTGTACGTATGATCCTGCAACCATTCGTCAAGGAGAACTTTGCTTAGTAAAATTTCTCTTTCTTCTCATTATTGGGTCACGTTTGGAGAGAGAGAAAGGAGAGAGAAACTTTTGGATCGGTGCCCCTAGGCTCAAGCGGTGTCCATCGTCGGATCTCCTTCCTTTGCCATCTCGTGCCTTTTCCTCATTCTCTTCCCTTGTCACTTGGCTGAGGGTGGACTCAGACTAGCGTTTTCATAGAGGTCTGACCGTCAAGCAGTATTGCCGCCGTGTTAGTATTGAGTACCATGCCCATCTTACTACCACTCCGAGTCGGTCATTACACTGGTCTAGCTATCATGCTAGTCTCGTCCCCTTGTCGAGTCCCCTCTTCTTTTCATCACCCTAACTTCTCACCTTCTCATCCATATGAAGGTGCATTGGTCTAAGACAAGGGTGGGTCCTTTGGCGCACTTATCTTGCAAATTAAGCATAGTAGTGTTGTGCAGAAAACAAAGAGATTGCAGGTCAAGGGAGATGATTCCGAACTAGCTGAAGCAGCTGGGGGGCTTTCTTTCGTGATCTAAGAGGGTGCTCACGCGAGTCAGCCCGAGTAAGTGAAGTACCCAGGTGAGGTTGGTCCCCACCTCACATCCAAATTCCTATCTTGCTAGTTGGACACTTGTCCTTGTTCAGTGAACAAGTTTTCGAAAGAGCGATCTCAAGTCCCAGGTCTTTCAAACCTCGAGACACGTGTCACCCGATCACCTAGATCCAAGGAGGCGAGATCGAGGCACCTAGCCAATGGCCTCTGAGGTGGCCCCATTTTAGGGGACTTCACCCTGGATGCTGGTGGTTAGGTGCCTCGATCTCGCCCTCAAGATCTGGATGATCAGTGGGCACGTGTCTCGGGTTTCGGGGAGACCCGAAACTTTTGAGATCGCTCTCTCGGGAACCTTGTTCGAAAGAAAGGGCAGGTATTACCAATTGATGTGAGAGGAATTTAAGGTGGGTTCGAGACTTACTCGGGCTGGCTCGCGTGGTCGCCCTCTTAGATCATGAAGAAAGCCCCCCAGTAATAAAAATTGGTTCGAAATCACCTCTCTTGGCTTGTATTCTTTTATTATCTGCAATCACACACATATAGAAAATATTATAAGACAAGTGGGTTAGTAGACCTCACCTTGCCTCTTTGGTGAATGTACACAAGCATGCACATTCAAAAAAGAAGAGAAGAGTGAGAGAAGAAAGATGGGGGAGAGAAGAATTTGACCAGGCGAGGAGATCAACATAGTGACTAAGTTGATGAGTAATTAGCCTGACGTGGTAGTAAAACGGGCTTGGTAACTCATACTGGCTCAACAGGATTACTACTAGAAGTCAATACCGATACAAACTAGCTAGACACGATGGTTACTCTGTTGTGGCAATAAAGCGGGCACAATAATTCTGGCACAACAAAATTGCAGTTAGACGACAAGACTACCATGATAGGCTAATCTCAACCCCTCTATAATCAAACGAAAGAATAACATAAATAACAGATACCATAAAGAAAAAACATAAGAAGAGTAAGATAAGAGAAGAAGAGAAGGAGTGGGAAGAGAAAGAAAGAAAAAGAAGAATACGAGGGAAGAAAGAAAAACACAAATGACGTTACGCGTCGCTGACAATATTTGGCAAAGACAAAGAAGAGGACTTAGTCGGCGTTGAGCGTCGCTGGCTGGGTTAGACAAAGAAGAGAGAGGTAACACAGTCGGTGTTGAGCGTAGCCAAGCTGTATTAGATAGAGAAGATAGAGAGAAGATGCAGTCGACATCAGTCCTCACCGATTGTGTTAGAAGAGAAGTGAGAGGATGCAATCGGTGCTAGGATTCACCGACTGTGTTAGACAAAGAGCACAGAGGATGCAGTCGGCGTTAGGTTTTACTTAGTCTTAGACGAGAAGAGAGAGAGGATGATATCAGCACTAGCTTCACCGACTGTGTTAGACGAGAAGAGAGAGAGGATGCAGTCAATGTTAGGCTTTACTGACTGTGTTAGACGAGAGGAGAGAGAGAAAGGATGTAATTGGCATTGAGTTTAGTTGACTGTGTTAGACAGAGAGCAGAAAAGATGTAGTCAGTGTTAGGCTTCACCGACTGTGTTAGACGAAGAGCAGTAAGAGAGATAGAGATGAGAAGAAGAGAGAGAAAGAGAGATAGGGATGAGAAGAAGAGAGAAATATAGAGATGAGAAGAGAAGAGAGAAAGAGAGAGGGATGAGAAGAAGAGAGAGAAAGAGAGATAGGGATGAGAAGAAGAGAGAGAAAGAGAGATAGATATGAGAAGAGAAGAGAGAGCAAGAGAGATAGGGACGAGAAGAAGAGAGAGAAGGAGAGGAGAGAGAAAGAAAGAAGAGGAGAGAAAGAGGGAAGGAGAGAGAAAGGGTGAGGAGAGAAAGGGAGAGGAGAGAGAAAAAGGGGAGGAGAGAGAAATTTACCTCATCGAAGGGTATCGATCCTTTCTTATCTCTCCTCTCTCTCTCTCTCCAAGACGCACCCACGAGTTTAAGAGGAAATTGATATTTTATTGATTCTTGTGTGAAGTGAACTAAAGGTCATTTACAATTTGGCTTTACATGCTTATATAAAATTGGGCTAAAACATGGTTTTATGCCCAAAAACTACCTAGAATTGAAGATAATTACAATTTTAAAGAATTAAAAGAAAATCTAAAAATGGGTGCAAAAGGATTGTTTTGCCCCTGCTTAACAATGTGTGGAATTCCAAAACAGTCCCTGCTACTGCCTGAGAACATGCATGATCTTTTATAATTGATCTGAGGTTATTTTGATTCTCGTTTGATCAAAATATGATTGTTTTCTTGTGGGGCTCGACATGGCGATTGATTTGATACCAACTCATGAATCAATTTTTTGAACCATGATCATGAGACTTGAAATTTGCCTGAATCTTGAAAAATTTGGATCGATTGTGTGTTCGTCTTGAGTTTTTGACCGAAATCTTGAAATTCGACGACTTGAATTTACAGCAGCTTTGATGCATCCATTGCGAAATCCAACCGTTCATCATATGCGAAGTTCGAACCAGAGATAGCCCAGACCTTACGCACATAATGAAATAGGTTTCGTGTCAATCGGGTAGGCGAGCATCGTGATTTGGCCGTCGGAGTGGGGAGTGCTGCTGCTGAATTTTCTGCAACTTCCTTCATGGATCAACAACTTCTCTCTTTTTTTTTCCTGCTCGGGCATCATCACGGGGCGTACTACCTATTGAAATGGCGTCTCGATGAGACGAACACACTCACCAAATATGAATGCGATCTGACTCAGATCGAGTGAGATATAGACCCCGAAAGTCACTGCCTGTGATTGTGAAAACAACCACCTTTAATGATGTTTTGGTGCAGGGTAGCCATACGGGAATAGCGTGCGGCCTATCCCTTTTAGGTATTTTACCCATAACTTTGTCTTGGAGTGCTCGATTAAGTCGAAACTTGACCTAGAGGGTTTTCAATCGTGCCAGATCCAATGGCAGTGGTCCCACAGTTGTTGGACATACCAAAAAGATAGACCTAGTTACGGGGTCCATTTTAGGGTGCTAGGGGCCGATTTTGCTGAAATTGTTTCCTTGTGTTCATTGCCTTAGACATGTCTGATCGAAATGAAACTTGGCAGGTGCCTTTTGGAGTGATGATGAAGATCTTTGATCAACTCTGGGAAAATTCTGATATTGTCAAAATTTCCACTTATTTTGTAGGCTTTATTGACCTGCTTCCTCTTTATTCTGCATCAGGGACCAAGGTGCTGAAAAATGTGTTCAAACAGCTTGCCCCACCAAATGTTGCGCTTCGAGAGAAGCGAGAAGGACAACGTTCAGAAAATTTCCTTCGGCTTTATTACTTTTTTCTTTCTAGCTACAAGACCACGTGAACACCCAGGAGTTTCACGCAATGGTGCAACTAGGATGCCCAAATGTAGGGACGCAGTGGTCGTGGGTCCATCCGTGGAGACTTTTAGGGAGAAGAGAATTTTTTGAGGGATCTTGTCCAAGTCGTCACCCTCATGTGGATTGTTTGTGATTCTGAAGCTAAGGATTTTGTACGGACCTCGTCAGTCAGAATCAAGCTCGTCTGGCAATTGAATGCCATGTGGAAGGGAATTGCTCCCATTTGGTCTAGGTTTGTGATTATCCTCTGGTGCTGAGCCACGTTTTGAGGATTACATGGATGGTATGCTGAAAGGCCTTACGTCGGTTCCGTCTGCTTCGTGCATCAGTCATTCCTTCGCAAGTAGGGTACCTCAGTTTATCGAGGTGACTAGCTATGGGTACAACCACCCCTACCCACTGCTTTGCAGCTATGACAATCATCTGATTGTAGCTTCAAAGTCATGACTAACCCATTATTCCTTGGTGAGTAGGGTACCTCAGTTTATCGAGGTAACTAGCTATGGGTAAAACCACCCCTACCCATTGCTTTGCAGCTACGACAATCATCGGATTGTCGCTCCAAAGTCATGGTTGACTTAGCCTTCTAGAGGTGTCTCCAGCATCTTGCAGTGTATTTGTAACCTCTTGGGAATGATACTCTTTTTCATGAGACTTGTCTTGCCGTCTTGGCGAGTATTTTGTCTTTCGAGTCCTTTTTGCAACTGTACTCAGGATGTCAGAATCTTTTCCTTAGAGCTCGTATTTTTGGATCCTGGTATTGTAACACTAGGGATTTTTCCTTTTGAGTGAGGACTGAAGCCGCTTGTTGAGGTAAGCGCTGCATCAACCTGTTTATTGGTTCAAGCGTCCTTTGCGGATTTTCACTTGAACTTAGGTAGCAGCAACGTAGAGAAGGTTTTCACCAACTTCTTTTTATTTGGGGCTCTTTTACCCATGACCTCTCAGCCATGTCCATCCTTATTCTTCAATTTTTACTCATGATGCCCTTTCGGGTTTTCACCATGCCTGAGTTTTTATCCACGGAACTCTTTTACTCATGGTTTCATGACCATGCCCATCCATCACTTTTACTCATAACATTCCCTTGTTAAGGAATACACGATCCTTATTTTTCATTTTATTTCATTTTTTTTATTTTTTTGTGAAGGCGTATTTAAGGTCATGCCTTCGGGACCTGTGCAAAGCCTTTTAACGTCATGCGGCCAGGACGTAACTACAGTTTAAGGTCATACAACTGGACCATAATGGAGATGGATGAAAGTTGGTAGAGGTCATGGAGTGAGTATGATAGTGGTTTTAGCTCACTTTTGGGGAGATGGCACGAGGCTACCGACAAAAGATGGATGAGGTATGAAAGGTGGGTGAAAAATGGTGATCCACTAGCTTGCGACGAGTATAGGTGAAGGGATGGTTCACCGTTTTTGTGAGCATGGGTGAGACTCACTGGGGAATGATAGAGGATAAGGAAGTGCATGGATTCACTGGGGAGGTAGTGAAGGTGGTGTGCACACAAGATCGAGTCAGTTAGGGAAGACGTACGTGAGGATGCACGTAAAAGGTGTGTGCACATATGTGGGGGTGAGTTTTATGGTCATGCCTCCGGGACCTGTGCAGAGTAGTTTAACATCATGTGGCTAGGTCGTACACTATGGTTTAAGGTCATACAGCTGGACCGTGGTTATGCAATTTAGAGTCTTACAACTAGGACTATGCAGTTTAAAGTCGTGCAACTAGACCTCCGCTACAGTTTAAGGTCATATAGTTTGGACCATGGTTATGCAGTTTAGAGTTATGCAACTAGGATTGTGCAGTTTAAGGTCGTGCATCTAGACCTCTGCTATAGTTTAAGTTCACATAGTTTGGACCATGGTTATGCAGTTTAGAGTCATGCAACTAGGACCGTGCAGTTTAAGGTCGTGCAATTAGACCTCCGCTACAGTTTAAGGTCATATAGTTTTGACCATGCAGTTTAGGGTTGTGCACCTAGATCATGTAGTTTAACGTCGTGCAACTAGACCTCTGCTATAGTTTAAGGTCATATAGTTTAGATCGTGGTTATGTAGTAGAGAGTCATGCAACTAGGACCGTACAGTTTAAGGTCGTGCAACTAGATCTCCGCTATAGTTTAAGGTCATATAGTTTGGACAATGGTTATGCAGTTTAAAGTCATGCAACTAGGACCGCTATGTGGGTCACCATGTAGGTGAAGCTCCAAGGGGACTAGGTTTGGGGCCAGCAGTCTGATTCCCTGGGGATAAGATAGGTTGGACCGATGAGGGATCATGATAAGAAAGCTGACCTTATTGGGGAAGAGGGGACAAATGTGGGTCTTTTATAAGCATGAGGCCGAGCACTAGGGGTTGTAGCAGCAAGAATGACCATAACTATACTAGGGATAATAGTATGCAGTACGAGCATGACTCTCCTATAAGATCTGATTTTGATCGACTTAGGTTCCACTTTGCTGGGGGCAATAGGGTAGAGTCAAGGTTCAACCACACTGATAGCAAAAGGACACACGGATTTGGCCTAGGATGTTTATGATACAGCCGGCACCAAGTGCAGCAACCATTATTGCCAACACTGCTTCTTAACCAGTCAGTCGGTGCTGGAAGGTTAAAAACACAGTCGGCGTTAGGTTGTTAAAAACACAACCGGTACTGAGGGCGATACGTGCTTGAACACAACCGACGTTAAGTTGCTGAGCATACAACCATTGCTGTGGTTGTTGAAACACAACCAGCACTAAGTACCTTCGACCGTGTAGCTGGCGCTGGTTACAGATTAATATTCGAGCCATTACCTTCGACCGTGTAGCCCTTTCTTTGGAATTTATAGGAGGTGATGAGAGTTGCCTCCTCGGGCCTCGAGTCAAAGCCCGACCGGTATAGCCTGCTCGTTGGAATTTTTGAGGTGACGGTGAGAGTTGCCTCAAGCCTCGGGTCAAAGCCCGACCCGACTCATCGTCGTTTGGCTTTCCTTGGACGCGACTGGGACTCCCAATTTGTGAGGGGTGTTTGAGGGTTGTGTTGGCTATATAAGGGGGTAAAACCTCATTTTCCTTCACTTTTTCACCGAAGGTAAAACAAAACTGTCATTTTAACGGTGAGCAAAGGGTGCCCGGTAGAAGCTCTGACAAGCAGTGGGATTCCGACAAGGGTTCAAGTTTTTGATAGGAGATCAAGTGTTTCTGCAAGCCAAGAAGAAGTTTTTGTCGGGGATTGATAGAGTTGCAGGAGTTTTTTAGTTTAGCTCAGGGGGTTTTTCGGGAAGCAAGAGAACTTCGGCCATGGCCTTTGAGGGTAGAAGAGGTGGGAAGTGCAGCAGTGGGCATTTTCGCAAGTTTTGGGATGCTTCCGATGGTTTTAAGTGAGTGTTACCGACGATTTGGTAGCAATGCAAAGGTTTCCCGGCATTATTTTGGGTGACTTTCCGATGAAGGCGCAGGCATGGAAAGTCTCACAGTGGGTTTTCGAACTTGTAGGAGAAGTTTCAGCAAGAAATCAAAGGGTCAGGGAATGAACAGTCACTGAAAGTGGATCGTTGCAAGGGTTTTTCGTTAGCAAAAAAAGAGTTTCGACAAGAAACCGAAAGGTCAGGGGAAGACGAATAGTCACAAGAGGTGAACCGTTGCAGGAGGTGGACGGTTGTGCTTGGAAATCGTGCAACCATTGGGAAGGCGAAGGAACTTAAGCCTTGAAGATGATGAGTCTAGGGAGGCAAACTGTCATGACAGGGCCGACGCGGACAGAGGCACAACCGGCACTGATAGTTAGAGGTATAACCAGAGCTGACACAGTCGGCGCTAAGAGTTGAGAGCACAGGTGCCACTGACCTTTAGAGGAAACAGCCAGCGCTGGCTTGAAACGACACTCATCAGCACATGTGACACGTCGTGACGCGCACAGTGTTGCTCGCATGTGCTAGTAAGTAACATGCGGGAATTGCGGTGCTCGGTGATGAGCTACGTACGAAGATGTTCATGGGCCGGCAAAGGGTGGTGAATGATGGTAAGGCATGGCTTGTAATACCTGTTGGAAGACAAGTCCTTCAGCACAACAGTGAAGTCCATGTTGTTTTGTGGAAGGGCATCCATTGTGAACAGGGTATGCTCTCCATCATCGGTCAGTTCCTTGCTAAAGCAGCCTGTTTTTTATTTTGATACACACGTCGAATGAATTCTTCCTTGTATGTTTGATATACACGTCAGATGAGTCTCTGGGTTGTATGTTTGATATACACGTCAGATGAATTGAAGCTAACTTCCCCGAGTGGTTTCGCTTCATCTTTTGGCCTGTAACCATCCTCTTATGGCAGCACTCGTTAGATGAATTGAAGCAAACTCTCCAAGTGGTTTTGCTTCTTCTTTATGATGAGGGTGCTTCTTTGAAGAAGGTGGCTTTGCTCTAGCTTTAGCTGCTAGGGCATCAGCAACTGTTAAGAATCCAGCTGCTTGTGCCAAGTTCTTTCTCAATCGTTTCCATTGCGTCTTGCTTATGTTGGTTCCTTCGAGTTCTCTGTCGAGAGCCTCGAAGTCCAGGAATTTCAAGGTTGTACCTGCAGGAGACATAGGAGAAGAAAGATGAGAAGTAGAAGAAGAAGAAGAAGAAGGAGAAGGTCAGAAAGTGGGGGACTATCCATGGATGGGAAGTCAAGGGTTCAACAGAGTCTGAATCATTGTTAAGAAGCTCTTATGTTGGGAGGTGCTCCTCTTGCACTAATGGCGTAGTGGCTTGGGGATCACTTATTGAAACGTTGTAAAACTCCTGACATTCCCATATTTCCTTTGCGAATATGTCATGGAAACTGGCACATTCCCACAGGTAATGACCTCTTATCTAGTGATACGGGCACCAACGGTCCTCAATCCCCTAAATGAGGCGTCGGGGTTTCCTTGCAGGCTTTAGTGTGATTATGCCTTCATGAAGCATTATAACGAAGAAGGCGTAAAGGATACCAGGGGTTTCATCTTCTTCCTGGATGGTTACTGCATGGGAGATGTTTGCTGCCCCAATGGCCTTCTTTAAGTCTTCGAGCTTTATTTTGCCTGATAATATCTTCTAGTGTGTAGCAGTCATCTGTGGGATGATTGATCCTTCTATGGTAAGCACAATAATTTGCCTGAGTGTCAAGCCCATCTTGCTCAAGGAACTTGGCTTCTGGAAGCTGAATCATATTCTATTCCAATAATAACCAGAATAGTGCAGGGACCCATTCATTCTCGAAGAGGTAGACCTTGTTCCTATGCCTTGTGAAATAATCACCCCGATCAAGGTTGGCCGGCTGGGGTACTTGGTTGTACGACTGTTGTTGCTTGCCTGCCTGGGGAGCTATCTTCGCTATGCCACCCTTTTGGAGATGATCAAAGTTTGGGAGGGAGTATTCTTTCGATCAATGACCATGACGGCTGCACTAATTACTCCTTTCTGTTGGCTGCCCTGTGTGTTGTCTCGAGAGCTACCATTGCCCCGGTTGTTCGCTGAGGTTGTAGATGGTTCTCGTGACCCGCCGTGGTGGAGTGATAGTCTTTCTATGCAGACTGATTTTGAGATCAATTCTGATTGGAGGTCGGATTAGAGGCCTCGACATATAGAGCGATCTTGGGTCGCATGTTTCTCATGCAAGTTTGGACTGCTTCCTTCTCGGGTATAGAATTAGGATGGAAAGCAGCCAAATTTCTCCATCTTGATATGAACTGGTCCATGGGCTCATTGGGGTCTTGATTCAGGGTGAGGAGTTCAATGGTTTGAAACTCTCTTTCGACCTCGTAGAAGCATTGATAGAACAATTTTTCCATTTCCTCCCATGTATGTACCGAGTTTGAGGGAAGTCGAGCATACCATTCAAAAGCTGGGCCGTCAAGGGTTTCAACAAACTGACAGAGAAGGAGTCTCCCATCAGCCATTGTTTCTTGACATGCTGCCTAAAAGTGGGCGATATGCTGATTCGGAGATGTGGTCCCGTTGAATAGGGGAAACTTCCCTTTCTTGTAATCTGAGGGAAATGCAACCTGGTCAATATATGAAAGGTAAGGCCTTTGATAAGGAGTTGCGCCCTGTATCCTCGGAATTTAAGCTATGGGTCACCATAACATTGATGTCTACCTGTGAGACGGGGTAAGGGACATAATTGTCCTATGAGGCAGAGTGAAGGGGCTGCCTTGGAGGTGCACCATAAGAGTGATGGGAATTGACCTCATGGTTAGCTGATTGGCATGAGACGTCTATATGATTGATCTTTTCCATCATCGCGCGCACCATATCCTCAAACTTGTTCATGCGCTCTTCTTGCGCTTCACAAGGCTCGCTTACAACCATTACGCCGACTGTTTCTCTATGGAGGTCAGCGTTAGTTGTAACTGAGGGCTTGCGAACTTGACAGGTCGTGTGTGGTAGATAGGTCAGTAGGGGCCAGCATGCCCTAATTGAACTCGACTTTTGTATGCCAATCACGTGAGGACCGGTTCTTGACGGTCCTATGACCGTGGCTAATGAGGGGCTGGGTCACTTTCTACAACATTAACAGTGCAGGGCTCATGGAGCTTTTCTTCAGGCTTCATCATTTGAAGAGGGTAGAAGGGCTTCAGGAGAAGAGGGTCATCAGAGCTGATTACCCCAATCGCATCGGTTACTTGCTTGGTGAGAATTTGCAGACCTCTATCGCGTTTAGCCCTGAGGTTTTGATAGACGTCATGCCAAAACTGCAATCAGGACTGCGACTGATCGACTCTTCTTACACAAGAGAGAGTTGTCTCCATCCGTTGTGGCAAAGGATGATGACCAGGGACTGGAGTCATCTTGGGCTAGAGAGGATGAAGAACTTGATCTTCCATCAGGTCATTGCCCAGAGCTCTCTTGTGGGCTTTGGAGACATGACCAAAATGATGGGGCTGGTTCAGGATGGTACTCTTGGGAAACGTCTTCGAGCACCAAGGCTGGAGGTGCTTGCTCAAAGAAGGAGGAGTAGGCAGGAACATGGTTGACTCATGAGAACGCTTGAGTTGAGGGCGAGGGGATGTCTATGCCGGTGACGCATGTGCATCCCTTGAAGAAGGATCACGGTTGACCTGGGGGTCAGCCCGGGCTCGAGCAAGTGATTTGGCCTTAAGAGGCCTGCGAGCAAGTGTCTGTAAGAGAACAGGTGGAGACCTGCTCCTTACGGGGTGTACTTGTGTGTTCTGAGTAGGAGGACCAGGAGGTAGTCTCACGTGTACTCGGGTTAGCGCAATGATGGCATTGCCCCGAGTGGTGGGATGCATATGAGCAGCGCGTGCCGGACCTAGCCTTAAGAGGTCTGATTCTGGACACAGACTTGAGGTAATATAAGATTTACCCCAAGGTGTGGCTCGAGTGGGTGACCCATGAGCCCTATGGTGTGTGCGAGATGTGGAGGCCACATGGACTTTGCCTTTATGTGTCGAGCCTCTAGGAATAGAGACTCGTGGTGGTGCAGGAATGTGGAGAGCAGCCTTGCGGTGACCCACAGAAGCAATGGCAATTTTCTTGCCTTCTACAAAGAGGGGCTGGACGGCCTTCCGTTGTACCTCGACAGTATGACCGACAAGTGACTTGCTGGTGGCTGGGTGCATGCTGTGTTGGGCAACAAATGTGTTGCCGATGCAAGGCGCCTTGGTGGAGGTTCCACCAGAGCGAGGAGATGGGGAGTTAGGGACTTTTAGATTTCTCCTCACACCAATCCAGGTTAAGACTTGGGAGCTAGACCCAAGGTCTTTGCTCAAAAGAAGGGTTGAGGACAAAGTTAGAGGAACTTGTTCCCTGGGGACACTCATGAATGCGGGGATGAGAAAATCCCCGATCTGGGTGAATGGATTATAGAAACCAGTAGCCATAAGTGATGTGTGAATACAGAAAATAAAAGGAGAAACTTAACCAAACAAGTAGGATCCGACTAAGGGTTAGTAAGTCCCTAGTCTAGTCGCCAAGCTGGTTAGGTGCCTCGATCTCGCCCTTCGGATCTGGATGATCGGACAGCACACGTCTCGAGTTTCAGAGAGACCCTGAACTTTTGAGATCGCTCTCTCGAGAACCTCAAACAAGGGTAGGTATTACCAATCGATGAGAGAGGAATTTAAGTTTTCGAGACTTACTCGAGCCGGCTTGCATGGGCGCTCTGTTAGATCACTAAAAAAGCCTCCTATTAATAAACCTGGTTCGGAATCCCCCCCTTGGCATGTATTCTCCTGTTTTCTGCAATCACACACATGGCAAATATTGTGAGACAGGTGGGTCAACAGACCTCACCTTGCCTCTTTGGTGAACGTACACAAGCATGCACATTCAAAAAAAGAAGAGAAGAATGAAAGAAGAAAGATGGGGGAGAGAATAATTTGACCAGGCGGGGAGATCAACACAGTGATTAAGTTGATGTGTAATTGACATGACGTGGTAGTAAAACGAGCTTGGTAACTCAGACCGGGTCAACATGACTACTACTAGACGTCAATACTGATACTGACTAGCTAGACATGATGGTTAATCTATCGTGGCAATAAAGCGGGCACAATAATTCTGGCACAACAACATTACTGCTAGACGACAAGACTACCATGATAGGCTAATCTCAACCCCTCTTTAATCAAATGAAAGAATAACATAAATAACATATATCATAAAGAAAAACCATAAGAAGATAAGATAAGAGAAGAAGAGAAAAGGAAGGAGTGGGAAGAGGAAAAAAAAAGAAGAAGAATATGAGGGAAGAGAGAAAAACACAGACGACGCTAGGCGTCGCTGGCTGTATTAAGCAAAGATGAGGAAGAGGACTCAGTCGGCACTAAGCACTGCCGAATGGGTTAGATAAAGAAGAGAGAGGTAACAAAGTCGGCACTGAGTGTCGTCAATCTGTGTTAGACAGAGAAGAGAGAGAAGATGCAGTTGGCCTCAAGCTTCGTCTACTGTGTTAGACGAGAAGAGAGAGAGGATGCAGTCGGCGCTAAGCTTCACCGACTATGTTAGACGAAGATCAGAGAGGATGCAATCGGCACTAGGCTTCGTCGATTGTGTTAAACAAGAAGAGAGAGGATGCAGACTGCACTAGGCTTCATCGATTGTGTTAGACAAGAAGAGAGAGAAGATGCAGTCTACGCTAAGCTTCGTCGACTTTGTTAGAAGAGAAGAGAGAGATAATGCAGTTAGCACTGAGATTTGCAAACAGTGTTAGAAAGAGAGCAGAAAAGATGCAGTCGGCGCTAGGCTTTGCCGACTGTGTCTGACGAAGAGCAGAAGAGAGATAAAGATGAGAAGAAGAGATAGAAAGAGAGATAAGTATGAGAAGAAGAGAGAGATAGAGATAGATATGAGAAGAGAAGAGAGAGAAAGAGAGATAAGGATGAGAAAAAGAGAGAAGGAGACATAGAGATGGGATGAAGTGAGAGAAAGAGAGATAGGGATGAGAAGAAGAGAGAGAAAGAGAGGTAAATATGAGAAGAGAAGAACGAGAAAGAGAGATAGGGATGAGAAGAAGAGAGAGAAGGAGAAGAGGAGAGAGAAAGAATAAAGAGGATAAAGAAAGAGGGGAAGAGTGAGAAAGGGGGAGGAGAGAACAGGGGAGGAGAGAGAAAGAGGGGAGCATAGAGAAAGTTACCTTACTAAAGGGTACTAAATCTTGTCTTCTCTCTCCTCTCTCTCTCTCTCTTCAAGACGCACCCACAAGTTTAAAAGGAAATTGAAATTTTAATGATCCTTGTGTGAAATGAACTGAAGGTCCTTTACAATTTGGCTATGCATGCTTATATAGAATTGCGTTAAAATATGGGCGTATGCCAAAAAACTACCTAGAATTTAATATAATTACCATTTAATTAAATTAAAATAAATTCTAAAAGTGGGTGCAAAAGGACTGTTTGGCCCCTGCCTAACAATGTGTGGAATTTCAAAACAGTCCCTACTACTGCCCGAGAACTTGCGTGATCTTTCATGACTGATCCGGTGTTGTTTTGATGCCTATTTGATCGAAAGATGATTGTTTTCTTGTGGGGCATGACATGGCGATCGATTTGATACCAACTTCGAGCCATGAATCATGTTTTTGAGCCATGATCATGAGACTTGAAATTTGCTTGAATCTTGAAAACTTTGGATCGATTGTGTGTTCGCTCCTTGATGTTTCTTTGTAATTTCTTTGTTGAATCACACTGAACATGCTGTCACGATCACGTTGCAATAAACATAGCTCGATTTCGTGTCCGGACGAAGATTTGGTTGTCTTACATTTTTGGCTGGAATCTTGAAATCTAAAGGCCGGAATTTATAGCACCTTTGATGCCTCCGTGTGTGAAATCCAACCATTCATCGTATGTGAGGTGCGGACAAGAGATAGCCTTGTACCTTATGCACATAATGAAATTAGTTTCATGTTGATCGGGTATGCGAGCATTGTGATTTGGCCGTCAGAGTGGGACGTGCTGCTGCTGAATTTTCTACAACTTCCTTCATAGATTAACAATTTCCCTCTAGTTTTTCTCCGTGCTCAGGCATCATCACAGGGTGTATCACTTATCGAAACTCTCGTCTCGATGAGATGAACACTCTCACCAAATTTGAGCGTGATCCGACTGGGATCGAGTGAGATATAGGCCCCGAAAGTCACTGCTCGTGATTGTGAAAACAACCACCTTTAATGGTGTTTTGGTGCAGGGTGGCCACACAAGATTAGTGTGCGGCCTACCCCTTTTGGTATTTTACTCATAACTTTATCTTGGAGTGCTCGATTAAGCTGAAACTTGGCCCATAATGGTTTTCGACAGTGCCGGATCTAATGGCAGTGGTCCGATAGTTGTTTGACACACCAAAAAGATAGATGTAGTTACAAGGTCCGTTTTAGGGTGCTAGAGGCCGATTTTGTCGAAATTGTTTCTTTGTGTTCATTGCCTTAGACATGTCTGATCGCGATGAAACTTGGTAGGTGGCCTTTTGGAGTGATGATGAAGATCTTTGATCAATTTTGGAGCAATTTTGAGACTGTCAAAATTTCCACTTATTTTGTAGGCTTTATTGACCTGCTTCCTCTTTGTTCCGCATCACTGACCAAGGTGGATGAAAAATGCGTTCAAATAGGTGGAGTTTGATGGAAGAGAAGAGGAGGAGAATATTTTTTTTCTTTTTTTTGATGTGGCGGCACTAAGGCCAATGATAAAAAAAGGTGGCATTGGGGCCAAAAAATTTCTTTGAAAGGCACTAGGGCTCAGAACTTTTTGGAAGGCACTAGGGCACGAATTGTTTTTGACAGTAATTGGCGCCTGAGTTTTATGGAAGGCACTGGGGCTGAAATGTTTTGGAAGGCACTGGGGCTGAATGTTTTTGGAAGGCAGTGGGGCCTGAATTTTTTGAAAGGCAGTGGGGCCTGAATGTTTTAGAAGGCACTGGGGCCTGAATTATTTTTGAAAGGCACTGGGACCTGAGTTATTGTTGAAAGGCACTGGGGCCATAATTTTTTGGAAGGCACTGGGGCCTAATTTTTTTTGGAAGGCAATGGGGCCTGAATTTTTTTGGAAGGCACTAGGGCCTGAATTTTTTTGGAAGGCACTGGGGCCTGAATTTTTTTGAAAGGCACTGGGGCCTGAATTTTTTTAGAAGGCACTGGGACCTGAAACAAGAAGGTTTGGCCTGAAGGTTGGAAGAAGGAGGCTCGGTTCAGGCGCCCTTTGTGGGTTTTCACCTGAACCGAACGGATATGGCGCTAACAGAGTGGTTTTCACTATATCCTTTATTGGGGCACTTTTACCTATGACTTTGAGGTCACGTCCACCCGTTGGTTTCCATTTTTACTCATGGTGCCCTTTGCTGGTTTTCACCATGCCTGAATTTTGTTTTTTTCAGGACTTTCTTACTCATGGCTTCATGGGCATTCTCGCCTGTCATTTTTACTCATGGCGCCCTTTACAGGTTTCCACCATGCCTTGCTTCATTTTGTTGGGCGATTTTACCCATAGCCCCCTTTTTTTTTTGTTATGTCCGTCGAAGCTCTTTTACTTTTACTCACGATGGTTGCCGTCTCGCCCAGCTTCTCTTTTGTTTTTTTTTTTTTGTTTGAGGGGGAAAGAGGTCACTAATGTAGTGAGCCTTGATAGAGGAGTCTTTAGAGTCTTGAGGGTGTGGTCCTACCTCGGGTTAATTGTGTTCACACGGGGTCAATGATGGTGGTGTATGCGGGAGGTGTTAGATGGTGCTTGCGGTGGTGGAATGCTGAAAGCACCCACCGAGGGGGAGGGGGGGGGGGGGTGGGGGGTGGGGGGGTGGATTGAAGATGGCGGGGGAAGGGGGGTGGGGGGGGAGAATGAAGATGGTACCCGCGAGGGCTGGAATGAAGATGGCACCCACAGGGGATGAAATGAAGATGGCACCCGCGGGGGAAGCGTGCTTAGAGAGGCGGTGTTCGGCTAACGAGGGGCTTGCATGCTGGGGCGACGTCAGATGGAGAATGACATGTGGATGGCAGTGGCTCGCGTAGGATCCTTTTTCGTGATCTGCTGATGACACCAGGCTGACCGTATGGTAGCGTGAGATTTGACCGTGTTGCTTCGTGAGTAACGCCTGGCAGGTGAGGCATGAGAAGGCTTAAATGTCACGATCAACGAGGCGCTGCCGAGCAGTTGGGCAGCAGGGTGCTCGGGAAGCAGCAAGCTTTGATGAGCCTAGGTCCTTTAAAAAGGGGCTAGGCAGGAGAGAGTGAGGGCAGCTTTTCTGCTTTGTGATGAAGTTCCTTGTCTTGATGCTCCTTCATGTGGAGGCAGCATGGAGACTCCGTTTTCTTTGAAGAACTTGGTCGGTGAGTGATGCCCGCTGCGGGGGCTGACTGCTTGATACCAGCCTTTGAGGTGTGCATGGGCATTGGGCGTCCTTGTAAAGGCATTTGCCCATGCAGAAGCGACAATGGAACCATCATAGAAGATAAGCTTGTTGTTCTGGAGCTCCTCTGTTTGTGCGGGACCCATGGCGTGAGGCCTGTAGTTGTGTATAAGGCACATGCTACCTATCATCCTCATCGAAGGATGAGTTGAAGGAGGAAGCGCTCGCTGGTCCCCTTCAAGCCTTGCTTGAAGAGATGGATGCAACCTTTTTGAAGGTACCACCACCGTAAGAAGGCGGTGGGATTCTTGAAGGGAAGGGATCCACTTCAGAATGGATGTACACATGTTTTTGTTATGGATTGTATTGTAACAAAAAACATGTAACCCTTTTTTGTTCATGAAATGAAATCCCCCTTTGCGTTGAATTCTCCTTCTTTGCCTTGTTCCGCTGTTTGCTGCTCCTTTTTTTGTGGGTCGGTGCAGTTCTTATCCCTGCCGATGATGGGGATAAGGAATGGCCGATGGAATGTCCGTTGTGTTCGTGGGGAGATTGTTGCTTGCTGTGTGATGGTTGGGATACCCCTTGTGGGTTTTCATACCAACCTTAGGGGAAGGTGTTCCCGCATGTGGTTGAGACAAGGAACGGGGGTCGCTTACCGGTGGAGGAGAGTGGTGTAAGGGCATGCCCTGAACACTCTGAGCAAACCCATGTTGTAGGCAGGCTGAGTGAGGTTGGATTTCATGCGTGAGCGGCGTTTGAATGACAGTAGACATGCCGTTCCTGATGAGCAGTATTATGCATGCCGAGCAGTTAATGTTGGGTGAGAGAGGCTACGTCAATGTTGCATGACGATTCGATTACGTGCCCTTAGTGCTTCCTCAGAACTGAGCGTAATCTTTCATAGGTGTGGCATGTTGCTTCCCGTGTTGTTTGTACGACTGTACCTTTGTGGCATGTGGTGCTTACTCGTGCGACGCTTCGATTCGCATGCTAGTGGTGCTTTGGTCCCCTACTTCCGATGCCTCACTTCGCGTGCCATCGGTGTTCCTCTGCGATCGGAGGGTGGTTTCCCATTGATTGGCTCTTTTCCTATATGGATTTATAAGAGGAGGGGTGCTCGCTTTTTGCTCTTACCCAGGTTCTACATCCCAAGTAAGAGAAAACACCCTTTGTGGCTTCTGCTCAAGCCTCCTTTTTGGTGTTCATGTCTTTCCGAAGCAGCACTTTTGAGCAAGGACCATGGCTGACAGTAGTCTGTCTCCTCCGTCAGGTAATGCTATTTGTTCGGATTTAGGCACGTGGCTGGTGCACCATTTTTTACATGACCCTTTTGGCTCTTTATTTTGTGTAGCCAATTGTATGAAGGTGGAGGCTCTTCACTCGAATCGCAACTATTCGACGTTGAAAGTCAGTACGAGATTGGTGAGTCCTCGTCTGTGCCTCTTGAGTCTTTAGCCACCAGGGGTGGGAGGGGAGGTCCCAGCACGGCCTTGTCGGTTTCCCTGAGTTCCCCAGTTTTAGCTTCGTTGGGGTCTAGTTCTAGGGTGCCAACCGTAAGGCGCATGCTTCAGATAGGGCTTCAATGGCTGAAGGAATTCCCACTCTCAGACCTTTGGGAAGGGATCGAAAGTGTCGAGGTCTACGCGACCAGTTTGCAGGTCGTAAATCCGAATGCAGAGGCCTTTAGCCAACTGAAAGAGCTTCTGCGGAGCCTCGTGGATTGAGGAGCCGATGCCCTTTCATGTGAGACCTCAGTGCAAGCATCTCATGAATCACGCCTAGCCATTTTGAGGGCAAGCCTAGTTGCTCAGCAAACCCTCATGCAAGATCGTGAGGAAAAGAAGTAGAAAATTGCCTCCCGCTACGCCTAACTTGTGAGGGAGGAGGGGGAGGTGTGCCAGGAGATTCGGACGTCCGAGGATAAGATCGCTTGGCACTAGTCTCGTCTAGCCGATTCAAGGCAGCGCTACCAGGAGGCGATGATGGTGCACTCTCAACATCTGGAGGAGTTGAACTCAGAGGCAATGGCTGTTGCTACTTCCTCCGAGTCGATTGCCTCGGATTTCACTCGCAGCGAGGAGGAGATGCGAATCTCCCTGGGGAATATGGAAGATCTGAAGACGAGGATGCGAGAGGAGCTCGACCGCTTTTGACATCTCCTACCTTCCCCTTTTTTTTGTAGGGCCGATGTCCCACTAAGACTTTGTAACCTCATTTTGTCATGAATAAGACAATGATTTTTTTTCTTAGTCTTTCATGTTTGATGCATCTGAGGTTTCTTCTTTTCGTGCCTTTATTTTTGAATCTCACGTCTTGCCTTCTCTAAGAAAGGGCGAGTAATGGTGAAAATTCAAATGCTTACCTGGAGGGTGTCTAAATGCTTTTTTGGGGTGCTACAGACTCTTGCCAGTGTGCGGTTGTGTTTTCAAGAGGTAACTTGAAAGCCGTACCCCCGTGACTACAGTAAGGCTTTCTTAAAATCTCGCCCTTGGGACTCGCAGTAGCATGTGCCTTTAAGATCTCGCGCCTGTCTAGGGAGAACCCTAAGGGGCTCTCACGGTGGTTCACTGACTTCCCTTGGTGAAAAGAACTTGCCTTGGGATGAAGTTGTCTAGGGTAGGTCGAGGGGGTAAGAGCTCCACTTCGTCTGGGTGTGGGGGAGATTGAGCGTTATGAGCCGATGCCACTAGGCTCTCCCAATTTCGCCCTCCTACTTCAAGCAAGCAGAGCTCTTCTGCCAGTGCTCTTCGACCTTCATCGGCCATGATACACCCGCCATGGTGCCGAAGCGTTAAAGGTAGAAGACTCAGAAGCATTGGTAACAGGGCCCCAAGCCCGCTTTGATCCCGGATAAGGGTGAGGACATTGATGGGGTGTTCTGCCCCTAAACGGAGTTTGTTAATCAATCAAGGCTATCCATCCATCTTGGATCTATCCTTAAAGGATGCTCAAGAACCCGTAGCAGTGGCACAGGTCATGACCACTCAGCTGGTGATAGCGGCACCACCGACCTTGGCTTTCGTCGATCACTCTCCCTGTTTCTTGGGGGCGTAGGGCACCATCATCTTGTGCTACACCATCACATTGAAACGAGTAGGGAGCCAGCAGGGTTAAGGCTCAGTCCCACGGACTTCATCATTCAGTTCTTCATGGATTGTGACCACATGACAGGCTTTGGTTGTCTTGAAAGCCTTCTTAAGGTCCTTCAAATTGATTTGCCCCTTTTAGTCCTTGAGTTGAAAACAATATTCCACAGGGAGTCCTAGCATCCGGTGGAACGCACAGTAGTTGGGATGATCACTCCATCCTATGTGGTCCGGCCTTTTGCTAGGTGGGAGGGCTACCCTGTCTTGCTCAATCAACACAGTGAGGAGGGTCGATACCCATGCCCTGCGAAAACTGTATTATTGATTGAGCTTCCACCTGAACTCTTCAAGTTGTTGATAGCTTTGTTGCAGAGGCACCCTACTATAGTCTTACTTTTGTAGTGGCGGATGTTGTACCGACCCCGAAATTCATGGTTGCAAACCCCGGGAGGTGTCCAACGTCCGTAAGGGGCTTGCATTGGGTGTGGGTTGGGAAGCGGTCGTAACCATTGCGCTGATCAGATTCTTGGACTGACCGACGTGGGGATTAGTTCTGCTGCCCCGAAAGTGGCCCCCTACTGAGGTTTGAGTCGAGTCTCCGCCATGATGCTTCAATAAGATTTTGATCTTAGCAGCCTTAGTGATCATTTTAGAGAAGGTGATGGGGTTGAAAGCTTCAACATGTAGGGAGATTTCTCTCCTCATGTTTATAATGCATGTCGATACAGCTTTCACCTGGCCGATTTGGCACATGGTGAGGTCTCTCCACCACTGGATATATTGGCCCACCTATTCATCGGTTTTGGGCCATGGTGAGGATCTCTTTAGCTTGCACGTCCAGCTTTGCTTCATAGAAGTGTTTGTACAAGAGATGTTTCATCTCCTGCTAGGAATAGACCGAGTTGGATGGTAGGCGGGCATTCCAATTGAAAGCAAGCCCGAATAGGATCTCCACGAATTGTCGAAGCAGCAACTTGGAGTCTGAGGCTAATTCTTGACAGGCAGACAAGAACTGGGCTATGTGCTGCTGAGGCGAGCCTGTGCCATCAAATATTGGTAACCTTGCCTTTTGATACTCGACAGGGGAGGGAACCTAATCAACATAAGGCGGATAACGCTTTTGGTATGGGATGCTATCCTGTGTCCTTGACACCTATAGGTCCTGGATGCTTCTATTGATCATCCATTGAGTGTCCTCCTACATAAATACCGACGGTGCCTCTTGAGGAGTTGCATCAGATCAAACTTCAGAAGAGGAGGGAGGATTGGGAGGCCTCGGTGCCGACACCTGAGGGGAGGCTGAGGCCTTTCCTCCTACCCACTGATGTCAATGGGTTTCGCTCTAGGTGGGGATGATGAAACCCTCTCACGAAGAACCACGGAGGTCTGGCACGCAGAGGATGTGCGAGCTCTCTTGCTTGCGGAGAGGAGGCCGATGGTGAGAGAGATTTTTGTGACTGGAGAGCGCATCGCTCCAACACCGCTTGAGGGTTCAGGGACGTGCCCAGGCGAATAGCCTTCTTAGAGATAGAGAGAGAGAGAGAGAGAGGAGGAATGACTCAATGCATAAAAACACGGAATCAAGAGCAAACCATGAAAGAAAACTAGAATAAATACATTCAACAAACAAATATCAATTCAAAAGTTTCGCCATCTCATTCATTCATTATCCAAAAGTTCTCACAATTCCTTCAAGGCACTACTGGCCAAAAAGTACACAAAATAAAATCCACATCATACTGCTGAGACCATCAAAACATACTATGAAAGTCTTTGTAGAACGAATTTTCAAACTTCTCAACTTCAAACTTCAAACCCCCCAACGGCCACCCGCTTTTAGCATAGATGCCAACACCCTTCACTCTACAGTTATGTACATGAGATGGAATGAGCTAACAGCCCAGCAAGAAGATCTACATAATTGCATACCAACTAGTATAACAGTGATAACAATATCCAGTGGACACATATTCACAAAGTACCGAGTGGAGACCCCTAATATGCTTCCAATATTCTAACAATAATATGATGAATTAGTCTAATATACAGCACATGAGTCATAAATCACCTCATTATCGACAATATAGTAGGGGCAACATAACATAGTTACAACACTAGTAAAGCCTACTCCCGAAGTAGAAGTTCCTTTGCTCAGGTTAACCCAATTCTGCCGCTTGAAACCTCTACCCTCATTTAGGAGGGAGGACAATGATAAGTGGGTTCCCCACTTCATAATACCCTCACACACACACATCCCCATCACACTTTGGGGTTTTTGATAGATAGTGGCCTTGCAAGCCCTCTCCTTATGCCCTTCTGAAGAGACAACGTCACACTACCATTGGGGTCATATATATCTGCGGGGGGCGACCCTCCCAACTATCACATCCTGACTCCCGTCCTATCATGGGGAGTTAAGGAAAGATCTTAGCTGCCAGCACCAACATTCACATAGTAGGTGCCCAGTAACATATGTCACATAAGCCGCACGGTACCATCATTCACATCGTAGGTACCCATTCACATAACACATAAGCAGCATTGTACCATCATTCACACAGTAGGTACCCATTCAAATAACACATAAGCATCACGGTACCATCATTCACACAGTAGGTAACCATTCACATAGCACATAAGTAGCACGGTACCATCACAATATGATGATAACATTATCTCATCATGATAGTAGCAATATCACATTTAACAATATTATAATGAAAATACCATAATAATAGTAACATTATTAGCCTTACCTCTCAATTTCCTGCCATCAAGGGCAATGATGTGCTCTTATCATTAGGGTCGTAACGTTTGGACCGTTTAGATTTTGAAGACTGTTCCAAAACCAATTTTGTACTAAATACACCTATCTTTCAAATAGGGGGGGTTTGAAGACAATTAGACCCCGTTTGGCCTCTTTAAAGTTCAAAGAGGTGAGGGTTTACTAGCTGCACCCTGCGGTGCACAGGGGACAACGGCATACCCTACTTCATATCACTATAAGTCCCAAACCTTGAAGCAAATTGTGACGGTTTAAAAAATAAAGTTTAAGCCAAGACATATGTATTTCTAACAAAACTTATTTGAAAGCATTTGGATCCCATCTGATAGTTCAAATATTTGTGCCAAACAAGGTAATAGTTCTGAATTTTATCAACACTACCTACAATGACATACCTTCATAAAACGAAGTATAACTTTTAATTTAGAAGAATTTAAAAATACTTTCTACGTGCAAATTTATCCCATTCAAAGAAATTTCAAATGGATGTGGTTTGACCGAAAATGAACTTTGTTTGGTTAGTTAAAATCAGTGACCACAATAATATTAGTGAAAAATCTAAGAAAACAGTAAACAGTGATATACCCTCTTAATTTGAAACATAACTTCATTTTCATAAAGAATTTTGGGAGTAGGAAAAAACGAACATTTTACTAGACTCGCATAACTTCCAATGGCGATGATTTGAGGTCAATCAGACCTTGTTTGGCTATTCAAACGTCTTTTTCAAGAACACATATTTTTGGAATTTCATAGTAGCATATGACATGTTTCAAGAACACATTCCATAACCCTCATTCCGTGGTAAAGGACATGATATCAACCATCCTCTCACAATGCACACACATAACATGCATTTCTTACATAATCTAAGAATCATACATTCATTCTCAGCATCCACTTCCATTATAGAACAAAAACCCCAAATTTCATTGAACAAGGCATAAAGAATTTGTACATCACTCACACATTCATTACTTATCTCACAATCATAAAACTCATGCATCCTTATGACTATAATGAAATGGTGATGGATCCACTTACCTGAACAACAATGGTGCCTTCTCCAATCCTCTTCTCACAGCTCTCACCCGCCCAACGATGGCTACCCTCCAATAATAACTTCTTCAAACCTTGTGTCTTAGAGAGAGAGAGATGAAGTAAGAATGAGTGGGTGAGTGAGAGAAAATGCTTAAGTACTCTTGTGTTTGAGGTAGCTGACCAAGTTTCACCAAGAGGCCCAAAAATCTGGACAAGTGGCTCTCAAATCAGTATGCATTTAACAAGTGGCACTCATAATCCATGTATGTCACAAGCACAGTCGGTGCTACACACTCAACACAACCGGCTCTGGTCCCTTCATGGCCGGCACAACATAGCCGGTGCTACACACGCAACATAGCCGGTGCTGGTTTCTTCACAGCTGACACTACACACAACACAACCGGCATTGCACACTCAACAAATCCGACCATGCACTCTAACTGACAGGGAAAAATCTGGGTTGTCACATTATCTCCCCCTAAAAAAAGATTTTGTCCTCAAAATCGTTACAAGGTCCGGATTTCATCTTCTCGCACCTACGTTGATTCTTCCCTCGAATGACACTGCCATAAAACCCGGACTAGAGGAATCTCTTTGTGACACAATATCTGAATTCTTCTATCTAGTATCTCAATAGGCTATTCTACATATGTTAAATCCTCCCTGATCGGGATTGGCTCATACTCCAAAACATGGGACGGATCGGTCTGATACCTTCTCAATAACGACACATGAGTCACATTATGGATATTGGCTAACTTGGGCTGTAGGGCTAATCGATATGCCACACCTCCAATCATTTCTAAAATCTCAAAGGGCCCAATAAATCGTGGACCTAGTTTCCCCTTCTTATCAAATCTCATTATGCCCTTAGTTGGTGATACCTTCAAAAAAACCTGATCACCCACTTCAAATTCAAGGTCCATCCTCTGATTGTCGGAATAACTCTTCTGACGACTTTGGGCTGTCTTGAGCTACTCTCGAATTAAGGCAATCTTTTCTGAGGTTACTTGAACAATCTCTGAATTTAAAAGTTTTCGTTCACCAACCTCGTCCCAACATATAGGCGATCTGTACTTCCTTCCATACAATGCCTCAAATGTTGTCATCTGGATATTGGCCTGGAAACTATTGTTATAAGAAAAATCTACTAAAGGTAGATGATTATCTCATTTCCCCTAAAAAGCTGCAACACCTATCTTTTAGGGTCTATATGGTCCTTTCTAACTATGCATCTGTCTGAGGGTGGAAAGCTGTACTAAAAGCGAGTTTGGTCCCCAGAGCCGACTGTAGGCTATTCCAAAACTTTGAAGTAAATTTGGAGTCCTTGTCAGACACAATACTGACAGGTACCCCATGCAGTCTTACTATCTTCTTAATGTATAAATGGGCCAACTTATCCATGGTATAAGTAGTACAGATTGGCAAGAAATGAGCGACTTTAGTGAGTCGGTCTACAATGATCCAAATACTATCATGCCCCAAACTTGATCTAGGCAGGCCAGTCATGAAATCCATAGTTAGGTGCTCCCACTTCCATTTTGGCACAAGTAAGGGTTGTAACTACCCAATAGGTTTCTGATGTTCAGCTTTCACTTGCTGACAGGTCAAGTACTTGGAAACAAATTATGCTACTTCTTTCTTCATGTTATTCCACCAAAAGACTCTTTTTAAATTGTGATACTTTTTTGTGGTCCCTGGATGCACTGTATAATGGGTGTGATTAGCCTCTTCCAAAAATAACCCTTTTTATGTTTTCAATGTCTGGTACACAAACTCGACCTTTAAACTTTAACATATCATCACTACCTAAAGAAAAATCATCCTTACCTTCCGTCTTTATTTCCTCGAAAGTTTCATGAATTGAGGATCCTCCTTTTGCGTTACTCAGATTTGCCGAAAGAGATGGGGCTCTATTTTTATACATGAAATTATTCCTTTCCCATCATCAAGGGACAGAGTTGGGTGTCATTCTCCCACATCTTCTAGTAGCTTCATCTCTCGGACCATCATGTGAGCCATTGACACCACATGCTTCCTACTTAAAGCATCTGCCACAACATTGGTCTTACCCGGGTGGTAATTGATGGTACAATCACAATCATTAAGCTAGTCCATCCATCTTCTTTGTCTCATATTCAATTCTTTCTGAAAAAACAAGTACTTGAGGCTCTTATGGTCGGTAAACACTTTAAATTGAGTTCCATGCAGATAATGTCTCCAAAGTTTTAGGGCAAAGACCACAGCTGCCAATTCCAAATCATGAGTGGGATAGTTCTGCTCATACGGCTTTAACTGCCTGGAGGCATATGCTACGACCTTTCCCCTTTGCATCAGTACAAACCCAAGCCCTTTGTGCAAGGCTTCACTACGAACCACAAAATCTTCATTCCCCTCTGGCAAGGTCAGTACTGGGGGTGTAGTTAGTCTCTTTTTCAGTTCCTAAAAACTTCTCTCGCAGTTATCAGACCACACAAACTTGACTTCCTTTTGGGTTAGGCGGGTTAGGGGTAGTGCTATCTTTGAGAAAGCCTCTACAAAACGTCTGTAATACCCTACCAGACCTAAGAAACTGCAGACTTTAGATACATTCATTGGTCTTTCCCACTTAAGTACAGCCTCAATCTTACAAGGATCAACTGTAACCCTTTCTTTGGAAATAATGTGCCCGAGGAACGCCACGTTTGGGAGTCAAAATTCACTTTTATTGAACTTAGTATACAATTTCTCCATCCTTAGAGTCTGGACGACCACTCTTAAATGTTGCTCATGATCTGTCTGATTCCTAGAATACACCAAAATATCATCAATAAAGACCACTACAAAGTTATCTAGATAGGGCCTAAAGACTCTGTTCATCAGATCCATAAACACAACAGGTGCGTTTATTAACCCAAACGGCATAATTAAGAACTCGTAGTAGCCATAACGAGTTCTGAATGCAGTCTTGGAGATATCCTCTTCTTTAACATGCAATTGGTGGTACCTAGACTGGAGGTTATTCTTAGAAAATACTTGGGCCCCCCTTGCAGTTGATCAAATAAATCATCAATTCTAGGCAATGGGTATTTATTCTTCACTGTGACCTAATTCAACTATCTATAATCAATGCATAGCCTCAAAGACCCATCTTTCTTTTTCACAAATAAAATCGGTGCGCCCCATGGTGACACACTACGTCGAATGAACCCCTTATCCAATAATTCATGTAATTGCTCCTTCAATTCTTTTAACTCAGCTGGGGCCATTCTACATGGGGCTTTAGAAATAAGAGTAATACCAGGGGCCACCTCTATTTCAAATTCAATCTCTCTAACTGGGGTCAAAGAAGTTAACTCTTCAAGGAAGACCTCTGGATATTCTCTCACCACTAATATCTCTTCTAACTTAGACTGAACACCCCGGTTTTCTACTACATAAGCCAAGTATCCAACACATCTTTTGGCCAACAGGCGAGAGGCCCGAAGGACTGAGATGATGTGTAAAGGAGAAACATCCTTAATGCCCTTAAAATATAGTTCAGGTTGACCCGGGCATTTAAAAGTTACAATCTTATCAAAACAGTTCACTGTAGCATAGTGGGTGGACAACCAATCCATACCCAAGATAATATCCAAGTCTTGAACATCTAAGAGTATCAAATCTATAGGCAACAAATGCCCTTCAATCACAACCCATCACTGTTTATACTTTATATAAGTTTCTATTGATTCTCCCATAGGTGTACATACTACTAGAGTCCAAACGAGTTGTACAGGCTTAACATTCAAGTGACATGCAAAGTGCGGTGCAAAAAATGAATGGGAAAATTCAGGATCAATTAAAACTCTTGCTTCAATTCCACACACATAAAGCATACCTCGAATCATAGAGGTTAATTCCTTAGCCTCCTACTCGGTCAGGGCGAACACCCGCCCTTGAGCCCTTGGTCGGTCCTCTGATCCCTTAACGGGATAGTCTTTCATTAGATGGCCCAATTTATTGCACCGAAAGCAGGCCCTAGTCTTTCTGAAGCACTCAGCCGCTGTATGATTTCCCAAACCACAGTGAGGGTTGACTGGGCGTTGGTTGCCCCTTACATCACTTGGAACAACCTCCAGATCCTGACACCACCTTGATTGTTTCTCCCCTTCAACTCTCTCCTTGGAGGTGGTCATGCTTTCTTCTTAAAACTCCCAGACTGGGTGACACCAAACCTTTTATCTCTTCTTGCTTGAAAGTCGTCACGATCCCTCTCTATCTTTAGGGCCAGGTAAACCAGCGGGGAGAAGGTCTTAAGGTTTGCTACAATAATCCTTCCCCATATATAGGGCTGAAGGTCCCTCTCAAATTTAATAGCCTTTTGCGCCTCAGAATTAATAATATGTGGCGTATATCTAGAGAGTTCAGCAAACTTCGCTGCATATTGCTCAATGGACGTATTTCCCTGTTGTAGCTTTATGAATTCTACCTCTTTCCTTTCCTTTATAGAGTCGGGGAACTATTTCTCGTAAGAGACTACTAAAAAATTCTCCTAAGTAGTCACAAGTCGCGTGACTATTTTACTGAGCTCCACCAGTGCTCAGCTTCTCCTTCGAGTATAAAAGTACCCAACCTAACTTTCTACTCATCTGTGCAATTTAGAACTTCAAAGATCTTTTCTATGTACCTTCTCCATCTCTCAGCCTTTTCTACTCCCCCATGCCCTACAAAGTTTGGAGGTGCCAGCCTCCTAAACCTTTCTATCAGATTACTATCATTCATACCAGAGGTGGGGTTAGACGAGGCCGGCATAGCTTCTCTCATTATTTGTGTCATGGCCCCCAAAGTTCTGACAAATTCACCAAAGACCTGGTTGTTCCCATTACTTGAACTTGCGTTGTTAGTACGAGTCCTTGGCATCCCCAACCTAAAACATAAACATCAAGGAACTAGCCTATCAAAGAACTATCTTACAGACACTCCTAAGACTCCCTTGGCTTAGAATCCTATTCTGGCTACTTTGATACTATAACTGTCATGACCTTGCCCGCTGACCCCTGCCGGAGGGTGACAGAGCACGGGATCACGACCGGAGGTTACGAATGTCACTTAGGTGGGAATGGCTCAATGCATAAAAACACAGAATCAAGAGAAAACCCTGAAAAGAAACTAGAATATATCCATTCAACAAACAAATATCAATTCAAAAGTACAGCCATCTCATTCATTCAATATCTGAAAGTTCTTACAATTCCTTCAAGGCACTACTGGCGCAAAAATACACAAAATAAATATGCATCATACTACTGAGATGACCAAAACATACTATGAAAGTCTTCGGAGAATGACTTTTCAAAGTTCTCAACTTCAAGCTTCAAACCCCCAAATCGCCACCCGCCTTTAGCACAGATGCCAACAACCTTCACTCTACAGATATGTAAATGAGATGGAATAAGCTAACAGCCCAGCAAGTAGATCTACACCATTGCATACCAACTAGTATAACAGTGATAACAATATGCAGTGTACATATATTCACGAAGTACCAAGTGGAGTCCTCTAATATGCTTTCCAATATTCTAAAAATATTATGTTGAAGCAGTCTAATATACATTACATGAGTCATAAATCACCTCATTATTGACAATATAGAAGGGGCAACATAACACAGCTACAAAACTAGTAAAGTCTACTCCCGAAGTAGAAGTTCCATTGCTCAGGTTAAGCCAATCCTGCTGCTTGAAACCTCTACACTCGTTTAGGAGGGAGGACAATGACAAGTGGGTGCCCCACTTCATAATTCCTTCACACACACATATATCCCCAGCACGTTTTAGGGTTTTCGATAGAAGTGGCCTTGCAAGACATGACCCTCTACTGGCCAGAGAGCATTACACTATCATTGGGTGACCCAATGAGTAGTAGACCCTCCCAAATATTCACATCCTGACTCCTGTCGTATCATGGGGAGTTAGGGAAAGATTTTAGCGACCAGAACCATCATTCACCCCTTAGGTTCCCAATCATATATGTCACATAAGTCGCATAGTACCATCAGTCACATAGTAGGTACCCATTAACATAACACATAAGCAGCACGATACCATCATTCACATAGTAGGTACCCATTCACATAACACATAAGCAACATGGTACCATCATTCACAATGTACGCACCCGTTCACATAATAGCATGGTACCATCACATTATGACGATAGCAGTATCTCATCATGATAGTAGCAATATCACATTTAACAATATTACAATGAAGGTACCATAACAACAGTAACATTATTTCGGTTTAGCCTTACCACTCACTTTCCTCCCATAAAGGGTTAGCATCGTAACTTTTGGATCGTTTAGAGTTTGAAGATAGATTCAGAACCAATTTTGTACTAAACACACCTATCGTTCAAATGGGGTAGTTTGAAGACAAAGGGACCCCGTTTTGCCTCCTAAAGGTTCAAAGAGGTGAGGGTTTACTAGCTGCACCTGCGGTGCACAGTGGATAGCGGCATATCCTACTTCATATCACTATAACGGCTAAACAGTGAAGCAAGTTGTGATCGTTTCAAATACAAAGTTTAAGCTAAGAGTATCGAAACACGCACGGTGATAACTTCTCACAGGTCGCACGACAGCTACCTCTCGTGAGGCACATGGCAACACGCACAAAAAGGTGCGGACGGAGCCTGCGCATGACGATGGGGATTGCAGCGACCCTTTGTGGACAACAATGGGCATCGCCGCCTGCAATAGTCACACAATAGGGCGAAGCCCTCAGGGACGATAATAACTTTTGCTACTTACTTTCCTCATTGAGACATCAAGGATATGTCTGCCAACGGCAATGAGCAGTGCCATCTGTCACTCTCTTATGGAGATAGAGAATAAAATAGAGAGAGAAGAAAGCTCGCACATGACGCTGCCATCGCCATGAGCGACTTGTGAAACCGTAGAAGAGGCATGCATGACACTACCACTGCCGTTCATGGTCTTTGAGAGGAGCTCAGACAGAGAAGAGGAAGAAGAAAAAGCAGGGGGAAGAGAGAAAAGAAAAGAAAAAAAGAAGAGAGAGAATATTTACCTCAAGCTTGAGGGTACCAGTTCAAAAGTTTCTCTCTCCTTAATCTTTCTCTCCAAACATGACACAACAATGAGAAGAAAGAGAAATTGTATTAAGTAAAAACACTCTCTTTTTGTGAGGGATTGAGTCCTTTATGTACAATGATGGTACAATGTATATATAGAGTTTGCCCCAAACACGGGTGGATTGTCAAAAGTAACCTTAATTGCTGAAAATTAAGATTAAATTGAATTAAAAGAAATTAGAAAATAGGGTGTAAAATGATGGATTTGCCCCTTCCTACCAATTTGTGGAATTTCAAAACAATCCCTGTGTTGCCCTAGAACTTGTGTGATCTTGCATGGATGATCTAGGGTCATTCTGATGCCTAGTTTATCGAAGATGATTACTTTCTTGTAGGGCTTGAAATGGCGATCGATTTGATACAAACTTCTAGCCATGGATCGTGTTTTTAGGGCACGATCATGTGACTTGAAATTTGAATGAATATTGAAGCTTCAGATCAATTATGTGCTCATTCCTTGATGTTTTTCAGTGATTTCTTCGCTGGAGTACAGTGAGCATGCCGTCACGATCGCGAGGCAACAAACGTGGCTTGATTTTTTGTCCGGACGAAGGTTTTGCAACTTTGGAATTTTTTCCTGAATCTGGAATTTAGGCGACAGAATTTGGAGTCACTTTGTCGCCTTGTACATAAAATTTGACCATTCATCATGTACGGGGTTCAGGTCAGAGATAGTCTGAAACCTTACGCACGCTATGGAATTGGTCTCATGTCGCTTGAGCTTGCGAATGGCATGATTTGGTCGCTCGAGTGAGGCATGACGCTGCTTATTTTCCTGCGCTTTCTTCATGGATCAACAACTTCTCTCTAAAGTTTCTTCGGGCTAGGGCATTATCATTGGGCGTGCCACATATCGAAATGCTCGTCTTGATGAGACGAATACGCTCACAAAGTTTAGGCTTGATTTGACCTCAAACGAGTGAGATATGAGTATCGAAAGTCACTGGTCGTGACTGTCCCTTCAGTGGTGTAGAGTTGTAGAGTGGTTGCATGGGAATAGTGTGTGGCTCGTCATGTTTCACTCTTTTGCCTATAACTTCTTCTTGAAGTGTCCGTTTAAGTTGAAATTTTATTCCTATGGGTCTTCAACCATACCAGATCCAATGGTGATATTCCCATAGTAATTTGAGACACAAAAAATGTAGCTCTAGTTATAGAGTCTGTTTCAGGGTGCTAGAGGCCGATTCTACCGGAACTGTTTCTCAGTCTACACTGGCTTAGATATGTCGGAATGTGATGAAAATTGGCAGAAGAATTTTGAGAGCCCTCATGAAGATCTTGGCCCGTTATGGGGCTATTCTAAGACTGTCGGAAATTCCACTGTTTGCTAGGATTTTATTGAGCGGGGGCCCCATGATGATGAAAAATATCTTCCAACAACATGCCCCGCCGAATGTTGTGCTTCAAGATAATCAAGAAGAGTAATAATTTGGGAAGTTTGAGGGATCTTATCTAAGTCCTCATCCTAAAGGGACTATTTGTGATTCTGAAGCGTGAGGCCTTTGTAGGGACCTCCTCGGACAGAATCAGGCCTATATGAAGGCCAAATGCTATGAACCTTTGATTGGCATTGTTCGCTGCTGAAACAGGTTTTCTTTTGATGTTCAGGGTATCTTTTTGATGATGAGGAATACCTTAAAGTCTATGACAGGTTAGACCCTAGCTTCATCAGTTTCTTGCCTTTGTGATGGTCTTTAACATTCTGGAGGGATCTTTTGGTCATCGTCCTCACCCTTAAGAACTCATGCTTTTTGTTGATGTTGAAATGTGAGAGAACTTATGTGGCTCTCACTCCCTAATGAGCCAATTTGGGTTGTTAATGTTGAAGTGTGGGAGATCTTATACAGCTCTCACTCCCTGATGAGCCATTTGGTATTGTGATTGGATGCTAGCAGTCGAGGACTTTGTAGACCTCGATGAAATTATGCCTGTTTGAAAATAGAGGGTCAACTGAGGTGGTGATAGTGCGTCAACCTATTTTATCGGTCCAAGCGCCCTTTCACGTGTTCTCACTTAAACATGGGAAGTGGTACCGTAAAGATGGTTTTTACTAAATTTTGTTATTTTTGGGCTCTTTTATCCATGATCATTAATCATGTCCTTCCTTTTCATCTGTTTTTGCTCATAATGCCCTTTTGGGGTCTTCACCGTGCCTGGGTTTTATTTTCCATCGAACTCTCTTACTCATGGTTTCATGACCATGCTCGTCCATCATTTTTACTCATGACGTTCCCTTGGCCAAGTGTACACCATACCCTTTTTTTTTGTGAAGACATGTTTAGGTTCATGCCTTCGAGACCTGTGTGAAGCCTTTTAACGTCATGCAGCTAAGACGCACACTATAGTGTAGGGTCATACAGCTGGACCGCAGTGGTGATGAATGGCAGTTTGTAGAGGCCATGGAGTGAGTATGGTAATAGTTTCGACTCACTTTGGAGAAATGGCATGAGGGTACCTATGAAGGATGGATGGTGGGTGAAGAGTGGTGACCCACTAGCTGTCGGTGAGTATGGGTGGCGAGATGACTCACTGTTTTGTGAGCATGGGTAAGACTCATTGGGGAATGGTGAAACATGGTAATAATGAATGGACTCATTGAGGAGGTAAATGAAGGTGGTGTGCATATATGAACGGGTCGGCTTGGGAAGACATGCGTAAAGATGCACGTAAAAGATGGGTGCACGTATGTGGTCTTACTGGAGAAGTAATGGAGGTGGTGTACGCGCATGAATTGTTCAGTTAGGGGATTCTTGTGTGAAGATGCATGTAAAAGGCGTGTGCGCATGTATGAGGGCGTATTTAAGGTCATGCCCCCTGGACCTAGGCGAAGTAGTTCAACGTCATGCGGGTAGGACGTGCATTATGGTTTAAGGTCATATAGCTTGGACCGTGGTCATGCAACTAGAACTGTGCAGTTTAAGGTCGTGCAACTAGACCTCTGCTACAGTTTAAGGTCATATAGTTTGGACCATGACTATGCAGTTTAAAGTCCTACAGTTAGGGCTAGAGCTATGCAATTTAAGGTCATGCAACAAGGACAAGCAGAGAGCTTTAGACGAAGATGATGGCCCTACAAAGAGTAACAAGTGGAAGCAAATATTCACTGGGGATTAAGAGGGCTAGTGTGACTCAACGGGGATAATGGTGGGGCTTCATGTAACTCCACTGAGGATGACAGTCCGGAGTACAAGTGTAACCTCACTGAGGGTGGAGAAGATAAGCATGGACCTAAATCCTGAGGATAGTGGGTCACAATAGGGTGTGACTCTCACTGGGATGTTGGTACTAAATAGACTCATTGGTGATTAAAGGGGTAGGTATGACTTTTTGCAGACATCTAACTCGATAAGAGATGTTGATGAAATACACCTAACAAAGAGGTGCTCCATCTCTCGATTAAAGTTATGCGCGTGGGCCATTTGTCACACCGTGCGTTACAGTCTTAGGGTCTTGTAGCTCGGACAATCATTATGCATTTTTAAGGTCGTGTAGCTAGGACCATGCAGCTTAAGGTCATGCAACTAGACCTTTGCTATAGTTTAGGGTCATATAGTTTGGACCATGGTGCTAGGCCTTGTAATCTCATGCGGTCAGGACGGGCACTATGGTCTAGGGTCCCATAGTTGGACCATGGTCGTGCAGTTTAGAGACATGTGACGAGGACTGAGCAGTTTAAGGTCATGCAACTAGACCCTTGCTATAGTTTAAGGTCATGTAGTTTGGACCCTGATCATATAGTTTTGAGTCGTGCGACGAGGACTAAGCAGTTTAAGGTCGTTCAACTAGACCTCCATTATAGTTTAAGGTCATATAGTTTGGACCATGGTAGTGCAGTTTAAGGTCATTCAGCAAGGGCCGTGGTGCGGTGAAGGAATGCAACTCCATGGGGAACAGAGCCCTTACTGGAGATTGAACTCCTTGAGGTGTGAGACTGTGGCACAGGGAATGAATCTCCTGAGGTGGTAGGACAATGGTCCAGATGGGAGTGTCGTAGCATGATCATGACACTAAGTGTTAGATGATGCACGCGGCATTAGGCCTAAATGATGTGCACACGGCATTAGGTACATGTTGAAGAGTGTGGCATTAAATCCTTGACGAAGGGCGCAGCGATAACCTCTGAGTGAAGGGGCGTGGCGATGGCCCTTGGGTGAAGTGTGCGGTGATGACCCTTTCAGGTCTCAGCTTTTGACTCGCCCTGGCCTGGGCCTATTGCCGTCAGAGGCTGGGGAATGGAGAATCATTTCAGCTTTGTCAAGGGCAGTTTGCCGCACTGCTGAGTATAAAAGGGGAAAAAAACCCCTTTACTGTTTCACCTAAGGGTAAAACAATAGAAGAGATTTTTAGAGAGAGAGAGTCAGAGCTTCTGGGAAGGGAATTTCGACCAGAGCTTCCTGGTTAAAGATTGCAGAGGCAGGCTATTAGGAACTTTTATGGTGAGCTTCAGGGGGTCGCAAGTCTTTACAGCATGATTGCGAACATCGTTGGGGAGTGCCAGGGCTTTTTGAGCAAGGAACAGGGTTTCTCGGGGCCTTAGTGAGATTTTGCAGTGGTGCTTCTGCAGAGGTTTGAGTGTTTCTTCGATCGTTCCATGGTTGATGGGAGGTTACAGAGAGTTCAAAGGGCTCTATCGGTCCTCTGGTTATTGGAGGAGAAGAAGGAGCAATAAAGTGGGCTCACTAGGAACTCGGAGGAATTTCGGTGAGCTCATGGTGATTTGCTGAAGTGCAGAAGCAGGGAGAAGGAAGATCCGCAGGGTCAAGAGAAATTTTCTGTGATTTCAGGTGATTTTTTGCTAACTCCAGTAATGAGTAGAAGACGGGGAAGGGCTTTTGGCTGATGACGAAGTTCTTTCATTGAGGAGACGCAACATCGGTAGGGGAAAGAATAAGGTCAGACAAGGTTTTTAGACTATCGGAGGAGTGTTCTCAGCTAAACATGAAGGGTTGTGTAGGCGATGAAAGGTCGTGAGAAGGTGGATGGTCGCCGCGGGTAGGTAACTGGGGAAACCAAAGAAGCACAAGGGTTAATGTCCCCTGGAAATTGGGGACGGTGGGAATCGAGGTACAACAAGGGCATGTGCATCATTTAGTCACATGCACTGCCACCTTCACGCGTCCTTAGGCCACGTCGGTGATAGCCACTTTCGGGAGCATGCTTCTCGAGGCAATGGTCTCGCGCGGTGTTGACCTGCCCGTGGTGATGGCAGGACGCAACATTGTTTTACGCACGGTGATGACCATGGACAACAATTTCTTGAGGGGGTCAAGAGTGATAGCAAATGAGGAGGCCTTGCCGCTACGGGTTTTTGAAAGCCAAGTCCTCCAGCACAACCGTGAAGTCCATGCTGTTCTGTGGAAGGGCATCCACTGTGAAAAGGGTATGCTCTCCATCATCGGCCAGTTCCATGCCAGAGAAGTCTGCCTTGTATGTTTGATATACACACCAGATGAATTAGAGCTGATTCGAAAATGGTTGGCCTCTTCTTTTGGCCTGTAACCATCCTCTTTGGTGGCACTTGTCAGATGAACTGAGGCTAACTTCTCTAAGTGGTTTTGCTTCTTCTTCATGAGGAGAGCATTTCTTTAGTGGGTTTGCATCTTCTTCATGAGGAGAGCGTTTCTTTTGGCCTGTAACCGTCCTCTTATCCTTAAATGCAAGAGCTTTGTAACTTCCCTAGTAATGGGCTTTTGACTGTCACTTGTAACTCTTTTTAATGCAATGAAAGAAACGAACTTCTTTTGAATTGGCTTAATGTTCTTCTTTTCCAATTCCTTCCTTTCTTACTACAAGCACCGCATTTTAAAGATACATCAAGGATATTACTTCTTTAGGTATCGTCCATTGATAGGGGGCATTGCCTCTCCTCCATCCGAGTTTGCCAGTACATAGGCCCCTTTTGGTGTGGCCTTTTTTACTATGAACGGACCTTCCCACTTAGGTTGGAATTTTCCTTTGCGGCACCCATGCATGACAATCGGTCTCTTGACTGCTAAGACTAGTTCCCCACGAGCGAATAAGTAAACCTTGACAGACTTGTCAAACACTCTCTTCATTCTTCCATGATTGAGTTGGAGGTTCTACTGTGCCTCTAGTCTCTTATCATCAAGGGCATCCAACTCTTGGGAACGGAGCTTGACCCTCTCATCTTCAGTCAGTCCTTGATGTATAACGACACAGAGTGCGGGTATTTGAACCTCGAGGGGTAAGACCACCTCACCTCCATAGACCAAGGAGTAAGGAGTGGAGTTTGTAGCATTCCACGTGGTGGTGTGATAGGCCCACAGAGCTTCAAGCAGCTTCTCTTGCCAATTCTTCTTTGACTTTGAAACTGACTTCCAGAGCACCCCGCACAAAGTTTTGTTCAACGCCTCAGCCAAACATTGGCTCGAGGGTAGTACATAGTCGAGTACTTCCACTTGAAGCTGAATTGGTTGGCTAGGCGATCAACATGATGGCTTCTGAACTGGGGGCCATTATCAGAGATTATTTGGTCCGGACCCCGAATAGGTAGATGATGTGGTGATGCACGAAGGTGGCTACCGCGGTCCCTGGAATCTGCTTGAGGGGCATCGCTTCAGCCCACTTAGGATGAAGGCATGACCCAAGGCAGAAGGAGGGTCGATGGGTCCCACAATATCCATACCCCACTGGGAAAAGGGCGATGATGTCACTATAGGATGGAGAGGCTCCGGGGGTTGATGAATGAGGCTTGAGTGAATCTGGCACACCTGACATCTCTTTGCATAGTTTTCGACGTCAGCCACCATTGAAGGCCAATAATAGCTGAGTCTGCGTATACGCTCATAAAGCTTATGACCGGATTGATGCAACCCGCATATACATGAGTGCATTTCTTCGAGTACTTTGCTTGCTTCCTATGTATCGACGCATCTGAGGAGAATTCTGTCAAACGACTGATGAAAGAGAATGTCCCCGTTGAGAAGGGTGTACTTGGTAGACATCAGTCGTATGCATTTACATTTCGCCCGATCCTGAGGTAGCCTTCCATGCTTTATGAAGTCCATGATTGGCTCTCTCAGTCTTCGACTTATTCAACTTGTGCACACATTGGGTCAAAAAATTCACACTCTTGCTTCTTGACCTTGGATTCTTTACCTTGGGACATCTCTTGCTCTCCCTCAACGGCATCTTTGGCCACGAGAAGTCCCCCGAATGGGTAAGGCGGGCATTCAGGGAAGACATCCCTCTCATCATCTGCGTCAACTTCGTTCTCAAGTCGACGTGTCTCTGTTCGGCTACTTAGATTGGTGTGGGCCCTAAAGAAGACAATTGAATGGTGGCACCGAGCTTTGAGAGCGCATCAGCCTGCGAATTTAGCCTTTTAGGGATGTGACTCAAGGCGAAATCATCCAACCGGGCCATATAAGATTTGGCTGTGTCATGATAAGGCTTGAGAGTATCCTTCCTTACGTAATAAATCCCATTAAGCAGCCGGATGACTAGCTCAGAGTCGCTGAAGATGTTCAGGTGCTCTTGGTCTAGCCCTTGGGCGATCTTCAGTCTGATTATGAGGGCTTGATACTCGGCCTCTTTATGAGAAAACTCCTATGCAAGCGAGAAGGATAGAGGGATCATTCTACCATCGGGAGTTAAAGATCACAACTCTGGCACCCCCTCTATCAGACTGGAATGCTCCATCAAAGTACATTTCCCACGGCTGAGATGGCACCGTAAATAAAACTTCTTCATCTGGGAGGTCGCTCGACAAGGGAGATTCTGAAGGGACTGGGTGAGCTGCGAGAAAATCTGCTAGGGCTTGACCTTTAACTGCCTTTTGTGGTACATACGTGATGTCGAACTCCATCAGCAATAATGCCCACTTGGCCAAACGCCCTGACAAGTATGGTCGGGTCATAAGAAACTTGACCGAGTCGGCCTTGGAGATTAACTTGACCTCATGACTGAGCAAGTAGTGATAGAGCTTTTGTACTGCAAAGATCAAGGCTAAGCACATCTTTTCGATGGGAGGGTAACTCTTCTTGGCTCCTTGCATTCTACGGCTGAGATAGTAGAGCGCTACCTCTTTCCCTCCACCATTGTTCTGCACTAAGAGTGCCCCAAGTGATTCATCAAGGGCGGTCACGTATAGGATGAGAGGCCTTCCTAACACTGGTGTAGAGAGTACTGGTGGATTTAACAAGTATTGCTTGATGTCATCGAGCGCAGCGTGGAACACTTCGTCCCATATGAAGGGAGTGTCTTTCTTCAGCAAGTGTGAAAAAGGTTTGCATTGTCTGAGAGGAGAGAGATGAACCTTTGAATGTAGCCTAGTTGTCCTTGGAGAGACCGCAATTCATGCAGGGTTTAAGAAGTGGCATGTCTTAAATTGCCCTTATCTTGACTGGCTCAATCTCCAGCCCTCGGTACCTCACATTGAACCTTAAGAAATTTCCCGAGCGTATGTCGAAGGTACATTTCAAGGGTTCATCTTATGTTGGTGATGCCGCAATCATTCGAATACCTTTTTGACGTCTTGCATGTGGGCGTCCTTTGTTTTAAATTTCACCACCAGGTCATCCACATAGCACTCGACCTCCTTGTGGATCATGTCCTTGAAGATGGTTGTCATGGCTCGCTGGTACGTGGCACCGGCATTCTTTAAGATGAAAGGCATCACAATGTAGAAAAAGACACCTTTTGGGGTTAAGAACGCAGTGGCCTCCTCATCTTTTGGTGCCATCTTGATTTGGTTATAACCAGAATACCCATCCATAAAGGAGAAGATCTGATAATGAGCCATGGAGTCGACAAACACCTCGATGAATGGCAAGGGTAAGTCATCCTTGGGGCAAGCAGTGTTCAAGTCACGAAAGTCAATGGAGACCCTGATTTGGCCATTTTTCTTTTTGACTGGGACAACATTTGCTAGCCATATTGGGTATTTGACTTCACGTATGAACCCAGTTTGCTTGAGCTTGTTCACCTCAGCATCGATCGGCATCTCGAGGTCTGAACTAAACCTCCTTGATTTCTGCTTCATGAGTTTGATGGTGGATCAATACTGACAGTAGATAGCAATTTGAGTGTCTAGACCGGGTATCTCATGATAATGCCAGGCGAAGACGTCCCGATTTGCTTGAAGTGGTTTCCAGTGGTCTGGTGCCTTTTTTAGGGGCTTTCTCGAGGTTCCGCCAGATTTCGTTTTTTCTTTTTAGGAGACTACGCTGATATTCTGTCGTCAACGGGCATACGACTTCTCAACACAGACTCCCGATTTTTCAGTCAGTGGGGGCCCTTCTTATGATCTTTATCCCATTCTTTCCAGGGAGATCCTAACGTTCAAGTTGGTGGGGCCCCTTCTTGTGAGCTTTATCCCTATCCAAATAGAAACACCGGGAGAAATCAAGGTATCTCTTGGGCTTACGTCCTACTGGTGTGGCTGGGGGATGCTTGGCTCATCCCGATTATCCAGGCTTGATAGGAGCATGGCCACTGAGGCGGTCCCATTTTAGGGGACCTCACCCTGGATGCTTGAAGGTAGGTGGAGGAAGAAAAAGCAGACAAGGTACCTCATCGGCTTACGTCCTATTGACGTGGCTGGGGGTTGGTTGGCTCATCCCAATTGTCCAAGCGTATGGCCTCAGAAGCGGTCCACCTTGGGTGATGGAGTTTGATTTAGAAGAACGGCAGGCAGCGTACCTCTTTGGCTTACATCCTACTGGCATGGCTAGGGGTTGCTTGGCTCGTCCCAATTGTCTAGACGAGAAAGGATGATGGCTTTAGAGGCAGTCCCATTTTAGGGGACCTCACCCTGGTTGCAAGAGTTTGATGGAAAGAAGAGGAGGAGAGGATTTTTTTTGTGTTGGGGGCACTAAGGCTCATAATAAAATAGTGGCACCAAAGCACTAATAAGAATGCGGCACTAAGACTCAGGATAAAAGGGTGGCACCGAAACACTAAGGATCTGGTACTAAAAATAAGAAGGCGACACTAAGGCCCGGGATAAGAGGGTGGCACAGGAACACTAAGGCTCCAGTGCCGAAAATAGGAATGCGACACTAAGGCTCTGGATAAAAGGGTTGCATCAGAACACTAAGGCTCCGATGCCGAAAATAAGAAGGTGGCACTAAGGCCCAAGATAAAAGGGGTGGCACCAGAACACTAAGGCTCCGATGCCGAAAATAAGAAGGTGGCACTACGGCTCGGGATAAAAGGGTGGCACCAAAACACTAAGGCTTCGATGCCGAAAATAAGAAGGCGACACTAAGGCCCGGGATAAAAAAGGGTGGCATTAGGGCTCAAATTTTTTTTGGAGGAACTGGGGTCGGAGTTTGTTTTTTTTTGAAAGGCACTGGGGCGGGAGTTTTTTTTTTGGAAGGCACTAGGACCAGAGTTTGTTTTTTTTTTTATTTGATGGCACTGGGGCCGGAGTTTTTTTCTTTTTGTGGAAGGCACTGGGGTCGGAGTTTTTTTTTTTTGGAAGGCACTGGGGCTAGAGCTTGCTTTTTATTTTGGAAGGCACTAGGGCCGGAGTTTTTTTTGGAAGGAACTGGGGCCGAAGTTTTTTTTTGGGAGGCGCTAGGGCCGTAGTGAGGAGGACGTTTGGCCAGAAGCAAGGGTTTCGGCTTGAGCGCCCTTTATGGATTTTCACCGAGGTCGAGGGAACATGGTGCCAACTGAGTGATTTTCATCATATCCTTTATCGGGGTGCTTTTACCCGTGACTTCGAGGTCATGTCCACCCGTTAGTTTTTGCTCTTAATCATGACGCCCTTTGAGGGTTTTCACCAGGTTTGGATTTCTTTAGGACACTTTTACTCATGGCTTCATGGTCATGCCCACCTCTCATTTTTACTCATAGTTCCCTTTGCGGGTTTTCATCATGCCCCTGTTTTTTTTTTAGTGATTTTACCCATAGCCCCCCCCTTTTTTTGGGGGGGCTATGTCCATTTGAAGCTCTTTTTCTTTTACTTGCGATCGTTGCCATCGCACCTGGCTTATTTCTTCTTCTTTTTTTTGGAGAGGGGGAGATAGGTCATTGGTCTAGTGAACCTTGACAGAGAAGTCTTGAGAATCTTGAGCATGTGACCCCGCCTTGGGTTGGTTGTAAGAGCCGAGCGTCGAGGCAGGGTGTCTTTCTTTTTTTTTTTTCTCGGGGTGCTGCCCCAAAGAGTTGCTTTATAGGGACCTAGGCAGGTTGCGTTTGCACCAAGTCAGTGACAATGGTGTCCTTGGTGATGGTCCTTAGAATTTCTAGAGGAATCGTTTCGTCATCGTCCTCACCCTCAAGGACTCTCTGTGGTTCTGGAGCATGAGACCTTCATCAAGACCTCCTCATATAGAACCAGGTCTTTTTGAAGGCCAAATGCTACAAACATCTGGTTGGCACTGTCTGCTGCTACACCAGGTTTGCCTTTGATGTGTAGGTTATCCATGTAGGTCCCGTCTTGCGGAGTCTAGTCGGGGGCTTCTAGCCCTTTCGAAAGTCTGGTCGCCTGCTGGCTAGAGGGCTTTGGCGAGACTTACCCTGAATCATGTGGCAACCCTGGCCTTGTCAGTCTCTTGCCTTTGTAATAGCCCTTAGTATTTTTGGAGGGTTCTTTTAGTCATCGCCCTCACCCTCAAGGACTCTTGTTGTTGCTGAACTGGAGAGGTCTTATGAGGCTCTCACTCTTTGACGAGCTGTTGAAACTGGGGAGATCTTGTGAAGCTCTCACTCCTTGACGAGCCGTGAAAATTGGGGAGATCTTGTGAGGTTCTCACTCCCTGACGAGCCGCGGAAACTGGGGAGATCTTATGAGGCTCTCACTCTCTGACGAGCCATGGAAACTAGGGTGTCGGTTGAGACTATGGAAGTGCATCAACCTGCTTTGTTGGTCCAAGAGCGCTTTCACGAGTTTTCACTTGAACAGAGGAAGTGGCACCTTGAAGACAGCTTTCACCAACTTCCATTATTTGGGGCTCTTTTATTCATGACTTTATGATCATGTCCACCCTTTACATCCATTTTTTCACATGATGCCCTTTTAGGGTTTTCACCGTGCCTGGGTTTATTTTTCCATGGAACTCTCTTACTCATGGTTTCATGACCATGCCCGTCCGTCATTTTTACTCATGGCGTTTCCTTGTCCAGGTGTACGCCATGCATTTTTTCTTTAGAGAAGGTGTGTTTTAGGGTCGTGCCTTAAAGACCTATGTGAAGCCTTTTAGCGTCATGCGGTTAGGACGTGCACTATAGTTTTACGGTCATACAACTAGACTGTAGCATTAAGGAGTGGCAGTCTATGGAGACCATAAAGTGAGTCTAGAGGTTACTTTGACTCATTTGGGAAGGTGGCACGAAGTTGCCTGTAGAGAGTTGTTTGGATGGTAGGTGAAAGTGGTGACGCACTAGCTGGTGGTAGGATGTCTTACCATTTGGTGAGCATGGGTAAGACTTTGGGGAATGAGATGAAATATGGTGAAGGTGGCTCGTGCACATGAATGGGCCAACTAGGGAAGACATGCGTGGCGATGCAGGTAAAGCGTGTGTGCGTGTACGTAGACTCACTGGAGAGGCAATGGAAGTGGTGTAGGTGGCCCGAGCACATGAATGGGCCGGCTCGAGAAGATGTTAGTGGTGATGCACGTAAAGGGCATGTGGGCCTAGGTAGGCTCGTTGGAGAGAAGGAGAAGAGGGTATGCGTACATTGATGGGCCGGTTATGGAAGACGTGTGTGATGATGCACACAGAAAGGGACGTGTGCATACACATGGGGCGTCTTTAAGGTCGTGCCTCCTGGACTTGGGTGAAGCAGTTTAACGTCATGCGGCCAGGACGTGCACTATCATATAGCATGGACTGTGGTTACACAATTTAAAGTCATGTAACTAGGATCGTGCAGTTTAAGTTCGTAAAACTAGACCTCTGCTACAGTTTATGATCATATAGTTTGAACCGTGGCTATGCAGTTTAGGGTCATGCAGCATGGACCGTGTACGAGTCGCCAGTAACGTTACATGGGGGGTAGGTATGTGGATAACAATCTGACTCTCAGGGGATAAAGATAGTTAAGGCTATCCAAATGTAAAGAGATGTAGATGAAGGTGGTGATCCTACGAGGGGTAGTTAATGGGAAAGGTTTCATTGGGGATTATGAGGGTCAGTGTGACTCCATGGGGATAATGCATATCTGTGTGCATGGAACTCCGAGAGGCCAAGGCACTGATGAACCCTCTCGTGGGATGAAGGAATGATGTCTCTAACTCTCTAGAGATGATGGGATGAGTACGACCCTTACATGCATCTAACTCCATTGGGGGTCCAGTTGGAGTTATGCATATGGACCATTCGGGGCGCTGCGCGTTACAGTTTTAGGGTCTTGTAACTCAAACCATGGCTATGCAGTTTAAAGTTATATAGCTAGGACCATGCAGTTTGTGGTCGTACAACTAGACCTCTGCTATAGTTTATGGTCATATAGTTTGGACCGTGGTACTAAGCCTTTTAAGGTCATGTGGCCAGGACGTGCACTATGGTTTTAAGTCCCACAGCTGGACCATGGTCGTAAGTTTAAAGTCATTTGACAAGGACTTTGCAGTTTGAGGTCGTGCAACTAAACCTTCGCTATAGTTTATGGTCATATAGTTTGGACTGTGGTCATACAGTTTTCAGTCGTGAGACAAGGACTATGGCTATGCAGTTTAGGGTCATGCAGCATGGACCGTGGCGATGCAGTTTAAGGCCATGCAACACGGACCATGGTGATGCAGTTTAAGGTCATGTAGTGCGGACCATGGCGATGCAATTTAGGGTCATGCAGCACAGACCATGGTGATGCAGTTTAAGGTCATGCAGCGTGGACCATGGTGATGCGACTCTATGGGGAATAGAGCCATTACCAGAAGCTGGGCTCACTGAGGGGAGAGGTTGTGGTGTTGGGAATGAACGTCCTGAGGATATGGGCCGATGGTCTGGAGGGGAGCGCCAGGGCCAGCATATGACGCTAAGTGCAGCATTAGACCCGGATGATGGCGTCAAGTCCCTTAGTGAAGCGCGTGGCAGTAGCCCTTGGCCAAACGCAGTGATAACTCCTTGAACGGGCATGCGACAATAGCCTCCTTACGAAGCGCTCATTGGTAGTCCCTGGATGAGACGTGCGGCGACAACCTTCTGAACAAATCGTGTGGTGCTACTCCCCTGGACGAAGTCTTGATGAGGTGCACGACGATGCTGCTTCGGGTCTCGTGCTTGGCTGCCCCGACCTGGCCTTATCACCATCAAGTGTTGGGTACTGGAGCAACATTCTGAGTTTGTCGAGGGTAATTTTCGGTACTGCAGGGTATAAAAGGGGGAGAAACCCTACATTACTGCTTGACCAAAGGGTAAAATAGTAGAAGGGCTTTTTAGAGAGGGAGAGAGCCAAAGCTCTTGGCTAGGGTTTTTTGACGAGCACTTCTCGGCTAGAACTTGTAGAGAAAGTTCTTTAGTTTTTTGGAAAACTTCAGGAGGTGTGAAGCTTCGCAGCGTGCTTGAGAACAGTTTTCGACCAACATCAAAGCCTTCGAAGCAAGGAAGAGGATCTCTCGGGGCCTTGGCAGAATTTACAGAGGTGCCTTGCCAGAGTTCGAGTGCTTCTCCGGTCGTTCTACTGTTGAAGGGGAGTTCGTAGAGAGCTCAGAGGGCTCTGTTAGCTTTCTGGTTGTCGGAGAAGAAGGAGGAGGGGCTGCCTTAAGCTCACTGGAAATTTAGCATAATTTCGGTGAGCCTTGGTGGACTGCTGAAGTGGGAAACAAGGGAGAAGGGCAATCCGCAAGGTCGCAGGGAAGCTTTCAGGGATTTCAGGTGGTTTTCGCCAACTCCAGCAACAAGCAAGAGGCGGGAGAGGGTTTTCCCGATGTTTTCCATCCGAAAGGGGAAAAACATGGTTAGACGGGAGGTTCTCGTTGGGTGAAAAGGTGTTTTTGATAAGAGGAAGCCATGCATGTAGGGGAAAGAATAGGGTCAGCTGAGGGATCTCGGCAGTTGAAGGTGTGTTTCCGACAAAGCTCGAAGGATTGCGGGGAAGGTGAAGGGTCGCAAGAAGGTGGACTGTTGGCGTGGGTAATAGTTGGGGGAACCAAAGAGGTGTGGGAGTCAATGTTCCTCAGTAGTTCAAAACAGCAGGAACCGAAGCACTTCAAAGTCATGTGTGAGATTAAGTCACATGCAGTGCCACCTTTGCAAGTCCCAAGGACGCACATGGTGATTGCCATGCTTGGGGGTATGAGACTCACGACGATAGTCCCACGCGTCATTAGCCTGCTCGTGGCGATGATAGGATGTGGCATTGTGCTAGGCACGACAATGACCTCTGACGGTGATGCCTCGTGAGGGTCAAGAGTGATGGAAACCGGGGAGGCCTTGCCACCGCAATGTGTTGGAAGCAAGGTCCTTCGGCACAGCCGTAAAGTCCATGTTGTTCTATGCAAGGGCATCCATTGTGAACAGGGTATGCTCTCCCTGGCCAGTTCCTTGCCCGAGAAGTCTGCGTTGTATATTTGATATACTCGTCAGATGAATTGAAGCTGACTCAGAAGTGGTTGACTTGTTCTTTTGCCCTGTAACAGTTTTCCTTAGTAGGACTGAGGCTAATTTCTCCGAGTGGTTTTGCCACTTCTTCATGGGGCAAGCATTTCTTTAGTGAGTTTGCTTCTTCTATATGAGGAGGGCATTTATCTTGGCCTGTAGCTGTCCTCTTATCCTCAGATTCAAGAGCTTTGTAACTTCCCTGATAATGGGCCTTCGTTTGTAACTTGCAACTTTTTCCAATTCAATGAAAGAAATGAATTTCCTTTGAGTTGGCTTGATGTTTCTCGTGTTGATTTCTATCGCTTTGTTGCACACACCTTGCTTTATTGCCATGTTAGGGATAGTACTTCTTTAAATATCGCCCCTTGATAGGGGGCATCGCCTCTTCTCCATCAGAGTTCGTCAGTACATAGGCCCCACTTGGTGTAACCATCTGGATTACTAATGGACCCTCCCACTTAGGCTCAAATTTTCCTTTGCGGCACCCGTGCATGACGATTGGTCTCTTGATTGCTAGGACTGGGTGCCCACGAGCGAATGAACGAACCTTGACAGACTTGTCAAAGGCTCTCTTCATTCTTCCTTGATTGAGCTCTAGGTTCTGTTGGGCCTTTAGTCTCCATTCATCAAGGGCATCCAGCTCTTGGTAATAGAGTCTGAACCTCTCATCTTTATCTAGTCCGTGATGTATAGCAACATAGAGTGAGGGTATTTGAATTTCGAGGGGTAGGACCTCCTCACCCCCATAGACCAAGGAATAAGGGGTGGAGTTCGTAGCATACAAGTGGTAGTGTGATAGGCCCACAGAGCCTCAAGCAGCTTCTCGTGCCAGTTCTTCTTTGACTTTGACACTGACTTCCGGAGCACCCCGCAGAAAGTCTTGTTGAATGCCTCAGCTAACCCGTTGGCTCGAGCATAGTACATAGTCAAGTACTTCTACTAAAAACCGAACTGGTTGACTAGACGGTCAACATGCTAGCTCCTGAACTGGGGACCATTGTCAGAAATTATTCGGTCCAGGACCCCGAACCGGTATATGATGTGGTGCCCCACAAAGTTAGCCACAGCGGTTCCCGGAACATTTTTGAGAGGGATCACCTCAGCCCATTTGGAAAATTAGTGTGTCGCCGCCAGTATGAAGGCATGACCCAAGGCAGAAGGAGGGTCAATGGTTCCTACAATGTCCATACCCCAGTGGGAAAGGGCCATGATGTCACTGTATGATGGAGAGCTTCTAGGGGCTGATGAATGAGGCTCGAGTGGATTTGGCACACCTGGCATCTTTTGGCGTAGTTTTGGGCGTCAGCTACCATGGAAGGCCAGTAATGGCCGATTCTGCATATGTGCTTGCAGAGCTTGAGGCCAGACTGATGCAGCCCACAGATGCCCAAGTGTACTTCCTTGAGTACTTTGCTTGCCTCTTGTGCGTCGATGCATCTGAGGAGGATTCCGTCAAATGACCGACGAAAGAGGACATCCCCATCAAGAAGGGTGTACTTGGTAGACATCTGTCGTATGCTGTTGCGCTTCGCTCGATCTTGAGGTAGCCTTCCATGCTTTACGAAGTCCACAATGGGCTCCCTCCAGTCTTCTATTTGTTCAACCTTTGCACACATCGGGTCGAAGAATTCGGGCTCCTACTCCCTAGCCTTGGCTTCTTTTCCTTGGGAAACTTCTTGTTCGGCCTTGAGGACATCCCTAGCCACGAGGAGTTCCCCGAATGGGTAAGGCGGGCACTCAACGAAGACATCCCTCTCATCGTCTGCGTCAACTTTGCTTCTCAAGTCAACATGTCTCCATTTGGTTACCCAAACTGGAATGAGACCTGATGAATACAATTGGATGGTGGCACCATGCTTTGAGAGCGCATCAACCTATGAGTTTAGCCTTCTAGAGATATGAATTAGGGAGACGTCATCGAACTAGGCCATATAAGTTTTGGCCGTATCATGGTAAGGCTTGAGAGTATCCTTCCTTACGTCATAAATCCCCTTTACCTGCTGGATGACCAGCTTAGAGTCGTCGAAGATGTTTAGATGGTCAAAGTCTAGCTCCAGAGCGATCTCCAATCCGATTATGAGGGCTTGATACCCAGCTTCATTATGAGAAAATGCCTCCACAAGTGAGAAAGATAGGCGAATCATTCTTCCATTTGGAGTCAGGAAGACAACTCCGGCGCCCCCGCTATCAGACTAGAATGGTCAATCAAAGTACATCTCCCACGGTCGAGTTAGCGCCGTACAGAAAACTTCCTCATTCGGGAGATCGCTTGACAGGGGAGATTTTGAAGGGACTGGGTGAGCCACAAGGAAGTCAGCTAGAGCTTGACCTTTAACTGCCTTCTGTGGTACATACGTGATGTCGAACTCCATTAGCAATAATGCCCACTTAGCTAAACGCCCTGACAAACATGGCGGAGTCATAAGGAACTTGATCGGGTCCACCTTGGAGATTAACTCGACCTCGTGGCCGATCAAGTAGTGGCGGAGCTTCTGCACTGCAAAGATCAAGGCTAGGCACATCTTTTCAATGGAAGGGTAGTTCTTCTCGGCCCCTTGCATTCTCCTGCTAAGATAATAGAGTGCCATCTCTTTCCCTCCATCGTTGTTCCGTACCAGGAGTGCCCCGAGGGACTCGTCAAGGGCAGTCACATATAGGATGAGGGGCCTTCCCAACATTGACATAGAGAGTACTGGCGGATTCAACAAGTATTGCTCGATGTCCTCGAGTGCAGCTTGACATGCTGCGTCCCATATGAAGGGAGTATCCTTCTTTAGGAGGTGTGAAAAAGGTCTGAGTCGCCTTGAGAGGTTCGAAATGAACCTTCAAATGTAAGCTAGCTTTCCTTGAAGGGACCGCAGTTCATAGGCGGCAGCATTCCCTGAATTGCCTTGATTTTGACTGGCTTGATCTCTCGCCCACGGTATCTCACGATAAACAGTAAGAATTTTCCCGAGCGTATGCCGAAGGCGCATTTCAAGGGGTACATCTTGAGCTGGTGATGCCGCAACCTCTCAAACACCTTTTTAAGGCCTTGCACGTGAGTTGCTTTTGTTTCAGACTTTATCACCAAGTCATCCACATAGCACTCGACCTCCTTGTGAATCATGTCCCTGAAGATGGTTGTCATGGCTCGCTGGTACGTGGCACCGGCATTCTTTAGCCCAAAAGGCATCACAGTGTAGAAAACGACACCTTTTGGAGTCAAGAACGCAATGGCCTCCTCATCCTCTAGTGCCATCCTTATTTGGTGGTAACCAGAATAACCGTCCATAAAGGAGAAGATTTAACAAAGGGTTGTGGAGTCAACCAACATCTCGGTGAATGATAAGGGGAAATCATCCTTGGGACACGCAGTGTTCAAGTCACAAAAGTTGATGCAAACCCTGATTTGGCCATTTTTCTTCTTGACTGGGACAACATTCGCCAACCATCTTGGGTATTTGACTTCATGTATGAATCTAGCTTGCCTAAGCTTGTTCACCTCGGTGTCGATCTACATCTTGAGGTCGAGCCTAAACCTTCTTGACTTCTGCTTCATGGGTTTGATGATAGGATCAATACCGAGACGATGGATGGCAATCTGAGGGTATAGACCAGGCATCTCATGATAATGCCAGGCGAAGATGTTCTGATTTGCTCGAAGGAAGGAGACATAGCTTTCTTTCTCTTTTGGGGACATCTTTGCTGAGATGAAGGATGGACTTAGGTCGGTCTCATCCCCCAGGTTGATCTCTTCCAGTTCATCAGCAGTGGCCTGACTGCCCTCTTCCCACTCTTTGGGAGCCTCCTGAAGTTCCTTGTCGGGGGACTCACAAGGGTTTTCTTCGATCTCGAGTGTAGCCATCCATGACTCTAACATTTTGACCTCTAGAAGGGGCACAATGTGGGGGAGGGATGATCTTTGGTTAGTCCAAGCGATAAAAGGGTCAGCTTCAAGGGGCTCACTCGGTGCTTGCCCCGAACTGGGTGATGCCTTGTGCACTTGGATCATGTGGCTGGCTTCGTGGAAGGAAAAGCCCGGAGATGGCTCGGCTTGGACTCGGGTTGTTAAGGCGTCAGTGGCTATTGAGAATCCTGCCGCTTGGACCAGCATTTCTATGAGGCGTCCTTGTTGCGGCATGGTGAGTCCGATATCTCCGAACTCCCTATTTAAAGAGTCGAAGTCTGAGCATCATCAAGTGGTACTTGTAGAAGAAATAGAGGAGAGGGAAGGAGAAGAAGAATGTTTCAGGGCAGCTTTTTATGTTGCCACCGGAGCTGGACCTTTGCAGGGGGTATTTAAGGTCTTGCCCTATCTTTGACCATTATGGAGTTCTTTTAACATCGTCGCCCATTTTGGCTGGCTCCTGAGATATTGATGACTCAGGGCCATCTGTCTAATTGGATGATAAGATGAGGTGAGTTATGCTTGGGATGAAGTCCAACAAGGTCGGTAGCGGAGGAAGGGGTCTGAGGAATTCTTCCTCAACCGGTGGCTGAGGAGTTTGATCCCTTTAGCTGGCCGACCTAGGTGTTCGCTGTCTCCTTTGGGATCCCCGAGAGGGTGTTTGGACCGCCCCATCAAGCTGTCAAGAGGCGGCAGCTTAGTGGACTGCCTCGCGTCTCAAGGACTTGAGCCTGCTTCGCCCATGGTAGACTTCCCAAGGTTGAGAGGTTGAAGACCCTGAGGAGTCCAGTGTATACTCATGAGGGGCCTGCAGTGTGGCTTCTCCTTGAACGGGAGAGAGGGCTTGGATGTGTTCCGAAAGAATCACCCAGTCGATGCAACCTTTCTGGACTTTCTCCATGACTATGGCCTCGAACCCGGAGCTGTCACTGAGTTCGTGGCCCCACACTTGGTGATAGGGGCACCAGAGGTTTTCTATGCCCCGGGCATGGCGTGCCTGACGAGCTTGGGAGTGACGAGACCTTAGTGGAGCATCGCTTCGAAGAGGGTCTGGAGAGGGTATTGCTTGGCGCTTCCCTGGGCTTGCGTTGGGAGGCCTTCTTGTGCAAGAGGGAGAGGGACTCGAGGGTGTCTTGCCGAGTCGCTTGAACTTCATGGCATTGCTCCATCTTTTCCACCAAGAGCTTATAGAAGTCAGTGCACTTGCTGATGTCATGGCCTCGTATCCGGTGATATGCGCACTAGAGGTTCAGATCCTTAGAGGCACGAACTTAAGCTGCCTTATCGGCTTTGGGGTGGCGATTCCTTCTTCGAGCATTATGGAGAAGAATGCACGAAGGATAGCGGGTGCCCCGTTATCTTCTTGGATTGAGATTATGTTAGATGCCTCAGTTGCCCCGAACACCTTTTTCAATTCTTCGCGCTTTATGTAACCCTTGTTAATAAGGGATTCAATAATGTCGTTGAGCTTTTAGCAGTCATGAGTGGGGTGGCAGACCCTCTTGTGATAGGCGCAGTACTTCTCATTTGCCTCTTGCCCAGCCAATTCCGCAGTATTGGCCTCCAGCAACTGTATCATGTTTTGTACTAGCAACAGTAGAAGTTGTGCCGGTGTCCACTCCGTGTCAAAGGAGTAAACCTTATTCTGGTGCTGAGCCAAGTAATCGCTTCGCCCAGATTTTTTTGGAGGTGAGACGTTGTCGTAGGCCTACTGCTTGCCCCTGGAGGGAGGCGCATGTGCCTTCAAGAGGTCCAGGGTTTGAGAAACTGAGCCTTTGGTGTCAGCCACGGTGACGACCACGCTGATTACTGCCTTTTGATTGCCCCGACCGTTGGGCCGTGAGTTTGAGCTAGCAGGTTGCTGACAGGTGTTGCCGTGCTTGAACAATCCCTCAAAATGGACTGCCTTAGAGATGAGCTCTGACATGGAGGGTGGATTGATTGCCTCAACATGTAGGGCGATCTCAAGAAGCATGTTTCGTATGCAGGTCAGGACTGCTTCCTTCTCAATCATGGGAGTGGTGTGAAAGGTCACCAACTCTCTCCATCGGGTGATAAATTTATCAACCGGCTCACTAGGGTCTTGCATCAAGGTGAGGAGGTTGATGGTTTCCATGTTCCTTTGGATTTCGTAGAAGCGTTGGTAGAACAACTGCTCCATTTCTTACCAAGTGTTCACCAAGTTCGGTGGCAATCGAGCATACCATTGGAAGGCTGGTCCTTCGAGAGTTTCAATGAATTGGTAGAGGAGAAGACGTCCATCAGTTTTTGTCTCCGGGCGGGCTGCTTGGTAGTGGGCCATATGTTGGTGAGGAGACGTGGTACCATTGAACAGGGGGAGTTTCCCTTTTTGGTAGTTCGGGGGAAACGACACTTGGTCAATGTACGAAGGATACGACTTTTGATAAAGTGGCATCTCCTGCATGCCCAGGACCTAGTTCTTGAGGCTATGGGCAACCATCGCATCTATGTGGGTTTGGGAGACCCAGCGAGAAGGGGAGCTATCTTGAGAGACCCATGTGGGAGCTTGCCTAGGAGCTGTGTCCTCACCGGTCGGGGAGTTAGGCGTAGAAGGGGACCTGGAGGCCTCTAGGCGCTCCATCATTCCGAGGATCGCTTACATCATTTCCTCGAACTTTTTCATCTGCTCCTCTTGAGCGTCGTTTGGGTCATTGATCACCATGACACTGACCGTTTCTTCTGGGAGGTCAGAGTTAGGTGATGCAGCGGACTGCCTAGGTTGGTGAGTTACTCGCGACAAGCCAGTCTGGAGGGGCTCAGCTTGCCCTGATTGAACTTGGGCTTTGTATGCCGATCTTGTGGGGACCAGTTCTTGACGGTCTTGGGACCATGGCTTCTGGAGGTGATCATCGAACAGTACTCCTAAACTTGCTCAGGCTCCGGAGTTTGAAGAGGGAAAAAGGGATTAGAAGGTAGGAGGTCGTTAAGGTGACTTTGACTTCCTTGGAGGCTTCCCTGGTCAGGATATGTAGGCCTCTCTTTTGCTTGATCCTGAGGCTGTTGTGGACCTCATTCCATAACTGAGCCTAAGACCTGGACTGCCCCGTTTTCATTGAAAGACGAGGGCCATGTCTATGAGCTGGAGCAGGGATTGGGGCCCAAGGATGGAGCGTAGCTTGGGCTCTTGTTTTGGAGGCTGGAGGCCTCTGTCTGACATCAAGCCGTTGCCTCAAATTCCTTTGTGAGGTCAGGGTGTTCGGATGACCCGGGGCTTGCTCAAGATGGTACTCTTAGGGAAGACCTTTCAGTACCAGGGCTCGAGGTGCCTGCTTGGCATCAGGAGAGCGGTAGAGGAAAGAGCGGCCAGCTCGTGACTCCATCTGGGTCTGACTCCGAAAGGGACCTGCGAAGATGGTTTGTGTGCACCTTTAGGGTTAGCCGTTCGATTGACTTGGGGGTTAGCCCAGGCCTGGTCAATGGGTTCAACCTGTGGAGGCCAAGACCCATGAGCTTGTGTTTGTAAGGGACGAGGAGGGAGATTGTCTCTCAGAAGGTGAAGCTGTGTGTGCCAGAAGGGAAGACGAAGCGGTCGACCCTCCAGTGCTAGAGGTGGCATAGAGTTGGCATTGCTCAGAGCTGTGAAAAGTGAATGCATGGCGCATGCAGGGTTTGGCTCGAGAAGGCCTAGTCTTGGATGCGAGCTCAAGGCAACATGAGGGTCGCTCTAAGGTGTGGCTCGAGTGGATAGACCATGAGCCTTTCAGTGTGTGTGGGGGCTCAGAGTAGTGAAGGAGCATAGAGGTTTGCCATGCAGTGAACCTCAGGAGCGACGACAGTTTGTTTGCCATTTGCAGCGATGGAAGAGGCAGCCTTACGGCGTACTGCAATAGTATGACTGATAGGAGATTTGCCATTAGTAGGGTGCGGGGCAGCAGAAGTGCTGTCCATGCAAGGGGCCTTGGTGGAGAGTCCACCAGGACAAGAAAGCGGGGAGGCAGGGACCTTTAAATCCCCTCTAGCTCCGACCTAGGTGAGAACCTAGGAGCCGGACCGTGAGTCCTGTCTCAGAAGAAGAGTAGGGAAGGTAACTTGAGCAGCTCGCTTTCCTGAGACAACCATGAGTGCAAGGATAAGGAAATCCCCGACCCGAACCAATGGGTTGAACAACCCAGGTTCCATAAAAATGAGTGCAGAAAGTAAAGAAGGAAACTGATTGAACAAGAGCGAACCGACTAAGGGGTAGTAAGTCCCTAGTGGAGTCGCCAAGCTGGTTAGGTGCCTCGATCTCGCTCTCTTATTCTAGGTGATCTTGTGGCACGTGTCTCGAGTCTCGAGTCTCTGGTGGACCCGGGACTTGAGATCGCTCTCTCGAAACCTTGCTCTAGGGCAAGGGCAGGTATAACAACCAATGAGAGAGGAATTTCAAGTAGGTTGGAGACTTACTCAGGCTGGCTCACTTGGACGCCCTCTTAGATCACAAAGAAGGCCCTCTGGCTGCTGGAGTTGGATCGAAATCGCCTCCCTTAACCTGTAATCCTCCTGTTTTTCTGCACAACACTTCTATGGTTAATTTGTAAGACAAGTGGGTCAAAAAGGACCCACCCTTGTCTTAGGGCAATGCACGTTCATGAAAGAAGGTGATAAAGTGCAAGGTTAGACGAAAGGTAGAAAGGAGAAGAGAACTTGACGAAAGGTCGAGACTAGCATGACGGTCAGAAGTTGCTGACTCGGAGCGGTAGCAAGACGGGCATGGTGCAAGGACCAGCACGGCGGCAATGCTACTCAAAACTGAGGTCGACGCAGCGGTGCTAATCTAAGCCCACCCTTAATCAAGTGAGAAGAGAAAAGGGTGAAGAGAAGAGGGTGAGGCAGCAAAGAGAAGGGGAAATCCGAACGTCGATTGACATCACGATGGGCAATGAAAGGAGGCGGCACATCCCTTGTGGACAGCACTAACTCTTGACAAGGCACACGGCGATGGTTTCTCTTAAGTTGCACGGCGATAGGCATGGGACGCATGGGGAACAACGATAGGCACCAGACACACGAAGGAATTTCACATACGACTATGGGTATTGCCAGGGCCTCTAGAGGGAGGCAATAGGTATCACCATCTACGTTAGATGAGCAGCAGACGAAGACTCCTGCAGGCGGCAACACACTTCGCTGTCTAGGTTCTCACCGAGACATCAAAGCTACATTTGTAGGCAGCGATAAGGAACGGCATCTACAGACTTCACTGAGAGAAGGAGACAGACGAGAAGGAGGGGAAGAAGACTCGCGCATGGTGCTGCAATCACCATGCACGGCTTGTGAGACCAAGGGAGGCATGCACAACATTGCCACTGCCATGCAGACCTCTGCGAGGGACTCAAAAGAAGAAGAGGGAGAAGAGTGGGGTGAAGGGAGAGAGAAGAGGAAAAGAAAAAGAAGACAGAGAAGATTTACCTCAACCCTAGGGGTACCGATCGAAAGCTTCTCTCATCTCACCCTCTCTCTCTTAAGCGTAACACAACAATTGTAAGAAAGTGAAACTTGTATTAAGTGAAAACTCTCTCTTGTGTGTGTATGTGTCTGCCTTCTCTCCTTTTTACGTACAATGATAGTACATATATATAAATGTGCCCCAAACATGGGTGGATGATCAAAAGTAACCCTAATTGCTGGAAATTAAGATTAAATTGATTTAAAATAAATAAGAAAATAGGGTGCAAAATTACAGATTTTCCCCTTCCTAACAAGTTGTAGAATTCCAGAACAGTCCTTGTGTTGCTTGGTTAGGTGCCTCGATCTCGCCCTCCAGATCTGGATGATCGGGCAGCACACATCTTGGGTTTCAAGGAGACTAGGGACATTTTGAGATCACTCTCTCGGGAACCTCGTTCGAAAACGAGGGCAGGTATTACCAACCGGTGAGATGAATTTATGGTCGTGAGGCGGGACTTACCTCACGTGGGTCCGTGACACGCTCGGGTTGGCTCGCGTGGGCGACCTTTTAGATCATGTTGGAAAGCCTCCTTGGCCTATGGCAGGTTTGGAGTCGACTTTGTTGACCTGTTTCTCCTTTCATGCAAACACACACGCACACACACATATTAGAAGTACCGACAATTGGGGCAAGGTCCCTACCTTGTTATAGAATGAAATAAAAATGAGAGAGATGAATTAAAATAAAGATAAAATAAAATAAAATTAGGAAATGGAATTAGGATTAAAATGGCATGAAGTGAAGCGAAATAAATAAAATAAAGTAAAATAAAATAAAAGGGATGGAAGAAAATAAAATAAGAAGATATAAATGAATAAAAATAGAGTAAGGGATAATGGAATAAAAATAAAATACAATGAAATAAAGAAAAATAAAAGAAAATGAATGAAGTGAGAAAAATAAAATAAAATAAGTAAGGTAATAAAAATAAAAAAGATAAAGATAAATTAAAATAAAATAGATGGAGTAAATAAAATAAGGTAAAGGAATGAATTAAAGTAAAGTAAGGTAAAATAAAATAAATGAATTGAATAAAATAAACTGGAGTGATGGAAATATTATAAAGAGGGGTATATAAAATAAATTGAAATAAAATAAAATAAATGAGGTAAATAAAATAAAATAAATATTATAAATAAGATAAAATAAAATAAATAATTAAAATAGAGTGGAAGAAAATAAAATGAGATGAGATGATTAAATTAAAAAATAAATAAAATAAATGAGACGAATGAAGTGGGAGTAGTGTATGGTAGGATAGAGTGAGTGAAATAAAATAAATAAATGATATTGGTCAAGGGAAAATTAAATGAGTGAATGAAATATAATGAGATGATGGGAAGAAAATAAAAAGGAATAAAATAAAGAAAAGGGCTGGAAGGAATGACATGAGATGGTTTTAACAAAATAAATGATAAAGGGTGAACATTAGTTGAGAGAGAATAAGATGAGATGGTTTCATAAAAAATTACTTGAGAAAGAATAAGATGAGATGCTTTCATAAAAAAAAGTAGTCTTTTTGTTTGGAGAGAAAAAGTGCTTTTTGTTGGATCGTACGTGTAGGAGAGAAGGTCACATTACGTAATAAAGAGAAAGAGGCTTAGTTAAGAGGGAACGCTCGAATTTGACACATGGAGGACGGTTAAGTAAAATAATAAAAAGGTAAGGTGCTTTAAATGGGATGGCTTTATTCAAATGATATAAAGGAAAACACGTGTTACTTAAGGGACAGATAAGTTTGACTTGGAAATGCTGGGTTGTTTAGATGAGAGAGAGACATGGCTTATGGGTTTTTTTAAAAAAAGAAACGGCGCTACGTTTAAAAAAAATAGGATGGCGCTACGTAAAAAAAAAAATGAACCTGCGCTACGTTTAAAAATAAAACTGAACCGGCGCTAACGTTTTAAAAAAAAATGAACCGGCACTAAGGTTTAAAAAACAATAGACCGGCGCTGACGTTTAAAAAAATGAATCGGCGCTAAGGTTTAAAAAAGAATGGACCGGTGCTAAGATTTAAAAAGAACGGATCGGCGCTAGGGTTTAAAAAGAATGGACTGGCGTCGAGGTTGGAAGAAATTTTGGAAATGGTGGTCACACAGGACTATGGAATATGAGAGGGAAAGAAGGGGTACGAAGGTGCACCAAAAGTGGTAATGTGAGGGAACACAAGAAAAGATGAGAAAGAGAGATGGCCATGAGGGACCACTAGGAAAATATAGAAGAGGTAGACCCGAGGGTACACGAGAGGTAGGTGAACTGGCAGGAGACAAAAGATTGAAAAAAGAGTGGAATTATGGTCTTGCTAGACCACAAGAAAGGAGAGGAAAAATTTGTGTTCATGAGAGGCCATAGAAAAAGAGGAGAGATGGGATGTGGTCAAGGAGGACCACAAAGGTAGAAAGAGAAAGAAGAGGGGAGAAATAAGTGAAACCGAGCCAGTATTGGGAATGAGAGGAGAGGAGAGAGAGAACCCAACCGATGCTGGGAATGAGAGGAGAGGAGAGAGAAAAAAAGAGAGAGAAAGAGAGATAGAGATGAGAAGAGAGAGAAAAGAGGAGAGAGAAAGAGAGATAAGGGAGATAAGAGGAGGAGAGAGATAACCCAATTGGTATTGGGAAGAAGAGAGGAGAGAGAAAATAAGAGAGAGAAAGAGAAATAGAGATGAGCATAAAGAAAAGAAGAGAGAGAAAAGAAGAGGAGAGACAAAATTACCTTACCCAAAGGTACCGGCTCTTTTCTTCTCACTCCTCTCTCTCTCTCCAAGATGTACCCACAATCTTAAGCCAGAAGAGAATTTTTATTGAATCAACGAAAAATGAATCGAAGGTCTCGTTTACTGCTTGTGGTGTTTATATAGAATTAAGCTAAAACGTGGGTGGCAACCCAAAAGTAACCCTAATTGACGATAATTAAAATTATTTTGAATTAAAGAAAATTAAGAAAATAGGGTGCAAAAGGACTGTTTTGCCCCTGCCTAATGATGTGTGAAATTCTAAAACAATCCTTGCTGCTACTCAAAAACTTGTGCGATCTCCCATGGTTGATCCGAGATTGTTCTGATGCCTATTTGATCGAAAGATGATTATTTTCTTATAGGGCTCGACATGACGATCGATTTGATACCAATTTCGAGCCTTGGATCGTGTTTCAAACCACGATCACGAGACTTGAAATTTGCTTGAATCTTGAAAACTGTGGAACGATGATGCGCTCGTTCCTTGATGTTTTTCTATAATTCATTTATCGCAGCGCACTAAGCATGTCGTCACGATCGCGTGGCAACAAATGAAACGTAATTTGGAGGCCGAACGAAGATTTTACAACTTTTGAGTTTTGATCGGAATTTGGAATCCGGCGGCCGGAATTTCAGTTACTTTGTCAGCTTTGTGCATGAAAGCTGACTGTCCATCATATACGGGGTTCGGACCAATGATAGCCCTGGACCTTACGCACACAATGGAATTGGTTTTGTATTTATCTGTTGCGCAAGTATCGTGATTTGGTCCATCGAGCGAGGCGTGTCTCTATTGAATTTTTTGTAATTTGTTCACGGATCGACAACTTCTCTCTAGTTTTGCTCCTTGCTCGGACATTGCCAAGGGGTGTACAACATAATGCATCGCTCGTCTCAACGAGGAACACACTCACAAAATTTGAGCATGATCAGACTAGGAACGAGTGAGATATAGGCCCCAAAAGTCACTACCCGTGACTGTGAAAACAGCCACCTTTAATGGTGTTTTGGTGCAGTGATGCCATACGGGAATAGTGAGCAGCCCCTCTTGTTTCAATGTTTTGCTCATATATTTGTCCTGGAGTGTCTGATTAAGTCAAAACTTGACCTATATAGGTTTTCTACCGTGCTGGATCCAATGGCGGTCGTCCCATGTGATTTGAGACACCAAAAATATTGTTATGAGTGTAGGGTCCATTTCAGGGTGCTAGAGGCCATTTTTTTTAAAACTATTCATTTGTGTTCATTGCCTTAGACATATCGGAATGAGACAAAACTTGACAGGTGGTATTTTAGAGTGCTGGTGAAGATCTTGACCAGTTCTGGAGTCATTCCAATATTATCATGAATTCCACTGTTTTGTAGGCTTTATTGACCTGCTTCCTACTAGAGATCAAGATGCTGAAAAGTACGTTCAAACAGCTTTCCTCACCGAATGTTGTGCTTCAAGGGAAGCGAGAAGGATAATCATTCCAAAATTTTCCTTCGGCTTTTACTTTTTTTCTTCCTAGTCACTGAACCACGTGAACGCCGAGGAGATTGACGTAATGGTATAACTAGGCTGCTCAGACGCAGGGATGCATAGTTCGCGGGTCCATCCATAGAGAATTTAGGGGGAGAAGAGAAAAGTTAGTGGTGTTGTTTACTGCTACGCCAAGTTTTCTTTTGATGATCGGAGTACCACTATGGGTCTTGTCTGCCGAGTCTAGTCGGGGGAAGGTTCTATTAGCCGATCTCGAAGGTCTGGTTGTGCCGGCTAGATGAGCTAACATCTCTGGCAAGTTCTCTCCTGGTTTTGTCAGTTTCCTACCTTGGAAGGATGATGACTAGGCTACTTTGTCACCCAGCCTCATGGAGAGAGGGGTCTATAAGAGAAGGAGAGGCATGCACACTCCGTGCATGGGGAGGAGATCTATAAGAGAAGGAGAAGGCATGCATACCCCATGCATGGGGAGGGGGTCTATAAGAGAAGGAGAAGGCATGCACACTCCGTGCATGGGGAGGAGGTCTATAAGAGAAGGAGAAGGCATGCACACTCCGTGCATGGGGAGGAAGTCTTGTAAGAGAAGGAGAAGGCATGCACACTCCGTGCATGGGGGGGAGGGCTTGTAAGAGAAGGAGAAGGCATGCAGACTCCGTGCATGGGGAGGGGGTCTGTAAGAGATAGAGAATGACTAAGCGGTTGTCACCCAGTCAGGAAGAAGGATGTCGACTGAGCTACCTATTCACCCACGACTGAAGAAGGCTGTCAACTGGACTACCTATTCCCCAAGGATTGTAGGAGGACGTCGATTGGGTTACCTATTCACCCAGGACTAGAGGAGGGTGTCAACTGGGCTACCTGTTCACTCAGGACTGGAGGAGGGTGTCCACTGGGCTACCTGTTCACCGAGGACTAGAGAAGGACATCGACTGGGCTATCTGTTCACTTAAGAATGAAGGAGGAAGTCAACTGGGCTACCTCTTCACCCAGGACTGAAGAAGGACGTCGACGAGGCTACCTCTTTACTCAGGACTGAAGAAGGACATCGACTGTGCTATCTGTTCACACAGGACTGAAGCAGGAAGTCGACTGGGCTACCTGTTCACCCAAGACGGAAGAAGAATGTAGATTGGGCTACCGTTTCGCCCAGGACCGAAGAAGGATATCGACTAGGCTGCCTATTCACCCAGGACCAAAGAAATATGTCGACTGGGCTACCTCTTCAGCCAGAACTGAAGAAGGACATCGACTGGGCTACCTCATCACCCAAGACTAAAGAAGGATGTCGACTGGGCTACTTGTTCACTGAAGACTGAAGAAGGATATCGACTGCCTACCTGTTCACTCAGGAATGGAGAAGGATGTCGACTGGGCTACCTGTTCACCCAAGACTGAAAAAGGATGTCGACTGGGCTACCTGTTCACCCAGGACTGGAGAAGGATGTCGACTGGGCTACCTGTTCACCCAGGACTGAAGAAGGATGTCCACTGGGCTACCTATTCACCCAGGACTAAAGAAGGATGTCGACTTGGCTACTTGTTCACCAAGGATTGAAGAAGGACGTCAATTGGTCTACCTCTTCACCCAGGACTGAAGAAGGACATTGACTAGGCTACCTCTTCACCCAAGACTAAAGAAGGACGTCGACTGGGCTACTTCTTCACCCAAGACGGAAGAAGGACATCGACTAGGCTACCTGTTCACCCAGGACTGAAGAAGGACGTCGACTGTGCTACCTGTTCACCAAGGACTGAAGAAGGACGTTGACTGGGCTACTTGTTCACCTAGGACTGAAGAAGGACGTCGATAGGGCTACCTCTTCACCTAGGACTGGAGAAGGAAGATGGGGGATGATTCTAACGTCTACACCCTGCTAGACTTCTTGATGACGAAGGGAGTGCTGGTTGAAGCTGCTTGTGGAAGCGAATGTTGCATCAAGCTGATTTTATTGTTCTACATGCCCTTTGCGGGTTTTCACTTAGACTGGGGAAGCGGTGCAGTAGGGATGATTTTCACCTACTTCGTTTTATTTGAGGCTCTTTTACCCATGACCTTTCTGCCATGTGCACCCTTTTTGTGTATTTTTACTCACGATGCCCTTTCGGGTTTTCACCTTGCCCGGTTTTCTATTCACGGAACTCTTTTACTCATGGTTTCGTGACCATGGTCATCTATCATTTTTACTCATGGCGTTCCCTTGTTCGGGTATACACCATGCCCGTTATTCTTTTTTTTTTTTTTTTTTATGAAGGCGTGCGTTAAGGTCGTGCCTTCGAGACCTGTGCGAAGCCTTTTAACGTCATACAGCTAGAACGTGTACTATAGTTTTAGGGTCATACAACCAAACCATAGCTATGCAGTTTTAAAATCATGCAGCTAGAACCATGCAATTTAAGGTCACACAACTAGACCTCCATTATAGTTTAAGGTCGTATAGTTGGGACCATGCAGCTTAGGGTCGTGCATCTAAACCATTGTGTGGGTCGCCATGTAGGTGAAGCTCCTTAGGAAATGGGTCTGTGGATGACAATCCGACTCCTTGGGGATAAAATGGTTAAGGCCATATACAAGCAGAGGGCTCAAATGGAAATGGTGACTCGACGATGGATGACAAACAGAAGCGGACTTCACTAGGGATTAAGGGGGGCAAGTGTGACTCCCTGGGGTGAAAGATGATACTCTATGGAGAATTGGCTTATGACAGGTAACCCGACTCCCTAAGGATAAGTTAGCTTGGTGTGAAATAGATCCATTGGGGATTGGAGAGGTAAGAATGACCCTAACTCCACTGGGGATAATGGGCTGCAGTATGGGTGTGACTCCTATTGAGGATGGCAGACGGTGGCCTACTCTTGACTCCATTGGGGATGGCAGATTACGGCTTGGGTGCAACTCCACTAGGGATAGTGGGTCACGACTTGGGCGCAACTCCACTGGGGATGACAAGTCACGGCTTGGGTGCAACTCCACTAGGGATGACAGGTCCTGGCCTTGGTACCACTTCACTGAGGATAGTGGTAGAATATGCTCAGCGGTAACGGGGCCAAGCATAAGGGCACGCATAAGAAGAAGTGGGGTCATGGGCAGTTAAGGTGTACAATAGAGGCTTAAACAGCCACAAATGGTGTATTTTAGCAAGGGAAATGAGAGCTCGATGGTGAAAGGCCTTATCAGGCGAAATGATATGAAGTCACATAGTCAGAACTGCGATACGCCTCTTCGTTGATGAGATGGTTGCATGCTTTGCTTCGAACCTCATAGTCGAAACTGTGGTATGCCTCTTGGAGAGACGACTGCATGCCTTGATGATTACATGCTCTACTTCGAAGCCTCACAGTCAAAACTGTGGTACGCCTCTTTGAGACATGGCTTTGTAGAGGCGGTCGCATGCCTTGACGGTTACGTACTCTACTTTGAACCTCGCAGTCGGAACTGTGTTATGCCTCTTGGAGAGACAAATGCATGCCTTGATTATTACATGCACTACTTCGAAGCCTCACAGTCGGAACTGTGGTACACCTCTTTGTGATATTGCCTTATAGAGGAGGGCGCATGCTTTGACTGTTGCATGCTATGCTTTCGAAGCCTCACAGCTGGAACTGTGGTATGCCTCTTAGAGAGATGAATGCATGCCTTGATGATTACATGCTCTGCTTCAAAGCCTCACAGTCGGAACAGTGGTATGCCTCGTTGAGATATGGATTTGTAGAGGTGGTCGCATGCCTTGACGGTTACATGCTCTGCTTTGAACCTCACAGCCAGAACTGTGGTACGCCCTTTGGAGAGATGAGTGCATGCCTTGATGATTACATGCTCTGCTATAGAAACCTCACAGCTGGAACTATGGTACACCTTTTTGTGATATGGCTTTATAGAAGCGGGCGCATGATTATACGCTACGCTTCGAAGCTTCATAGTCAGAACTATGGTACACCTCTTTAATATATGGCTTTGTAAAGGTGGTCCCTTGCTTTGAAGTGAATGCTCTGGTTCGAAGCCTCACAGTCGCAACCGAGGTACACCTTGATTAGGGAGGACACGTCGGAGGGGTGGTGTCCTTTCACTGGGGGCTTGTGAAGGAGGTAAGAGGGGATGTGTAGGAGATATGTCATGTGGTAACCCCATGGAGACATGTAGGAACAGGAAGCAGTTTATAGTCGTGCAAATGGACTGTATGTCACATACTTTAGCATCTTGCTACAGGTGACATTGTTACTCATGATGACCCGTAGGGGAGGATCAACACACCCGTCATTTGAGAGTGAGTGCCCCAAAGGGTTTTTACCACACCCCATTTATTTTGACAATCTTGCCCATAGTGCCCTTGTGGGTTTTCACTATGCCTATCTTTTTCTTTCTCTTCTTTTTTTTTTTTTTGAGGAAGCGTGTTTAAGGTCATGCCACCGTGACCATCAATTTGGCGTGTTTTAAGGTCATCCGCCAAGACCTGAGGCCATTTTAAGGTCTTGCCTCCGAGATCGTATGTTGTGCAGTTTTAATGTCATGTCACTAGGACGTGTGTTACAGTTAAGGGTCATATAGCTTGGACCGTGGCTTTGCGGTTTAAAGTCATGCAGCTAAGACCGTGTAGTTTAAGGTCATGCGACTAGACCTTCACCACAGTTTAGGGTCATATAGTTTGGACCATGCAGTTTAGGGTCATTCATCTAGACCACCACTAAAGTTTAAGGTATTATAGTTTGGACCATGCAGTTTAGGGTCATGCATCTAGACCATGACTGTGCAGTTTAAGGTCATGCAGCACGGACCATGGCATGGAATCAATCCATTGTTTATGAGATTCTGGATAATGTCTCCGATGGTACAACACCTCTCTTTCTTGTGATTAAGGAACCTATGGTATTGGCAATAATTGGGCTCATCATCCCTCTCAACTTCATCTGGCCTTTTTACGTTAGGTAGCTTAATCATCTCTTTAGATAAGAGAGTTTCAAGTAACTTGGGCCTCATGCACTTGTTAAAGGAATAACTCTCATGTCGGCTTTTGCCTGAGAAATACTTGATTTTGCTGTTGGGGACATTGAGTCTTTGATTCCCTTGTGGTAATAGATTTTGATCAATTTATGCTGGGAAGTTTTCTGGTAGTGATTCGGCTTTCCTGTAACTGAAGTATCACATCTTTTTGATGTTTTTTCCACCATGCCTTTTACTAATCCTCCATTCCTAATCCGAATAATAGATGGAGAAGGGACTGGCAGTGAGGGAGGCGAGGATGGGAGTAGCTCATCATTTGTTGGCCCCATTTTAATGAGTAGGAGCGGTGCTTGAGGGTAAGGAAATAGGGGTTGATGCCCTGAGGGGGTATGCTGAAGCTTATGAGACTTCAGTATCGCTTGATGCACGGTTTCTATCATTTCATCTCTCAACCTCATCTCAGCCTGTAATCGCCTTATTGTGGTCTTAAGATGTGCAATCTCATCTTCATAGGCTTTTGGTACTTCCCTAATCACCACGGTTTTGACACTAGTCGTACTTGAGGGCTCCTTACCATTAAGAGAGAACCTGAACCTCTCATGGGATGGCAAGCCTCCATCAACATCCTGGAGAGGATACATGAGGTTCATGACATGTGGAAAGCAGACAATTGGCTTTGCAGGGAATCGTGACATTCTTAGGGCATGGAGGGGCCACTTGAATAGGCCTAGCATCAGGGGAAGCAGAGCTCGTTTCATCCTGTACTAGGGAGCAGCTTTCCTTGGATGAGAGTGACGAGTTCTCATCAGTGGTAAGAATGTTTGGGGGAAAGCAAGCAAGGGAAGTAGCATCATTAAGACCAAGAGAGTAGATGACTGTTCATCATGTGGCCAAGATTCAGTGATGAATCCTTGGAAAGACGAAAGGAAAGAGGCCAGTGGCAGGGTCCCCCTCTTATTCTGAAGGTCGATCACGACAATGGGTTTCTCAAGCCCTTGCAACAGCTCAACAATATCAGTTTTCACTTCAGCTTCATCTTGGGGAGCTGAGATGTCAAAGCAGACTTCGAATGGAGATGATGGATCATTCTCTTGCATGATAGGAAGAAGACCAGTCCCTTCATGGATCAGACTCTCCACCACAAAGGGGTCATGGCTAATGTCTTGGTGGGTTCAGCTTCCATTTCACTTGAGCGACCGGGCCTATCTCGGTGCGATGCCTTCAGGCTTAAAAGAGGTCTAGGGGAAATTGATTTCGGCCTAGGAGCTGCCCCTAGCTCAGTCTGCTGGAAGAAGTGGTTGCTCTCGGTGTCCTGACCCGAAATGGGTTCGGGTGTCTGATCGGGTGATGGTACCATTGGCTCAAAATTGATGGGGTCACTGGGGTTATACTGGCATTTTACCCCATCAGTAGATTTGTCCTTGCCCCGAGTGGGACTTGGAACATCATCTGCATTGAGGGGAGTTAAGGAAAAGAAAGGGCTCTCGTCTTCGGCAAATAAGTCTTCCATGGTGTCCTTTTCTTCTCCCTCTGATTTAAAGGGAGGTTTTGGATCTGTGCGTGTGTGCACGTTGCTCAGGCGTGCCCTAGGCAGGCAGGGGGATTGGAGCATGCGTGCCCTCTGCAGAAATACTTCAGGTGACCTAGTGGTCAACCCAGGCTCGAGCAGCATGTCCGGCCTTAAGAGGCCTGATGCCATGAGCAAGTGTGTGTTACGAAATAGCCGTATGACCATCCCTCATAGAGTGAACAGACATGTGCTAGGCAGGCGGACTAGGAGGTTCCCTTTCGTGTGCTAGGGCAGACACAACAACAAAGTTGTCCCGAGCAGTGTAGTGCATATGTAAGGGGTGTGCAGGGCTTAGTCCAAGAAGAGCCGAACCCTGACAGTGTTCCGAGGTAAACTGAGGGTTGCCCGAGTGGTGCAGTTTGCATGCAAAAGAGGTGCAGGGTGTCAAAGAAGACTGGAACCCTGATCGTGTATTAGGGTAACCTGAGGGTTGCCCCGAGTGGTTGCTAAAATGGATGGTCCACTAGCTTTGGTGGATGTGTGTGTGGTGGTGGCTTCAGAGCCGCCTCCTCCAGGTGTCGAACATTCTGTTACTAGGGCTCGAAGTGATAAAGAATGGGGGGTAGCCTCGCGATGACCCACAGGAGCAACGACAGATGAACTGTCAGTTGCGGGAGAGGGAGGGGCGGCCTCGGGGCTGCCACGAGCAATGGGACTAGCAAGTGACTCGCCGGTAGCAGTGCGTGCTGTGTATAGTGGCGTGTGTGCCACCAATACAAGGTGCGTTAGCGAAGGGTCTGCCAATGCAAGGAGGTGGGGAGTGAGGGACTTGTTGGTCCATCCTCCCCTCTAGGTGAAGACCTGGGAGTGTGACATAGGGTCGATGCCTAGGAGAAAGGTTGGGAACGAGGTTTGTGGAATCTGTTCCCGACAAAGTCTCACGAGTGCAGGAATAACGAAACCCCTGACTAGGATGAAGGGATTAAGTAGCCCAAAAATAGATGTGTGTATAGTAAGCTGGAATAAAAAGAAAGGAAGGTCAAACAAGAACGATCCAACGATGGGGTAGAATGTCCTCAGTGGAGTCGCCAAGCTGGTAGGTGCCTCGATCTTACCCTTCGAATTTGGATGATCGGGTGGCACGCCTCTCGGATTTCAGGGGAGACTCGAGACGTTTTAAGATCGCTTTCTCGGGAACCACATTCGAGAACGAGGGCAGGTATTACCAACCGGTGAGAGAGGAATTTAACGTTGTGAGGCGGGACTTACCTCATGTGGGTCCGTGACACTCTCGAGGCTGGCTCGCGTGGGCGCCCTCTTTAATCACGTTGGAAAGCTGCCCTGGCCTATGGCCGGTTTGGAATCGCCTCCCTTAACCTGTTTCTCCTTTCTTACAAACACACACACACATATTAGAAGTACCAACAAGTGGTAAGGTCCCCACTGTGTTACAGGATGAAATAAAAATAAGAGAGATGAATTAAAATAATGATAAAATAAAATAAAAGTAGGAAATAGAATGAGGATTAAAATGGCATGAAGTGAAGTGAAATAAATAAAATGAAGTAAAATAAAATAAAAGGGATGGAAGAAATTAAAATAAGATGATATAAATGAATAAAACTAGAGTAAGGGATAATGGAATAAAAATAAAATACAATGGAATAAAGGAAAATGAAATAAAATGAATGAGGTCAGAAAAATAAAATAAAATAAAAAAGGTAAATAAAATAAAGAAGATAAAGATAAATTAAAATAAAATAGATGGAGTAAATAGAATAAGGTAAAGGAATGAATTAAAATAAAGTAAGGTAAAATAAAATGGGGTGATGGAAATAATATAAAAAGGGGCATATAAAATAAAATAAATGAGGTAAATAAAATAAAATAAAATAAATATAATAAATGTGGTAAATAAAATAAATGAGGTAAATAAAATAAATAATTAAAATAGAGTGGAAGAAAATAAAATGAGATGAGATCATTAAATTAAAATAAAAATAAATGGGATGAATGTAGTGGGAGTAAAGTATGGTAGGATAGGATCTGTGAAATAAAATAAATAAAATGATATTGGTCAAGGGAAAATAAAATGAGTGAATGAAATATAATGAGATGATGGGAAGAAAATAAAAAGGAATAAAATAAAGAAAAAGGGCGGAAGGAATGATACGAGATGGTTTTAATAAAATAAATGATAAAGGGAAAATATTATTTAAGAGAGAATAAGATGAGATGGTTTCATAAAAAAAAAGTTTGTGTTTTTGTGGGGGAGAGAAAGAGTGTTTTCTGTTGGGTCTTACGTGTAGGAGAGAAGGTGACATTAGGTAATAAAGAAAAACAGGATTACTTAGGGAGAGCTAGAATTTGACACATGGAGGAACGTTAAGCAAAATAATAAAAAGGTCAGGTGCTTTAAAAGGGATGACTTTATTTAAATGATATGAAGGAAAACACGTGTTACTTAAGGGAGAGAGAAGTGTGACTTGGAATCAGTTGGTTGTTTAGATGAGAGAGAGAGATGGCTTATGGGTTCAAAAAAAAGAAAAAACGGCGCTACGTTTAAAAAAAAATGGGATGGCGCTACGTTTAAAAAAAATGAACCGGGGCTATGATAATAAAAAAAAATGAACCGGTGCTAAGGTAAAAAAAAAACAAAAAAATGAACAGGTGCTAAGGTTTAAAAAAGAATTGACCGGCGCTACGGTTTTAAAAAAATGAACCCGCGCTAAGGTTTAAAAAAAAAATGGATCGATGTTAAGGTTTCAAAAGAATGGACCGACACCAAGGTTTAAAAAGAATGGACCGGCGCTGAGGTTGGAAGAATTTTTGGATATAGAGGTCACGCAGGACCACAGAACATGAGAGGGAAAGAAGGAGTACGAAGGTGCACTAAAAGGGGTAATGTGAGGGATCACAAGAAGAGATGAGAAAGAGAGATGGCCATGAGGGGCCACTAAGAAAATATAGATGAGGTAGACCCAAGGGTGCACGGGAGGCAGGTGAAGTGGAAGGAGACAAAAGAATGAGTAAAGAAGGGAATTGTAGTCTTGCTAGAGCACAAGAAAGGAGAGGGAAAAAGTTGTGATCATGAGAGACTATAGAAAAAGAGGAGAGATAGGATGTGGTCATGCGGGACTACAAAGGTAAAAAGAGAATGAAGAGGGGAAAAATAAGTGAAACCTAGCTAGCGCTGGGAATGAGAGGAGAAGAGAGAGAGAACCCAGCCGGCATTGGGAATAAGAGAAGAGGAGAGAGAAAAAAAGAGAGAGATGAGAAGAGAGAGAAAAGAGGAGAGAAAGAGAGATAGAGATGAGAAGAGTGATAAGGGAGAAAGAGGAGAGAGATAACCTAGCCAACACTGAGAAAAAGAGAGGAGAGAGAAAATAAGAGAGAAATAAGGAAAGAGAGAGAAAAGAGGGGGAGAGAGAAAATTACCTTATCTAAGGGTACCGACTCTTTTCTTCTCTCTCCTATCTCTCTCTCCAAGACGTACCCACGATCTTAAGCTAGAAGAGAATTTTTATTAAATCAATGAAAAATGAACCGAAGGTCCTGTTTACAATTGCGTGTGGTGTTTATATAGAATTAAGCTAAAACATAGGTGGATACCCAAAAGTAACCCGATAATTACAATTATTTTGAATTAAAGAAAATTAAGAAAATAAGGTGTAAAATGATTATTTTGCCTCTGCCTAACAATGTGTGAAATTCAAGAACAATCCCTATTGTTGCTCAAAAAGTTATGCGATCTTCCATAGCTGATTCGAGATTGTTTTGATGCCCGTTTGGTCGAAAGATGCTTATTTTCTTGTAGGGCTCAGCATGGCGATCGATTTGATACCAATTTCGAGCCATGGATCATGTTTCGAACCACAATCACGAGACTTGAAATTTGCTTGAATCTTGAAAACTTTGGATGGATGATGCACTCGTTCTATGATGTTTTTTTGTAATTTTTTTATTATAGTGCACTAAAGCATGCCGTCACGATCGCGTGGCAATAAACGGAACGCGATTTGAGGCCTGAATGAATATATCGCATCTTTTGAGTGTTGGCCGGATTCTGGAATCCAACGGCTAGAATTTCAATTACTTCGTCGGCTTTGTGCATGAAATCTGACCGTCCATCATATACGGAGTTCGGTCCAATGATAGCCCTGGACCTTGCGTACACCATGGAATTCGTTTCGCATTGATCCGTTGCATGAACGTTGTGATTTGGTCGATCGAGTGAGGCGTGTCGCTGTTGAATTTTCTGCAATCGGCAACTTCTCTCTAGTTTTGCTCCCTGGTCGGACATCGTCACAGGGAGTACTACATATTGAATTGCTTGTCTCAACGAGATGAACACACTAACAAAGTTTGAGCGCGATCTAATACGGGACGAGTGAGATATGAGCCCCAAAAGTCACCGCTTATGACTGTGAAAACAGCCACCTTTAATGGTGTTTTGGTGCAGTGAGGCCACACGGGAATAGTGTGCGACCCCTCTTGTTTCAATCTTTTGTTGATATTTGTGTTCTGGAGTGTCCGATTAAGCCGAAACTTGACCCATAGGGGCTTTCAACTGTGAAGAATCCAATGGAAGTGGTCCCATGGTGATTTGAGACACCAAAAATGTAGTTCCAGTTGTAAGGTCCGTATCAGGGTGTAAGAGGCCATTTTTTCGAAAATTGTTCATTTGTGTTCATTGCCTTAGACATGTCGGATTGCGACGAAACTTGGCAAGTGGTCTTTTGGAGTCCTGATGAAGATCTTGACCAGTTTTGGGGGGTCATTCCGAGACTGTCGAGAATTCCATTGTTTTGTAGGCTTTATTGACCTGCTTCCTAGTATGGACCAAGATGTTGAAAAATACGTTCAGACATTGCCCTAGGACTTGCGTGTTCTTGAATGGCTGATCCGGGGTCGTTCTAATGCCTGATTGATCGTAAGATGATTGTTTTTTTATAAGACTTAGCATGACGATTGATTGATACCAACTTCGAGCCATGGATCGTGTTTTTGGTGCATGATCATGTAACTTGAATTTTGAGTAGATCTTGAAACTTTGAATCTATAGTGTGTTTGTTCCTTGATTTTTTCATTATTTTCTTCACTGAATCACACTGAGCATGCCACTACGATCACGGGGCACTAAACGTAGCTCGATTCAGTGGCCGAACGAAGATTTTGTAAGTTTGGAATTTTGGTCGGAATCAAGGATTCCAGCGACAAAATTTACAGTATGTTTATCGGCTTCGTGTGCAGAAACCGACCGTTCATCATGTGTGGGTTTAGGTCAGAGATGGACCAAGACCTTACCCTCACAATAGAATTGGTCTCACGTCAATCGGGCTAGCGAGCAGTGTGATTTGGTCACTCGAGTAAGGCTCGATGTTGCTGAATTTCTTGCACTGTCTTCACAGATCAGCAACTTCTCTCTAGCTTTTCTTCACGCTTGGGTATCGTCACGGGGAGTGCCACATATCGAATCGCTCGTCTTGACTAGACGAACATGCTCACCAAATTTGAGTGCGATCTGACCTGGGATGGCCGAAATATGAGCTTCGAAAGTCATTAGTCATGACTGTCCCTTTAATGGTGTAGTGTTGCAGGGTGGCTGCATGGGAATAGCGTGTGGTTCCTCCTATTTCACTCTTTCGCCTATAACTTCTTCTTGGAGTGTCCGTTTGGGCTGAAACTTGACTCATGGGGTTTTCAACCATGTCTGATCCATTGATGGTGGTCCCACATCAATTTGAGATGCTGAAAATGTAGCTCTAGTTATCAGGGTCCGTTTCAAGGTGCTAGGGGCCGATTCTGCCGGAACTATTCTTCAGTCTGTACTGCCTTAAACATGTCGAAATGTGACGAAACTTAGCAGGAGGCTTTTGAGAGACCTCATGAAGATCTTGGCCAGTTCTGAGGCTATTATTAGACTATCAAAATTTCCATTATTTGCTAGGCCTTTCTTGTGCTAGGCCCTCATGTTGATGAAAAATACCTTCCAACACCGCCATCTCCACCTCAGCAAGCTCGACACCTTCTCCCTCTCCTTCTTCGCCCTTCTCCTTTAGGGGAGCCACTTCAACTACAGGCTCCTCCACAAGGCCTGCCTCTTTGACATCCAAGGGTATCGCCTCTGGGGCCTCCAAACCTTATTCTTGAGGGTGTTCTGCCTCTGCATCCCCCGCAGCTACATCATTTGACGCAGCAACCTCCTGCTGCCCGGGCACTCCTTCTTCAGTTCTTGAGGCGTCTGCCTCTTCTATGTCCACGTGCTCTCTTGAAGTTCCCCTTGCCATGACTGCGTCCTCCGCCTTGGTAGGCACAACGACCTCCTGGGCCTTAGAGGCCTTCTCCGCCACGACTGCCCCATTAATATCCATCGGGACTGGGCCTTCCTCCTCAGCCATGGATGTCACTTCCTGATCCGAAGCAATTTCAATTGGGGCAGTGGGATCTGAGGCACCTTATTGAGCCTTGGGAGAGTCAGAAGAAGCCTCAGGAGAAAGAGAAGATGAATCCTCAAGAGAAAAGGGTGAATCAGAAGCCACTTGGATACGTAAGACTCTAAGGAAGCAACCGGAGAAGAGCCATCAATCAGTTCTCGGACCACTTGATGATTGAGCCCCTTACAATTTGAAGCTCGACGAGCAGGTGCACTAGGGACAATCAGGGAAGTCCGTTTCCTCTTCTTCCCCTTGCTTGAGAGGGCGTAGCAGTTTCAGGAGAGCCCTTTCGGGAAGAGCCGGCGGCAAGTTTGTTATGAGGACCGCTCCCTATCATCTCATTCAAATCTTGAACCGAGCGCCCTTCATACGCTGCAACCTTGCAGCCCTCTTTCAATTTGAAGATAGCAGAAAGATTGTAAAAAAGTCTTTCTGTCTTCTACTCCATGTCAATAAACTAGGGTAGAGACCTGTCCACGATAATTTGACGAGGCTGCCCAAGGGTGCGCCAGTCCCAAGGAAATTCCAGGGTGAATACGTCCCCTTGTGGTGGAGTGCTTGCCATCTTCTTATGCCTCGTCTCCTTGCTTTAGTGAGAATTCTCGCCTTTCCAAGGGTGGTCGACATCCCAATACCCCTTACTGGTGATTCACCACCAGAGTTCATGGGCTTCAGTCGCTCGCACTCTTTTGTCAAATTGTGGTAGCACGTACTTATTGACCTCTGTGAACTCCAAGCACGTGGCCCAAGCTGTGCAGATGTGCCTCGGGAACCAATTCTCTCGGTGGGTTCCCAACTGGTCCTTTCAACGAGCCACCTTGCTATGCCGCTTCTCAAAGAATACAGAGAATGTGCAGCCTTGATCGAGCCCGTGATACCGAGCAAATTTATGAGGGAAGTGCCCCTCAAGTTTTGCATTGTGAACAGTGCAATAGGGAAGAACTCCACCCCTGTCACTCAACATATACATCAGCTCCTTATGAGTGGTAGGAGCATCGTCCAAGCGCTTGCCCAGCTCATCAACAAAGGCACGATCTGTGAGATGCCCTACCAGGAGGGCGGGTCTCCTCATGTGGAGAAGGTCGTTGTAAAATAAACTATGCACGTGGCCGAGATTATGGAAGATTGCTTTCTGCTCAGCAATCCTTAGAAAAACTTGGCACCGTTTCCTCCAATTCTCTGGTTCGGAGGTAGGTGTCCGGGAAATAAGCCCCAAGCCAGCCATATACATAGTGGACAGGGAAAGGCGTCTTGAAGTCCCCTGGGAAGGCTTGGCCATCCACTATTTCGTTCTCGTCCTCATCGCCTTGGTAGATCTTTCCCCAGGACACGGCTCCCAAGCCGTAATAAATGCTGCAACCCTCACCATGTCACAAGCTACATAGAAAGTGCCTGGACGAATAATGTCTGCTCCACCTGGGAGAGCAAACTTGCACAAGAAAAGTACCAGATAAGCGGCCTAGAAATATATGACCATTCTCCTTCCTCAACTCAAAAACTGGTGGGGCTCCCTTCCCCCCTTTCCTCGGTGATGGACCGGCTTCATCATCACAGTCCCCATAAAAAAAAAAGGCCACTCACTTGGTGAAGGAGACACGTTCCTTATTGATCTTAGACCAGAGCAGCTATTAAATTCCAAACAGCTCCTGAAGCCCAGCTAGAGGGTCTTCCTTCCCCACCCGTTCATCTCAAAAAATGACCGAGTTCGGGGGCACGAACTCGTCATGCATACTACCGATGAGTGGCATCCCACCAATAAAATACAAATCTAGTAGAGATATCCCTACTTCCCCATGACCGAGCAGCCATGTATTGCTAACATGGCTTCAGGTCTCCAAAAGCACCTTGATCATGTTTGAACAATGGTCATAGTAGCTCGTCGAGCACTGAATGGCAGCCAGCAGGGAAGCAAGCTTCAGAATGTCCCTGTATCACCTCAACACTTTGCTGGTCAATGAGGAGTAACCCTTCAAATACTGGTGCTCTCCTTGAACCCGCAGCCCAGCAGAGGACTAATTCATGCCAGGGATTTTCACCATCCCCTTGCCTAGAGTCAAAAAGTCCCCATTTGAAGCTATATTTCGGTGCAGGCAATGCAAAAGGCCTACTCCTTCTTCTACACTCACATTGGCGTCGTTATCTTCTCTCAGTCCAAACCGAACGGGGTCACTAACAAAGGTGACGCTTAAAAACCACCTGGGTCCACATAAAGCCTCAATGAGCCAGATTGGCTCACCTCTCACCAAGCTTTCACCGATGAATTCATTTGTTCCGAGCTCCCCTGCTAGCGGGAGGTTTTTCACGTCTGGAATAACACATGAAGGCTGGGCCATTAGACCAAAAGCTTAGCTACCAATGGATGCTAAGGGACCGTGTAAAAATGTGCTCACAAGGCTTTATTGTTGTCTCCCCATTGAGATGGTATCACCGTGTGCAGAAGGCAGAACTATTGCCGTAGGCAGGACTATAGCCATCTGCCTGCCGAGATGGTATCGCCGTGCACAGAAGGCCAGGCTATTGCCATTCTCGACTAAAGCAGGACTATCGCCATCTCGCAACTAAAGGGGGGTATCGCCGTCTTACATCTACAAGGCCATCACCGCCTGAAAACAGAAACAGCTGCGCTCCAGCTGCTCGCTCGTGCCACACATTTGAGCCCCACCACCCTTGAAATCCGGGCACCCCACCTGTCAAAGTGAAGTGAGCTAACACTGCATGTGCGAGGGGAGACTGTCCACGATCTCGAGCCTCTCCACCTCTCCTAACCGTTGCAGGCCTGTGATGCCTTGGGTTCTCACCGGCTCTTCCACTTCTCGCCACGAACTCACTCCTCTTCACCAGAAACCCTTCCCCTCCTTCTACCTGTTTTTGAAGTTGGCGAAAAACCACCGGAATCCCCAAAAAGCTTCCCTATGACCCCTCAAGCTTCCCTTCTCCCTGTTTTCATACTTCTCCAGTTCACCACAATTCATCAAAATTTCACTATGGTTCTGGTGAGCCCATTGTTACTCCTCCCCCTTTTTCGATAGCAAGAAAACCGTCAGATTCCCCTGACTTCTCTGCAACCTCCCCTTCAACCTCGGGACTATCGGAAAGGCCCAACAACTTTGGCAAAGCACCACTGTGACTCTCGCAGCTTCACCAGAAAGGTCTCGGTGAAGCTTTGAGAAGCGCCCTCTTCCCTGCACAGAAAGCCTTGGCACCCTCTAAAAACATTTTCAAGCACGTTGCGAAGGCCATAACCTACTCAAGCTTTCAAAAAAACTTCTAAAGGCCTGTATGCTACAAGTATTGGCGGGGGAACTCTTGCCTGAAATCTCATGGCAGAGGCTCTGTCTATTTCTCTCTGTAAAACCTTCATTCATTGTTTTACGTTTCGGTAAAATAGTAAAATGGGGTTTTCCCCCTTTATACTTAGCGGTGCCAAAAAAACTGTCCCTCATAAGATGGAAATGATGCTCCAGTCCTCCTCTACAAAAGGTAATAAGACCAGATCAAGACGAGTCAAGCCCGAGACTCGAAGGAGCTATCGTCATGCGCCTCACCGAGAGGCTATCGCCATGCGCTTCATGAGGACTCATCGTTGCACGCTTCACTTTGACGCTTTCGCCGTGCACCTCTTCAAGGAGCTATTACCGCGTGCCTCATCGAGGAGCTATCGTCGCTCGCCTCATCGGAAGGTAACGCCGTGCGCTTCACAACAGGCCTAATGCCGTGTGCACCATCCAAGACTTAGTGTCGTGCACGTGTCATCTAGGCCTAATGCCATGTGCTCCATCCAAGATCTAGTTTCATGTGCATGCCATGGCACTCTCATCTGAACCACCGTTTTGCATCTCTAGGAAGTTAATTTCGTGCACCATAGTCTCACTCCTCAGGGAGTTGTGTCTCTAGCGATGAATCTGTTTCCCCAGGGAGGGCATTCCCTCACCATGGCCATGGTCAAGATGCACGACCTTAAATTGCATGGTCCAAACTATATGACCCTAAACTGTAGCGGAGGTCTAGTTACACGACCTTAAACTGCATGATCCTATGACTCTAAACTGCATAACCATGATCCAAACTATATGACCTTAAAATGTAGCAGAGGTCTACTTGCACGACCTTAAAACTGTATGGTCCTAGCCACATGACTTTAAACTACATAGCCATGGTCAGAGCTGCAAGACCTTAAAACTGTAACACATGGCGCGAAAAATAGTCCATACGCATGACCCAAATTATACAATGGGCGCACCGCTTCGCAAGGTGTATTCCATCAACAACCCTAGTGGAGTTAGGCATATTCCATCAACATCCCCAGTGGATTTAGGTATATGCAAAAGAAAAAGAGGGTCGCCTTACCCCTTCGATCCCCGATGGGTATGTTTCACACCAACGTCCTCAGTAGGAGTCACATCCTATTACCCAAGGAGTTAATTCTTACCGTTTCAACCCCCAGTGGGGTTGCATCTGTGCTTTGGCCAGTCATTCTCAGAAGAGTTACATGCATACCATTACTTGTTATCCCCGTGGAGTCACACTTGCTCTCTTAATCCCCAGTGACATTCGCCTCCATTAGCCACTCCTCGTAGGGCCACCAACTTCATCTAAAAGCTCTCTGCTTGTGTATAACCCTAGCTATTTTTATCCCCAAGGAGTCAAATTACTATCCACAGGCCTATGAAGCTTCACCTACATGGCAACCCACACCCTAGTCCGTGCTGCATGGCCTTAAACTGCACAGCCTTGGTCCGTGCTGCATGACCTTAAACTACATAGCCTTGGTTTGTGCTGCATGACCTTAAACTGTACAGCCATGGTCTTAGCCACATGACCTTAAACTATACAACCTTGGTCCTAGCCGCATGACCCTAAACTGCACTGCCATGGTCTATGCTGCATAACCTTAAATTGCATAGCCTTGATCCGTGCTACATGACTTTAAACTGCAAAGCCATGGTCCTAGTCACATGACCTTAAATTGCACAGCCTTAATCCTAGTCGCATGACCCTAAACTGCACAGCCATGGTCCGTGTTGCATGACCTTAAACTGCACAACCTTGGTCCTAGCCGCAAGACCCTAAATTGCACAGTCGTGGTCCTAACCGCATGACCTTAAACAACATAGCCTTGGTCCTAGCTGCATGACTCTAAACTGCACAGCCATGGTCTGTGCTGCATGACTTTAAACTACATAGCCTTGGTCCTAGCCGCATGGCCCTAAACTGCACAGCCATGGTCTATGCTGCATGACCTTAAACTGCACAGCCTTGGTCCTAGACCCTAAACTACACAGCCATGGTCTAAACTACATGACCTTAAACTGTAGTGGAGGTCTAGTTGTACGACCTTAAACTGCTTGGTTCTAGTTGCATGACTTTAAACTACATAGCTACGGTCCAAACTATATGACCTTAAATTGTAGCGAAGGTCTAGTTGCACGACCTTAAACTACATGGTCCTAGTTTCAGGACTTTAAATTGCATAACCACGGTCCAAGCTATATAACCTTAAACCATAGTGCACGTCCTGACTGCATGACGTTAAACTGCTTTGCCCAGGTCCCGAAGGAACAACCTAAACTCGCCTTCACATATGCGCACAACCCCTTTACTTGCATCTTCACACACGCCTTACTTAACAGACCCATTCATATGTTCACACCACCTTCATAATTTCCTTAGTGAACCCATTCACTTCACTACCACTATTCATCATTCGCCAATGAGTCTCACTCATGCTCACAAAATGGCAAACCATCTCACCATCCATACTCGTCATCAGCTAGTGGGTCACCATTATTCACCCACCATTCATACATCTTCCATCTTTCATAAGCATCCTCATACCATCTCCCCAAAATGAATCAAAACCATCACCATACTCACTTTATGGCCTCCACAGACTGCCATTCATCACCACTACGGTCCAGCTGTATGACTCTAGACTATAGTGCACATCCTGGGTGCATGACGTTAAAAGGCTTCTCATAGGTCTCGAAGGCATGAACCTAAACACGCCTTCACAAAAACATGGTCATGGTGTACATCCGGACAAGGGAACGCCATGAGTAAATATGACGGATGGGCATGGTCATGAAACCATGAGTAAAATAGTTCCGTGAAAACAAAAACCCAGGTACGGTGAAGATGCCAAAGGGCACCGTGAGCAAAAATGAATTGAAAGGGTGGACATGGTCCTAAGGTCATGAGTAAAAGAGCCCGAAAATCAAGGAAGTTAGTGAAAACCGTCTCTACGGTGCCACTTCCCCAATCTAGGTGAAAACCCACAAAGGGTCCTTGGACCAACAAAACAGATTGGCACAACATCACAGTCTCAGCCATCACCCAATTGTCAAATCAAGCATAATTTTGGCTTATGAGGTCTACGCAAAATCCTCAACTGTCAGTATCAAATCAACACAAAATGGCTCATACGGGAGTGAGAGCCTCACAAGATCTCCCACACTTCACCTCCAAAAAATACAAGAGTCCTTGAGGGTGAGGACGACGATCGAAAGATCCCTCCAAAATGCTAAAAATCTCCACGAAGGCAAGAAATTGATGAAGCCAGGGCCCAACCTGTCAGAGACTTCTAGGTTATTCCTCGCCATGAGATCGCCTTGCCAAAAACCTTCCTTAGCTGATAGGCCACGATCATCGGGACATGTCTGAAGCCCTTGATTGGACCCGACAGGATGGGGCCCACAAGGCTGCCTCTCAAAAATTTCCTCTAACCGACATGCCCAGATCTTTGGGACAGGTCAGAAGCCCCCAACAAGACCCCACTGGACGGGACCTACAAAGACACCCTAATCACCAAAAGCAAACCTGGTGTAGCAGCAAACAGTACCGACCAAAGGTTCATAGCACTTGGCCAGCACATAGGCCCGATTTTGACTAATGAGGTCCCTACAAAATCGTCAAGCTGTCAGAATAAAAAATAGTCCCTCGAGGGTGAGGACTTCTATAGATCTCTCAAAAGGTCTTTTCTCCCCCTAAAGCCTCCATGGATGGACTTGTATATTGCATCCAAACATCTGAGCATCTTGGTTACATCATTGCAAAGACCTCCTCAACGTTCACGTAGTCCTGTATCTAGTTAGGGAAAAAATTTCCCAAATGATTGTACTTTTTGTTTCTTTCAAAGAATAACATTTGGTGGGGCATGCTGTTGGAAGACTTTTTTCATCATCATGGGTCCCCAATCAATAAAGTTTAACGAAAAGTGAAAATTTCAAAAGTCTCAGAATGGCCCCAAAACTGGTCATGATCTTCATGAGAACTTCTAAAAGTCTCTTGTCAATTTTTGTCGCATTCCAACATGTCTAAGGTAGTGTAGAACTTCTAAAACTATATTTTTTTTCATCAAATTGTTGTGGGACTACTGCCATTGGATTCGACATGATTGAAAACCCCCATGGGTCAAATTTTAGCTTAAATGGACATTCCAAGAAGAAGTTATAGGCAAAAGAGTGAAAGAAGAGGTGCCGCACGCCATTCCCGTGCGGCCACCACCCTTCAACTCAACTCCATTAAAAGGGCAGTCACGAATAGTGACTTACGACGCTTATATCCCCCTCATCTGGAGCGGAATGTGCTCAAACTTGATGGAGTGCGTTCTTCTCGACAAGATATGTGGCATGCCTCGTGACGGCGCCCGAGCACGAAGAAAAGCTAGAGAGAAGTTGTTGATCCATGAAGAAAGTGCAGGAAAATCTACAGCATTGCACCTTGCTCGAGCGACCAAATCATGCCGCTCACGAGCCCGATCGATGTGAAACTAATTCCATCGAATGCATAGGGTTTAGAGATATCTCTAGTCTGAACCCTGCACATGATGAACGGTCGGATTCCGCACACAAAGCTCATGAATGACTGCAAATTTCGATGCCCAAATTCTAGATTCTAGCCAAAGCTCCAAAGTTGCAAAATCTTCATCTAGGCAAGAAATCAAGTTGTATTTGTTGCCACGCGATTGTGATGGTATGCTCAGTGTGATCCAGTGAAGAAATCACATAAAAATATCAAGGAACGAGCACACTATCAATCTAAAGTTTCAAGATTCATCGAAATTTCAAGACACATGATTGTGCCTTAAAAACAAGATCCATAGCTTGAAGATGGTATCAAATCGATCGCCATGCCGAACTCTATAAGAAAACATTCATCTTTCGCTCAAATGGGCATTAGAACAACCCCAGATCATCCATGAAAGATCACGCAAGTTCTAGGGTAGCACAGGGACTATTTTGAAATTCCATACATTGTTAGAAAGGGGCAAATTAGTCAGTTTTCACCTTATTTTCGTATTTCTTTTAATTCAATTAAATCTTAATTTTCAGCAATTAGGTTTAATTTTGATCAATTCACCTATGTTTCAGTACAATTCTATATTTACCACGTACTACCATTATACGCAGGCCCCCCCCTCATTCATTCACCAAGAAGAATTTTTTTCTTACTAAAATTTATCTTTTTTCTCATTGTTGGGTCATGTTTGGAGAGAGAGAGAAAGGAGAGAGAAAATTTTGGATCGGTACCCCTAGGCTTAAGGTAAATCTTCTCTCTCTTCTTCTTCTTCGTCTAAGCTTCTCTCAGAGGTCATGCATGGCAGTGGCAGTGTCATGCATGCCTCTTTCCTTCTTTCGTCCCCGTGGTTTCATATGTCACGCATGACGATGTCAGCACCATGTGCGAGCTCCTTTCTTCTTCCTTTTCATTCATCTCTATCTCTCAGTGTGGTTTGCAGACGACGCTGCTCATCGCCGTCCGTAAACGTGTTCTTGACGCCTCAGTGAGGAGCACAGAGACAAAGCCCATTGCCGCTCACAGGGATTTCATCCTGTTGTGCGCCTATCACAGACGACGATGCATGTCACTGCCAACCAAGGGTCGTGACAATACCTATCACCTTGTGCGAGCTCCTTTCTTACGCCCTTTGTCTATCGCATATGGCGATGCCTAACGTCGTCCGTGAGCTCCCTTCGCGCTCTGGGTGCCTATCGCCATCCGCGAGCTTTCTTCGCGCGATCGGTGCCTATCGTTGTCCGTGAGCTTTCTCCATGCGCTCGGTGCCTATAGCTGTCCACGAGCTTTCTTCGTGCGCTCGGTGCCTATTGCCGTCCACGATCTTCCTCCGTACACTTGGTGCCTATCATCATGCACAGGGTCATCTCTGTGTCCCACGCTTATCACTGTTTGCCTCAAAAAGAACTATCGTCCCACCCTTAACAATTGGCTATCACCGTGCGCTTCACAATGCAGCGAAGACATATGTGAAGATGAACATAAAGGGTGCGTGCGTACGTGTGGGAGCGTCTTTAAGGTCATGCCTCCTAGACCTGGGTAAAGCAGTTTAACGTCATGCGGCTAAGACGTGTACTATGGTTTAAGGTCATGCGGCTAAGACGTGTACTATGGTTTAAGGTCATATAGCTTAGATCGTGGTTATGCAGTTTAAATTCATGCAACTAGGACCATGCAGTTTAAGGTCGTGCAAACCTCTACTACAGTTTAAGGTCATATATTTTAGACCATGTCGTTTAGGGTCGTGCACTTGGACCATGGTTGTGCAGTTTAAGATCATGCAACATGGACCATTGTGTGGGTCGCCATGTGGGTTAAGCTGCATGGGGGATAGGTTTGTGGATAGCAGTCTGACTCCTTGGGGATAAAGATAGTTAAGGCTATACAAGCAGAGAGATTTAGATGAAGATGGTGGCCCTATGAGGAGTGGCAAGCAGAAGCGGCCTTCACTGGGGATTAAGAGGGTAAGTGTGACTCCTTGGGGATGATCAGTACTGGTGTGCATGTAACTCTACTGAGAATGACAGGCTAGAACAGAGATGCAACCCCACTAGGGGTTGAAAAGATAAGAATGACCCTAACTCGCTTGGGATAGTGGGTCGCAATAGGATGTGACTCCTACTGGGGGATGTTGGTGTGAAACAGACCCTCTAGGGATTGAAGGGGTAAGTGTGACCCCCTTTTTTTTTTTTACATACACCTGACTCCACTTGGGATGTTAATGAAATACTCCTAGTGAAGAGGTGGTCCATCTTACAATTAAAGTCATGCGTATGGACTATTTGTCGTGCCGTGCGTTACAATTTTAAGGTCTTGTAGCTTGGACCATGGCTATGTAGTTTTAAAGTCATGCAGCTAGGACCATGCAGTTTTAAGGTCGTGCAACTAGACCTCCTCTATAGTGGCGCTAAGCCTTTTAATGTCATGCGGCTAGGATGTGCACTATGGTTTAAGGTCATTGAGCTGGACCATGTCGTGCAGTTTAGAGTCATGCAACGAGGACCATGCAGTTTAAGGTCGTGCAACTAGACCTCCTCTCTACAGCTTACGGTCATATAGTATGGAAGCAATTTAGGGTCATACAACACGGACCAAGGCTATGCAGTTTAAGGTCATGCAGCACGGACCATGCCTGTGCAGTTTAAGTCATGTAGCACGGACCAAGGCTATGAAGTTTTAGGTCATGCAGCACAAACCATGGCTGTGAAGTTTAAAGTCGTGCAACATGGAACAAGGCTATGTAGTTTAAGGTCATGCAATACGGACCATAAGGTCATGCAATACGGACCATAAGGTCATGCAATACGGACCATGGTTGTGTTGTTTACAATAGTGCTGGATAGACCATGGCTACGCAGTTTAAGGTCATGTAGCACGGACCAAGGCTATGCAGTATTAGATCATGCAGCGTGGACCATGGCTGTGCAGTTTAAAGTCATGCAGCATGGACCAATGTTATGCTGTTTAAGGTGATACAACATGGACCGTGGCTGTGCAATTTAAAGTCATGCAGAATGAACTAAGGTTGCAGTTTAAGGTCATGCATCACGGACCATGACTGTGCAGTTTAAAGTCATGCAGCACAGACCGTGGTTGTGTAGTTTAAAGTCATGCATCATGAACCAAGGCTATGCAGTTGAATGTCATACAACACAGACCATGGCGGTGCAGTTTAAAGTCATGCAGCACGAACCAAGATTGTGCAGTTTAACATCATGCAGCACGAACCATGGTTGTGACGTTTAAAGTCATGCAGCACGGACCAAAGCTATGCAGGTTATGATCACAACACAGACCATGGTTGTGCAATTTAAGGTCGTGCAGCACGGATCATAGCTTTGCAGTTTAAGGTCATGCAGCATGGACCAAGGCTATGTTGTTTAAGGTCATGCAACATGGACCATGGCTGTGCAGTTTAAAGTCATGCAACACAGACTAAGGCTATGCAATTTAAGGTCATGGAGCACGGACAAAGGCTCTACAGTTTAAGGTCATGCAGCACAAACTAATGCAGTTTAAGGTCATGCAGCAAAGACCATGGCTATGCAGTTTAAATTAATGCAGCACGGACCAAGGCTATGCAGTTTAAGGTCATGCAGCATGGACCATGACTGTCTAATTGTCATGCAGCGCAGACCATGGTTATGCAGTTTAAGGTCGTGCAGCACTGATGAAGGCTATGAAGTTTAAGGTAAAGCAGCACGGACCATAGATGTGTTGTTTAAAGTCATGCAGCACAGACCAAGGCTATGCAGTTTATGATCATACAACGCGGAGCATGGCTTTGCAATTTAAAGTTATGTAGCACAGATCAAGGCTATGCAGTTTAAGGTCATGCAACATGGACCATGGCTGTACGGTTTAAAGTTATACAACATGGACCATGGCTGTGCAGTTTAAAGTCATGCAGCACGGACCAAGGCTATCCAGTCTAAGGTCAAACAACACGGACCATGGCTGTGCAGTTTAAAGTAATGCAGCACGGGCTAAGGCTATGCAGTTTAATGTCATGCAACACGAACCATGGCTGTGCCATTTAAAGTCATGCAGCACGGACTAAGGCTATGCAGTTTAAGGTCACGCAGCACTGACCATGGCTATGCAGTTTAAGGTCGTGCAGCACAGACCATGGCTGAGCAGTTTAAGGTCGTACAGCACGGACCAAGACTATGCAGTTTAAGGTCATGCAGCACAGACCATGGCTGTGCAGTTAAAAGTCATTCAGCACAAATCAAGGCTATACAGTTTAAGATCATACAATATGGATCATGGATGTGCAGTTTAAAGTCATGCAACACGTACCAAGGCTATACAATTTAAGTTCATGCAGCACGGACCATTGCTGTGGAGTTTAAGGTCATACAGCACAGACCATGGTTGTGGAGTTTAAAGTCATGCAGCACAGACCAAGGTTATGCAGTTTAAGGTCATACATCACGAACCATGGTGTGCAGTTTAAAGTCATGCAACATGGACCAAGACTATGCAGTTTAAGGTCATGCAGCATGGACCATGGCTGTGTATTTTAAAGTCATGCAGCACAGACCAAGGCTATGCTATTTAAGGTCATGCAGCATGGACCAAGGCTATGCATTTTAAGGTCATGCAGCACGAACCATTGTTATGGTTATGGAATGCGACTCCTTGGGGATTAGAGTCGTTATTGAAGACTCGACTCCTTGGATATGATAGGCTGTGGTGCAAGGAATGAACTTCCTAAAGAGGCCAAACGATGGTTCGATTGAGAGTACCATGGCATACGCACGACACTAAGTCTTTGATGGCGCACACGATATTAGACCTTGAGTGAAGAATACAGCGTTAAGCAATTAGTGAGGCGCATGGCGTTAACTCCTAGACTAATCGCGTGGCGTTAGCTCCTTGAAGAAGCACACGGTGATAGCTCCTTGATGAGGTGTGTGGTGATAGCTCCTTGACGAGGCACGCAACGACAGCTCATTGACGAGGCGTGCGATGAGAGCTCCTTAACGGGGAGCGCGATGATAGCTCCTTAACGAAGCTCATGACGATAACTCCTTGACAAAGCATGCGGCAATAGCCTTTGGGTGAAGCGCACGACGATAACCCATTCGGGTCTCTGGCTTGTCCCGGCCCAACCTGGTGTTATTTTCGTCAGAAGCTGGGGACTGGACCATCATTTTGAATTTTTGAAGGGCAGTTTGTGGCACTGCTGAGTATAAAAGGGGAAAAACCGTTTTACTATTTTATCCTAGGGTAAAACAGTCCGAGAGAGTTTTTTTAGAGAGAGAGCCAGAGTTTCCATCAAGAGTTTATCGACTAGAGTTTTCCCAATCAAAATCTGTTGTACCCAGGCCTTCAAGAGATTTTTGGCGAGCTTGAGCAGGTTGTGGGCCTGTGAGTGCTTTTAGAGAGTGTTAAGGCTTTCTAAGGAGGGAACAGAGCTTCTCAGAGCCTTAATGAAATTAGTAGTGATGCTCTACCAGAGTTTGAGTGCTTTTTCGGTCGTTCTGCTGTTGCTAGTAGGTTGCAGAAGGGTAAGGGGGCTCTGACAGTCCTTTCGTTATCGGAAGGGAAGAAGGAGTAGGACCAGTGGGCTCACCAGGACCATAGTGAAATTTCGGTGAGTTGTGGTGAACTGTAGACGTGTGAAAACAGGGAGAAGGAAAGCCCACGGGGTCATAACTTTTGGGGATTCAGGTGGTCTTCCACTAACTTCGATAACAAGTAGAAGGCAGGGAAGGGTTTTCCAGTGACCACGAGTGAGTTCCCAGTGAGAAGAGGAAGCGTCAATGAGGCGAAACGTCATGAGGAGGCGGACCGTAGGCGAGGAGCGACGATTGGGGAAATCGAAGAGGAATGGGAGTTTATGCCTCCTGGGAATTGCATACAGTGGGAACCGTGGCACTTCAAGGCCATTCACGACATTAAGTCACGTGCAGCGCTGCCGTCACGTGTCTCTACGTTGCGCACGGTGATAGCCACGCTCGGGAGCATGCCGCTCACGGCAATGATCTCCCTCGTCATTGGCCTGTCCATGAAGATGGTAGAACGCGACGTTGAGTTGTGCACGGTAGTGGTTACCAGCGGTGTTAAGTCACATGCGGCAATGATCACGCGCGACATTGAGCTACGCACATCGATGTACATGGACGAAAATGCCTTGTGCGGGCCTAGAGTGATGGAAAATGAGAGGGCTCAGTTACTGTGGTCTATTGGAAGATAAGTTCTCCAGCACAACAATGAAGTCCATGTTGTTTTGGAGGAAGCGAATCCATAATGGGCCAGCTCTTTGTCAGAGAAGTATGCTTTGTATGTCCGATGGATTGAAGCTGACTCGAAAATGATTGGCTTCTTCTTTTGGCCTGTAACCATCCTCTTTGAGAACATCTGGCAGATGAATTAAAGCTGACTTCCAAGTGGTTTTGCTTCTTCTTCATGATGAGGTTGTTTCTGTTTGGCCTGTAACCGTCCTCTTATCCTCAGATGTAAGAGTTTTATACTGCGGGTTTTAGCTTGTAATCGTTCTCTTATCCTCAGATGCAAGAGCTTTGTAACCTCCCTAATAATGGGCTTTTGATTGTAGCTTGCACCTTTTTCTAATGCAATAGCAGTAATGAATTTCCTCTGAGTCGGCTTAATGTTCCTCATCTTCATTTCTTTCTTTTTACAGCACGCACTGCATTTTAGGGATATCTCAGGGATAATACTTCTTTAAATACTGCCCGTTGATAAGGGGCATCGCCTCTTCTGCATCAGAGTTTGCCAGTATATATGCCTCATTTGGTGTGGCCTTCTTGACTATGAATGGACCTTCCCACATAAGTTCTAACTTTCCTTTGCAGTTCCTGTGCATGAAAATCGATCTCTTAACTGCTAAGACTAGGTCCCCACGAGCGAATGAGCGAACCTTGACAGACTTGGCAAAGTCTCTCTTCATTCTTCCTTGATTGAGCTCGAGGTTCTGTTGGGCCTCTAGTCTTTTTTCTTCAAGGGCATCCAACTTCTGGTAACGGAATAAGGGGTACAGTTTGTAGCATTGTGAGTGGTGGTGCGATAGGCCCATAGAGCTTTAAGCAGCTTCTCATGCCAATTCTTCCTTGACTTCGAAACTGACTTCCGAAGCATCCTCATAGAGTTTTCTTGAATGCCTTAGCTAAACCATTGGCCCGAGGGTAGTACATGGTCGAGTATTTCCACTCGAAACCGAACTGGTTGGCCAGGCAATCAACGTGATGGCTTCTGAACTGAGGGCTATTATCAGAGATTATTCGGTCCAGAACGCCAAACCTGTATATAATGTGGTGATGCACGAAGTTCGCCACAGTGGTCCCTGCAACCTGCTTGAGAGGGACCACCTCAGCCCATTTGGAAAATTAATCTGTCACTGCTAGAATGAAGGCATGACCCAAGGCAAGAGGAGGGTCAATGGGTCCTACAATATCCATACCCCACTAGGAAAAGGGCCATGATGTCACTTTAGGATGGAGAGGCTCCAGGAGTTGATGAATGAGGCTTGAGTGCATTTGGCACATCTGGCATCTTTTAACATAGTTTTGGGCGGCAGCCATCATTGAAGGCCAATAATAGCCGAGTCAACATGTGCGCTCGTAGAGCTTAGGGCCGGACTGATGCAGCTCGCAGATACCTAAATGCACTTCTTCTAGTACTTTGCTTGCTTCATGTGTATCGACACTTCTGAGGAGAATTTCAACAAATGATCAATGAAAGAGAACATCCCCATCGAGAAGGGTGTACTTGGAAGACATATGCCGTATGCCGTTGCGTTCCACCCGATTCTGAGGTAGCCTTCCATGCTTTATGAAGTCCATGATAGGCTCCCTCGAGTATTTCACAAGTTCAACCTCTGCACACATCGGGTGGAAGAATTCAAGCTCTTGCTTCTCAGCCTTAGATTCTTTACCTCGGAACATTTCCTGCTCTACATTTATGACATCCTTGGCTGTAAGGAGTGCTCTGTAAGGGTAAGGCGGGCATTCAGGGAAGACATCTCTCTCATGATCTGTATCAACTTCAGCTCTCATGTCGACATGTCTTCACTCTATTACCCAGACAGGCGTGGGCCCTAATGAAGACAGTTGAATGGTGGCCCCAAGCTTTGAGAGCGCATCAGCCTGCAAGTTTAGCCTTTTGGGGATATGACTCATGGAGAAATCTTCGAACTAGGCCATATAAGATTTGGCTGTGTCATGATAAGGCTTGAGAGTATCCTTCCTTACATCATATATCCTCTTAAGCTATCGGATGACCATCTCAGAGTCACCGAAAATGTTTAGCTGCTCCAGGTCTCGCTCCTGGGTTATCTCCAATCCGATTATGAGGGCTTGATATCCAACTTCATTATGAGAAAATTCCTCTGCAAGTGAGAAGGATAGATGAATCATTCCACCGTTGGGAGTCAGGAACATGACTTCAGCATGCGCTCTATCATACTAGAATGCTCTGTCGAAATACATCTCCCACAGCCGAGTTAGCACCGTATAGAAAAATTCTTCATCCGGGAGATCACTCGACAGGGGAGATTCCGAAGGGACTGGGTGAGCTGCGAGAAATTCTGCTAAGGGTTGACCGTTGACTACCCTCTGTGGTATATACGTGATGTTGAACTCCATCAGCAATAATGCCCGCTTGGCCAAGCATCCTGACATGCATGGTCGGGTAATAAGGAACTTGACCAAGTCCTCCTTGGAGATTAACATGACCTTGTGACCTAGCAAGTAATGAAGGAGCTTTTGTACCGCAAAGATCAAGGCTAGGCACATTTTTCGATGGGAGGGTAATTCTTTGAGACTCCTTGCATCCTGCGGCTGAGATAATAGAGCGTTGTCTCTTTCCCCCATCATTGTTCTACATTAGGAGTGCCTCGAGTGACTCTATCAAGAGCGGTCATGTATAGGATGAGAGGCTTTCCTAACAATGGTGTAGAGAGTACTGGAGGATTCAACAAGTGCTGCTTGATGTCATCGAGTGTAGCTTGGCATTCCTCATCCCATATGAAGGGAGCGTCTTTCTTCAAGAGGTGTGAAAAGGGCCTGCATCATCCAGAAAGGTTTGAGATGAACCTTAGAATGTACATCAGCAATCCTTGAAGAGATAGCAGTTCATGCAGGGTTATGGGCGATGGCATGCCCTGAATTGCCTTGATTTTGACTGGCTCGATCTCTAGCCCACAGTACCTCACGATAAACCCCAAGAATTTTCCTCAGCGTATGCCAAAGGTTCATTTCAAGGGGTTCATCTTGAGTTGGTGACACTGCAGCCGTTCAAATACCTTTTTAAGGGCTTGTATGTGAGCGTCTTTTATTAGATTTCACTACCAAGTCATCCACATAACACTCGACCTCCTTGTGGATCGTATCCTTGAAGATTGTCATCATGACATGCTAATACATGACACCAACATTCTTTAATCCGAAATACATCACAGTGTATCAAAAGACATTTTTTGGGGTCAAGAATGCAGTGGCCTTCTCATCTTCTGGTGCCATCTAATTTGATTTTAACCAGAATATCTGCCCATGAAGGAGAAGATTTGACAATGAGCTGTTGAATCAACAAGCATCTTGGTGAACAACATGGGAAAGTCATCCTTTGGCCAAGTGTTGTTCAAGTTGCGAAAGTCAATGCAGACTCTGATTTGGCCATTCTTCTTCTTGACAGGGACAACATTTGCCAACCATCTTGGGTATTTGACTTCACGTATGAATCCAGCTTGCCAAAGCTTATTCACCTCATCATTGATCAGCATCTCGAGGTCAGGTCTAAATCTTCTTGATTTTTGCTTCAAGGGTGATAGTTGGATCAATGCCGAGATGGTGGAGAGAAATTTGAGGGTCTAGACCGAGTATCTCATGATAATGCCAGGCGAAGACGTCCCGGTTTGCTCGGAGGAGGGAGATATAATTTTCTTTGTCTTCTGGGGACATTTTTGCCGAGATGAAAGTTGGCCTTAAGTCTTCCTTATTCCCTAAGTTTATCTCTTCAAGCTCGTCACCCGTGGCCTAACTACCTTCTTCCCAATCTTCCGGAGCCTCTTGCAATTCTTCATCTGGGGATTCAAGATTCTTCTAATCAATCTTGAGTGCAGAGATACACAATCCTGACATCTCCTCTTCTAGGAGGGGCCCAGTGTGGAAGAAAATTCCTGATCCCTGACCGGACCAAGCAATGAAAGGGTCTGTTTCGAACGGGGAGTCCGTGACCTTGTGACTGGGGTCACTCGGTACTTGCCCCAAGCTGGGTGGCGCTTCATGAACTTGAATCATGTTATAGGCCTCGTGGGAATAAGAGCTTAAAGATGGCTCGGTCATGGCTTGAGCTGCCAGGGCATCGACGATGCTTAAGAATCCAATTGTCTGGGCTAGCATCTTTCTTAGGCACTTCTGCAGCAACCTGCTGATGTTGGTGCCTTCGAACTCTCTGTTTAGAGTGTCGAAGTTTGGGCATTCTTGAACTGCACCTGTGGAAGAAATAGAAGAGGAGGGAGGAGAAGAAGAGTTAGAATGTTTCAGGCAACTTTTTACATTGTTGTCGAAGTTGGACGTGTGCAGGGGATATTTTAGGTCTTGCCCCGGTTTTGACCTTTGGGGGTCCTTTTAGCATCATCACCAGCATTGGATGGATCCCGAGTTGTTGATAACTCAGGGATGTCCATTTGTTTGGATGACAGGATAAGGCGAGCTGCACTTGGGATGAAGTCCTGTAAGGTTGGCAGTGGAGGAAGGGGCCAGAGAAATTCCTCCTCGACTGGTGGCTAAGGGAGACGATTCCTTCGACGATTGGACCTGGGTGCCCGTCTCCTTTTGGATCCCTAAGGAGGGGTTTGGTTCATCCCATCGGGCTGATGAGTAACCCTGTCTTGGTGGATTGTCTCACGCTTCAGGGACTTGAGTCTACTTCGTCTAAGATAGACTTCCTAGGGCTGAGAAGTCGAGGGCTCTGAAGGGTCCAGTGTATACTCATAGGGGACATGTAACGGGGTCCTCTTGAATGGGAGCGATAGCTTGGAAGCTCTCTAGGAGGACGGCACAAACAACGTGGCCTTTCTGTACCTTCTCAATGACTACGGCTTCGAACCCAAAGCATTCTTTCAGCTCATGGCCCCATACTTGGTGATATGGGCACCAGAGGTTTTCCTTACCTTGGGCAAGACTCCTCAGCTGCCTGGCGCGCTTGGGAGTGACGAGACCCTGTTGGAGCATTGTCTCGAAGAAGGCCTGTAGAGGGTCTAGCTCAGCTGTTCTCGGGGCTTGTGTCAGGAGTTCTTCTTGCACTGGTGAAAGAGGGACTTGAGGGTGTCCTTCTGGGTTACCTTGTACTTCCTGGCATTGCCACATCTTCTTTGCCAAGAGCTCATGGAAGCCGATGCATTCGCTCAGGTCGTGGCCTCATGTCTAGTGATATGTGCATCAGAGGTCCTCAATTCCTAGAGGCAGTAACTTGGGCTGCCTTGTCGGCTTGGGTGTGACAAGTCCTTCTTCGAGCATTATGGAGAATAGTTCACGAAGGATAGCGAGTGCCTCACGAAATTCTTGAATTATCACTATGTGAGAAGCCTCAGTTGCCCCGAACGCTTTCTTTCACTCTTCGAGCTTTATCTGACCCTTGTTAATAAGGGCTTCAACAGTGTCTTTGAGCTTATAGCATTCCTGATTAGGGTGGCCTACTTTCTTGTGATAGGTGCAGTACCTCTCGTGTGTCTCCTGTCTAGCTTGTTCTTTAATGTTGACTTCCAGCAGCTGGATCATATTTTGCTCCAGTAGTAGTCGAAGCAGAGCAAGAACCCACTACACCTTGTTCTGATGCTACATCTAGTAGTCACTGCGATTAATATTTTTAAGAGGTGGGACCCTATTATAGGACTGATGCTTGCCCTCGGCTTGAGACATTTGTGCCTTGAAGAGGTCTAGGGTTTGAGGGGCAGCGTTCATAGTGCTAGTTACGGTGACATCTTACACTGATCACCACTTTTTGTTGGTTGCCCCGATTGTTGGAGCGGGAGTTCGAGCCAGAGGGTTGCTGTCAAGATCCACCATGGTGCTTAAACAGACCTTCTATACGAACTGCTTTAGAGATGAGCTCTGACATGGAAGGTGGATTGGAGGCCTCGACATGCAGGACGATCTCGGGCAGCATATCCCAGTTTTGAACTGCTTCTTTTTCAGTCATGGGAGTAGCATTAAAGGTCGCCAACTCTCTCCATCGGGTGATGAACTTGTCAAATGGCTCACCAGGGTCTTGAGTCAAAGTGAGGAGCTCGATGGTTTCCACGTTCCTTTGGTCTTCGTAGAAGCGTTGGTATAACAACTGTTCCATATCCTGCCATGTGTGCACCGAGTTTGAAGGCAGCCAAGCATATCATTGGAGGGTTGTCCTTTTAACAGTCTCGATGAACTAAAGTAGGAGGAGTCACCCGTCTGTCACCGTCTCTTGACAGACCACTTGAAAGTGAGCAATATGCTGGTGTGGGGACATAGTATCGTTGAACAGGGGGAGCTTCCCCTTTTGGTAGTTTGGAGGGAGCGACACCTGGTCGATGTATGAAGGGTACGACTCTTGGTAAAGCGGTGCCTCTTGCATGCCCGGGACTTTGTTCTTGAGACTGTGGATCACCATGGCATCTATATCAGCTTGCAAAACCATGTAGGAAGCAAAGTAATCTTAAGAGACCGGTGGGGGAGCCTGTCTTGGGACTGTGTCTTCACCAAACGGGGAATCAGTCTCATGGTGAGAAGAAGGGGACCTAGAGGCTTCTAGGCGTTCAATCTTTTCAAGGATGGATTCCATCATTACCTTGAATTTGTTCATCAAATCTTCTTGGGCGTCGTCCATCTCGATGATCACTATGACACTGACCATTTCTTCTGGAGGATCAGAGCCAGGTGGGGTAATGGACTGCCTGGGTTGGCTAGTCGTATAAGGAAAATTGGTCTGCAGGGGCTCAGTATGCATTAACTAGACTCAAGCCTTGTAGGCCGACCGTGTAAGGACCGATTCTTGACGGTCTTGGGACTTGCTCAGGTTCTGAGATCCGCAGAGGGAAGAATGGATTATAAGGCAGGAGGTCACCAAGGGTGGTAACCTCGACTGCCTTAGGGGCCTCTTTAGTTCAAATCTACAGGCCTCTTTTCTGCTTAATCTTGAGGCTGCTATGGATTTCACTCCAAAATCGAGCCTGAGATTTGGACTGCCTCGTCTTGCTCGAGCATGTTAGGGTTGTGTCTATTAGCTGGAGGGGAGAGTGGGGTCCAAGGATAGAGGGTAACCTAGATCTCTACCTTGGAGGCTGCAAGCTTCTGTCTGACATCAGGTTGTTGCCTCGGATTCCCTTGTGAGGCCCGAGTGCATGCCTGACCTGAGGCGGCTAACTCAAGATGGTAATCTTAGGAAAAACTTTTGAGTATTAGGTCTCGAAGTGCCTACCTGGTGAAGGGAGAGTGACAAAAGAAGGATCTAGTGCATGACTCCGACTGAGTCGAGGTCAGGAAGGAACCTGCAAAGTTGGTTCGTGTGCACCTCTAGAGTTAACCATCTGGGTGACTTGAGGGTCAGCCCGGGCTTGGTCAACTGGTTCGGCCTTGGGAGGTCGAGACCCACGAGCTTGTGTCTGTGAGGGACCAGGTAGAAGCCTATCTCTAACGGGGTGCAGTCGTGTGTGTTAAGAAGGAGGGTGAAGTGATCGACCCTTGTGTATTAGAGCCGACTCAGAACTGGCGCCGCCCCGAGCTGTGGGATGCAGATGCATGGCACATATAGGGCTCGACCCGAGAAGGCCTGACCCTAGACGTGAGCTCAAGGCAGCATGAAAGTTACCTCGAGGTATGGCTCGAGTGGATGGACCACAAGCCTTTAGCTGTGTGTGGGAGGTGGAGCCCAAAGGGTCTCTGCCTCAGTGTGTCGAGCCTCTAGGTATAGAGGTTTGGAGTGGTGAAAGAGTATGGGGGGTTGCCTTGGGACGACCCTCAAGAGCGATGGCAACCTGCTTGCCTTCACAGAAGCAGTCAGAGCAGCTTTCTGACATACTCCAACAATATGAACAGCAAGGGACTTGCCATTAGCAGGGTGTGTGCTATGTGTAGTAGCAGGTGTGCTACCAATGCAAGGGGCCTTGGTGGAAGGTCCACTAGGGTGAGGAAGCGGGGAGTCAGGGACCTTTAATTCCCCTTTGACACCAATCCAGGAAAGAACCTAAGAGCTGGAATATTAGTCCTGATTCAGAAGGAGTGTAGGGAAGGAAGCTTGAGCAGTTCGCTTCCCTGGGGCAATCATGAGTGTAGGGATAAGAAAATCCCCAACTCGGATGAATAGGTTGAATAACCCAGATGCCATAGAATGTAATGCAGAATGTAAAAGGAGATACTGATCAAGCAAGAGCGGATCGACGAAGGGGTAATAAGTCTCCAGTGGAGTCGCCAAGCTAGTTAGGTACCTTGATCTCATCTCCCCAGATTTAGGTGATCGGGTGACAAGTGTCTCGGTTTCGAAAGACTCGAGACCTGAGATCACTCTCTCGAGAACCTTTTTCACAGAACAAGGTCAGGTGTCCAACTAGTGAGAGAGTAATTTTGGATGTGAGGTGGGGACCAACCTCACCTAGGTCCATGACTTACTAGGGCTGACTCGTGCGGGCGCCCTCTTAGATCATGACGAAAAGCCGCCCTGTTGCTTTAGCTGGTTCGGAATCGCCTCCCTTGACCTGCAATCTCCTTATTTTCTGCACAACACTACTATGGTTAATTTGCAAGACAAGTGGGCCGAAGGACCCACCCGTGCCTTAAGGTAATGCACCTTCATATTGATGAGAAGGTGAGAAGTTAGGGTGATGAAAAGAAGAGGGGACGAGACTAGCATGATATCTAGACCAGTGTAATGACCGACTCGGAGCGGTAGCAAGACCAGAATGATAACTCTGACTGGCATGATGGCAATACTACTCGAAACCAAGGTCAACATCACTGTCCTAATTTGGTGTGGCAGCAAGACAGGCATGGTACTCAGTACCAACACGGCAGCAATACCGATCGATAGCCAGACCGCTATGGCAACGCTAGACCGAGTCTACCCTCAGCTAAGTGAGAAGGGGAGAGAATGAGGAGAAGGCACGAGACGACAAGGGAAGGAGGTCCCAATGGCGCTGGACACTGTTGCTCAAGGCAAATGGGGGCAAATAGTAAACTACAAGCGACATTTGGCATCACCATGGGAAACACGAGAAGGCAGCACATCCTTTCGTCGGCGGCAATAACTTCTTGTGAAGAGCACGACGATAGTCGTGGGACGCAGAGAGGGGCTTGTGCACGACAATAAACTCCAAGCGCATGGAAGGAAGTTCGCGGATGGCGATAGGCACCGAGGGCACGAAGAAAGCTCGCGGACGGCGATAGACACCCATCGTACGAAGAACGGTCACATACAGCGATAGGCACCTAGCGCGCGAAGGGAGTTTGGCGATATGCACCGAGTGCACAAAGAAAGCTCACGGACGGCGATAGGCAACGAGCGCGCGAAGGGAGCTTGCGGATGATGATAGGCATCGCAAGGATCCTTTTTGGGCGGCGATAGACATCGACGTCTGCGATAGGCAGAGGGCACGAGAGAAGCCAGCGAACAACGACAGGTATTGTAGTGACCCATTGCGGGTGGCGATGGGCATCGTCATATGTGATAGGTGCGCAATAGGGTGAGATCCATGCAGGCGACAATAGGCATCGTGGTCTATGCTTCTCGTGGAGAGGCAGAAACGAATGAAGAGGAAGAGAAGACAACTCGCACATGGTGCTGGCATTGCCATGCACGACCTGTGAAGCCACAGGAGGGCGAAAGAGGGGAAGAGGCATGCACGACACTGCCACTGCCGTGCATGGCCTTTGATAGAAGCTCATACGAAGAAGAAGAAGAAGAAAGAAAAGAAGAGAGAGAAGATTTACCTTTAGTCTTGGGTACCGATCCAAAATTTTCTCTCTCCTTTCTCTCTCTCTCCAAACGTGACTCAACAATGAGAAAAAAGAGAAATTTTATTAAGCAAGGATCCCCTTGGTAAATGATCGAAAGGTCTACATACAATGGTAGTATGTGCTTTATATAGAAATGTGCCCAAACATGGGTGGATTAATCAAAATTAAACCTAATTGCATGAAATGAAGATTTAATTGAATAAACAGAAATAGGTACAAAATGACAGATTTGCCCCTTCCTAACAATTTGTGAAAGTCCAAAACAGTCCCTGTACTGCTTAGAACGTGCATGATTTTTCATGGATGATCCAAGGTTGTTTTGATGCTCATTTGATTGAAAGATGATTGTTTTCTTATAGGGCTAGGCATAACGATCGATTTGATACCAACTTCGAGCCATGGATCGTGTTTTTAGGGCATGATCTTACGTCTTAAAATTAGGATAAATCTTGAAAGTTCGGATCAATAGTGTGCTTGTTCCTTGATGTTTTTCTGTGATTTCTATGCTGGATCACACTTAGCATGCCGTCACAATCGCATGCTAACAAACGCAGCTCAATTTCATGCCCGAACGAAGATTTTGCAACTTTGGATTTTGGGCCGGAACCTGAAATTACGGTGCCAGAATCTGGAATTTCGGCTCATAAATTTTCAGTCACTTCATCATATTTGTGTGCGGAATCCGACCGTCCATCATGTACGGGGTTTGGACTAGAGATAGCGCTTGACTTTATGCACGAGATGGAACTGGTTTCATGTCGATCAGGCTTGCGAGCAGCGTCATTTGGCTGCTCGAGCGAGGTGCGACGCTGCTGATTTTCTTGCAACTTTCTTCACGGATCAGCAATTTCTCTCTAGCTTTTCTTCACGCTCGGGTGTCGTCACGAGGCGTGCCACATCGAAACGCTTGTCTTGACGAGACTAACATGCTCACAAAATTTGAGCGCAATTCGACTCGAGACGGGTGAGATATGAGTGTCGAAAATCACTGTTTGTGACTGACCCTTTAATGGAGTTGAGTTGCAGGATGGCTGCACAGGAATAGTGTGCGGCTCCTCTTCGTTTCATCTTCTCCCCATAACTTCTTCCTGGAGTGTCTGTTCAAGCAAAAATTCGACCCTTGGGTTTTCAACCATACCAGTTCCAATTGCGATGGTCCCATAGAAATTTGACGTATCGAAAATATAGTTCTAGTTATATAAGTCCGTTTAGGGTGCTAGAGACTTATTTTGCTGGAATTGTTTCTCAGTCTGCACTACCTTAGAAATGTCGGATTGTAACGAAATTTAGTTGGAGACTTTTTGAAATCCTTATGAAGATCTTGACCAGTTCTGAGGCCATTCTGAGAGTGTTGAAATTTCCACTGTTTGTTAGACTTTATTGACCGGCTTCTCCCTTATTCCTCATTAGAGACCAAGGTGCTGAAAAATGTCTTCAAACATCTGATTCAAGCTCTCTCTAATCTGGAGGTGTACAACACCGAGGTGGAACCCATTGAGATGGACCCAACAATCTTGAGTGGATGTATGACGATCACCTTTTCAGAGGATAATTTACAATCTGGATAAAAATTTCACAACCGCCCTCTCTTTGGGACTAGTGAGTTACATGCATGCCCCATCAACTGAATTATGTTGGATGGAGGGTCAACTGTCAACTTTATCCCAAGGAGGATCCTCACTCGATTAGGATTCGGGTATGAGGATCTCACTTCGACTCATATCACAGTCCAGGAGTTCAACTAGTCAGAAGGGAAGCCGGCTGGCACGGTCTGCCTTCATCTCAAGATCAGTAAATTATAATATTACACCCAATTTCATGTGATCAACACCGACACATCATACAACATCCTTCTCGGCCGGCCATGGCTCAATGATCAGGAGGTGGTTCCATCCACATTGCATCAGTGCTTCAAGTATTATCAAGATGGGAGACAACATAAACTCTATGCTGATAGAAAACCGTTTCCTGTAGCTGAAACTCACTATGTTGATGCCAAGTGCTACTTCACAGATTCGGTGTCACCCCAAAAGTCAAATGATGGTGATCCGGAGTTTGTAAGGAAGATAGTATCGCCTCATGAAGATGTCGAAGATATTGGGAGAACACTCGTGAGCATGTTTAAAGACAAGGCAAAACTCTCCCTCTAACTCCTATTCATCCTAGTATAACAACACCCATCATCCCTAAGGAAACTCCATCTTCCCCTGAACATGAGGTTTCCCCCTCTGCTACCAGTATTGAGCCACTTGTGCAAGAAGACGAACTAGAAATCACTTATGAGATTGAGGAGGTCATGGTGACAGAATTCCCAACTTCGAGGCTCATCTATACGCCGGACCATCAGAAAGTCCTGCATGTCCCCATCGCACTCTTGGAAGCATAATTAACGCATCAGTCACCCCCAAAGGTTTTGTGTTTCCCCGATTCTATTGAAAAAGAGCAGTTAAGGAAAGGACAACCCTCTTTCTCTCAAGAGCATCTCCTCGCAGAGTAAAGAACCGAGGTTCGCAGTCTTCAGAACTAATTGGGGGTGATGTGTATCGCTTTAAAACACCTAAAGGAGCTTGTGCCCGAAACCAAGATCTACGATGGGCTTAGGGTGAATGCACCTCAAACAAAAGCCAAAGCCCCTCTTGATTGGACCATTTATAATGAGTAGGCTCAACACATTATGAGAACGATGAATTATGAGCCCACGTTCAATCAAACATTAAGGGGAGAAGAAGCAACTGCTCCCCCATTTGAGGTCATTGAAGCTACAACGACTTGTCATAAAGCATAGCAAGGTATAGGGTATTCCTCCACGTCCCATTCCATGAAGGGGCAGGAACAATAAACAAAAAGAAGAATGGGATTGTGTAGCGAAATATAGCAAGATGAAACAAAAGACACATTTTATTCATGAATCTGAAATTTTTACAAGTGCCGTCATACGATGAAAGTAAAAAGACAAAGGACATTCTATTACTATTGCCCAAAACTTGCATGCAAAACTTTATATTCGCTCAATCCTCAAGACTGAGCCTATAATGGTTATGTTGTGTCCATTTGATTTCATCCTCCATAGCCGTAAACCTTTAGGGCAAACCTTGGGAATACTCTCCAAGCACCAGCTGGGGAGAAAATGGGTCTTTTCCTACCTCACGGGCTGTAATAAGTAAGCCTTCCAAATCATTGATGTTGCGTTCAAGAATCGCCATGTCATCCTCATTTTCAAAACATACGAGCTCTTTAAATATCGAAGGAACCTCTGAAGAAATGATCTCAAAATCTGAATGAACAAACTGTCGCATGTGCAAGTTGGTTTCAAGATTACCCAAGTGTGTCATCGCATAATGTGTGACAGTCAGGTCCGGGGAAGAGCTTGAGTAAAGGCCTGATATTAGGGTATTTGTCAATAGAATTTAATTCTTCTAAATCCAGTAGCCGTTGAGTTACTTCAGTCGCTTTCTCTTTGAACGAGTCTGCACAGGGGACATTGAAGTCTATGAGGTTGTCTATCAGCCTTTTCACCAAAAATGGGAACATGATCAGCTCGAAGAAAGAAGCCAGACTGGAAAGTTGATAAGCGGTCCTAAGAAGATCACGTCCATTATCTTTAGAGACATTACGACGATTGAGTCTGGTAACCTGTACGACAAAGCCTCTGCGAATGCGCCAAATAAGAGGATGAATAACTTGTCTCGAGAAGGAGGTGACTACAAAAGCTGAACCTATGATAGGTTCCCTTAGAGCAGAAAGCGCAAGGCCCCCTCTCAAGGTCATAAGAGAAATCAACCTGTTGCCCATTAGTATCTGGTCACACGGACCAGAATCACCTGGCAAAGGCAGTGGCGCACCCCCACCCCCAAGATCTAGAGGTTGAGATGAGGGATCCACTTCGTTCTCAATAATAATAGGTTCTTCGTCCTCGATAATAATGAGGACCTTTTCAAAGGACCTGCATTCTAGGCGCTTTCGAAGTCCTTACTGACTCCCAAAAAGACATTCGTTAAAGGGCTTTATCCAACCACCTTCTATGCACAATCAATCACCAAGTCACCACGCTAACGCCAATTGTGCTGATTAAAGACCAACGCCGATTATGTTTGTTGAGGCTATTTCCGTCTCCCCACTATAGTAGTAGCGTCGTGTGTCAACCAAGGCACAATGTCGTGGCCCGAAAAAGAGGCTATCATCGACTGCTGACTCAAGACGCAACGCAGTGTACCAACCCAAGGAGTTATGTTGTGAGCGGCTAACGATGCCGGCGTTCAGCGTCGGCTACACTCAAGCTGTTCGCAGGCGCCACACGTGTCACCTCGAGCCCCGGGAGCACCGCCTGACAATGACCACCACAACACAGCCTGACGCACATGCAGACCGACAGTCATTCACCCCGCGACTGTCCACCTTCCTACAACTGTCGCTTTCTCCTTGACCCTTCGATTGCTCGTTGGGAAATAGTCTCCTCGCTCGCTGGAAACAACTTCTACCCATCGAGAAAATACTTTTGCTCACCACTGCTACTGTCCCACTACTCCCCGGAGAAAAAAAACCACCGGGAACCACCGGAAGTTCACGAAAATGTCTAGTGGCCCTCGATTGCCTCTTCCCCACCACTCCGGTGATTGAGAACCTCTGCCGGAATGCCTCTGCAGCCCACTAGCATTCTCCATACTTCACTTGGACCTTTTATTCCTCAACGGAAACCTCGGTGCTCCCCGGAAAACTCTTGCGAACACCCCGCCGAAGCTGCTAAACTTGCCGGAATACCTGCATGCTCGCTAGAAGTTCTCACCGGAATTCTCTTCTCTCTCATTATTAAACTCTCACTGTTAGACCTTCGATACAACAATAAAAATGGGGTCTTTCCCCCTTATATGAAGACGGTTCCCAAGATTCCCCTCGCAAAGCAAGAATACCAGACAAGTCCCTGAAGGCCAAGCAGTAATGGGCCGGACCGGGTCCAGCTCAAACCCGAGGCCCAAAAAAGACGCTTACAGCCGACCACACAATATCGAGCACCAACCTTCAGATGAGTTGGACCGGGTTGGGCTCAGACCCGAGACCCGAATAGAGGCTTATAGTCGCCCGTCACTAACGCCGCGTGCAACCAATGTTGAACACAGGCTGTATCGCCATGCGTGACTAATGTCGCATGTAACCAATGCTACGCATACTTGCGTCGTGCGCATCAGTGCTACTGCCGCCTAAGACCACTCCCATGCATGTTAGTGCCGCTCGTGCTAAGCGCTATGTGCACTAATGGCTATCGCCGCGTATGTTGCTGATGTCTGTGGCTAGCGTCGCACATGCCTGAACTTGATCATCACTGTGAGTATTCTACCATTATCCCTAGTGGAGTTGCATCAAATCCCTAACCTCTATCATCCCCAGTAGAGTTTCATCTAGACCATGACTGGTCATCCCCAATGGAGTCACGAGCAGGCCACTGTCCCTCATCCCCATAGGAACTACATCTGTATTACAGCCCATTGATCCCCAGCGGATTTAAGGTCGTTCTTACCCCTTCAATCCCTAATGGGTCGGTCTCGCACCTAGTTGTCTTATCCCCAAGATTCGGGTTATCGTTCATGGAATTCCGTCCTTCACCTTAGGGGGTCATACTTGTCCCCTAATCCCTAGTGAAGTCTGCTCCCCATCTAAAAACCCCTGCTATCATTTTATCCCCAGGGAGTCAAATTACTATCCACAGACCTATCCCCATAAAGCTTCACCTATTAGGCGACCCACACTGGTCCGTGCTGCATGACCCTAAATTGCACAGCCTTGGTCGATGCTGCATGACCTTAAACTGTACAGCCTTGGTCCATGTTGCATGACCTTATACTACACAACCTTGGTCCATGCTGCATGACCTTAAACTGCATAGACTTGGTCCAGGTGCATGACCCTAAACTGCATGGTTCAAACTATATGACCTTAATCTATAGTGGAGGTCTAGGTGCACAACCCTAAAACTGCATGGTCCAAACTATATGACTTAAACTGTAGCGAAGGTCTAGTTGCACGACCTTAAACTGGATGGTCCTAGTCGCATGACTTTGAACTGCATAACCACGGTCCAAGTTATATGACCCTAAACCAAAGTGCACATCTTGGCTGTGTGACGTAAAAAGGCTCAGCAGCATGGTCCAAACTATAGGACCTTAAACTATAGCGGAGGTTTAGTTGCACGACCTTAAACTGCATGGTCCTAGTGGCATGACTATAAACTGCATGACCATAGTCCAAGCTATATGACATTAAACCACAGTGCATGTCCTAGCCCCATGATGTTAAACTGCTTTGCACAGGTCCCGGAGGCATGACGTTAAACATGTCCCCACACATGCGCACATGCCTTTTACCTACATCTTCATGCACGTCTTCCCTAACCGACCTGTCCATGTGTGCACTTCACCATCATCAAACTCCCCAGTAAATCTATCTTCCTCCATTACCATTTATCATTCGTCAGAGAGTCTCACCCATGCTCATAAAACGACAAACTATCCCACCATCAATATTCACCGTCAGTTAGTGGGTCACCATTTTTCACTAACCATTCATATAGCATCCATCCTTCATAAGTAGCCTCGTGCCATCTCTCCAAAGTGAGTCAAAACACCCACCATACTCACTCTATGGTCTCAACAGATTGCTAGCCATCTCCACTATGGTCCAACTGTATGACCTTAAACTATAGTGCACGTCTTGGCCGCATAACGTTAAAAGGATTCACATAGGTCTCGAAGGCATGACCCTAAACACGCCTTCACAAAAAAAAGAATAACGGGCATAGTATATACCTGAACAAGGGAATGCCATGAGTAAAAATGATGGACGGGCATGGTCACGAAACCACAAGTAAAAGAGTGTCGTAAATAAAAACCCATTCACGGTGAAAACCCCAAAAGTGCATCGTGAGTAAAAATGGAAAAATAAGGGTGGACATGGCCGAAAGGTCATGGGTAAAAGAGCTCCGAATTAAAGAAAGTTGGCGAACACTGTCTCTACGGAGTCGCTTCCCAAGTCCAAGTAAAAATTTGCAAAGGACGCTTGGACTAATAAACAGGTTGATGCCGCACTTGCCTCAACAAGTGGCTTCAGCCCACATTCAAGAGAAAAATTCCTTGTGTCATAATACCTGAACAAAAAAATATGAGCATCAAGCAAGATTTCGACAGCCTGAGTCCATTTACAAATGGGACTCGAAAGATAGAAGACTCACCAAGAAGGCATGACAAGTCTCCTGAGGAAGAGCACGAATCCCACGAGGTCACAACCACACTATAAAACGCTAAAGACGCTCTAAGAAGGCCAAAGTCAGCCAGAACTTGGACCTAATATGCAAACAAAACTGCTAGCAAGGGGTAGGAATTATACCCACAGCTGGTCACCTCGATAAACTGAGGTATCCTGCCCAACTCAGTATAATCTGGTACACCAAGCAGACGGACGCCAACCAAAGGCCCTTCAGCACACCATCCACCACCTACAATAAAACAAACACACAACAAAATGCTAAAGACACCCCAAGAAGGCCAAAGTCAACCAGAACTTAGACCTACTATATAACAACCCTGCTAACAGGGGGCAGGGGTTATACCCACAGCTGGTCACCTCGATAAACTGAGGTACCCTGCTCATAGAGTACAATCTTGGTGCACCACATAGACGGATGCCAACCAAAAGTCCTTCAACAGACCATCCACAAACAAACCCAAACCGAAATGGGAAAAAAGCCCTTCAGCATGAAGCTTGACTGCTAGACGAGCCTGATTCTAACCAACGAGGTTCATATCAAAATTCTCAGCTGTCAGAATCATAATTAGACCCTTGAGGGTGAGGACTTCGACACGATTCCCCAAAAAATTCTCTTCTCCACCTAAAGTCTCCATGGATGAACATGTACATTGCATCCAAACGTCTGAGTATCCTAGTTACAGCATTGTGTTAATCTCCTCGACATTCATGTGGTCCTCTAGCTAAGAAGAAAAAAGTAATAAAGCCGAAGGAAATTTTTGGAATTTTGTCCTTCTCACTTCTCTGGAAGCACAACAATTGGTAGGGTAAGCTGTTGGAAGATATTTTTCAGCACCTTGGGTCCCTGATGTGGAATAAAGAGGAAGCCGATCAATAAAGCCTGACATACATTGGAATTCTCGACAGTCCCAGAATTGCCCTAGAATGAGTCAAACTTTTCTTAAGCACTTCAAAAGGCCACCTGCGAACTTTCGTCACAATCGGACATGTCTAAGGCAGTGCAGACAAATAAACAATTTCAGAAAAATCAACCTCTCGCACCTTGAAACAGACCCTATAACTAGAGCTCTATTTTCGGTGCATCAGATTACAATGGGACCATAGCCATTGGATTCATCATTGTTGGAAACCCTTATGGGTCAAGTTTCAGCTTAATTGGGCACTTCAGGACAAAGTTATGAGTAAAATACCAAAAAGGAGTAGACCGCATGTTATTCCCATGTGGCCTCCATGCACCAAATCACCATTAATTTAATGGAGATTGGTGCAGGGAGGCCACACGACAATAGTGTGTAGCCCATCGGTTTTTAATGTTTCAACTATAACTTTGTCCTAGAACGTCTATTTAAGCCGAAACTTGACCCCTAGGGGTTTTCGACCATGCCGGATCCAATGACGGTGGTCCCACAGCGATTTGATGTACCGAAAGAAGATTTCTAGTTACGGGGTCCATTTCAGGGTGCTAGAGGCTAATTTTTCTGAAACTGTTTCTTTGTCTGCGCTGCCTTAGACATGTCGGATTGCGACAAAACTTGGCAGGTGGCCTTTTGGAGTTCTGAAAAAGATTCTAACCCATTCTGGAGCAATTCTGAGACTGTAAAAAATTACACTGTATGTAAGCGCTTTATTGACCAGCTTCTCTTTTATTCCACATCAGGGACCCAAGGTGCTGAAAAATGTCTTCAAAGGGAGAGCATAGATTATGTAGAAACTACTCTAGTAGCCAAATTTTTATCTATTAAGATCATTCTAGCATAGATAAATATATATATATATATATATATGGAAAAGACTTCTATTAGCTAATGGGCTTATAAGAAAAAACGAGCCTAATGATCCAGATTGAATCTGGGCCGATCTAACGGTCACAGATGCCTGATAGTGTTTGAAATTTGATTTTTTTGCTACAAATTCAAATCACTTGAAATTTTATACATGTGTTCATAAAATATAGGTGAATATTTGAAAAATATTAAAAAAATACTTTAGATGAAAACAATTAACCAAAATACCTTTGTAAATTGTTGGGGGTATTTTGATCATTTTTAATTTCGTGGATTATGTTTTTTATATTTTTATTAGGTTGGGCATGATGAGAAAAACATTTACCTAAAATTTCGAGTGATTTTGATCTATAGAAGAAAAAATTAAAATTAAAAAACTTTTCACTTTTGACCGTCTAATCGACCCAGATTCAATCTGGACCATTGGGCTTATACTATCCTGTGAGCTAGTGGGCTCACCCTAGCATCTTCATATATATATATATAGATATATATGAAATGACCAGAAGGATATGTAATTAAAGACCAAGAAGATAAAGCATACAAACTTAAGAAATTTTTATATGGTCTATAACAGTCTTCTAGGCAATGGTACTTTACTTTTCATAATGCAATCACTAAAATTGGCTATGTAGCCAATAGGTTAGACCATTGTGTATATATCTGGAATAGTAGGAGCAACTTTGTTATATTATCATTGTATGTAGATGATATTTTGATAGTCGACAATGTTGTTAGCATGATTAACCATAACAAATCATGGCTAAGTTCCCATTTTGAGATGAATATATTTGGGCATTAAGATAACAAGAGATAGAAGTTCGAGACTTTTATGTTTATCTCAATAAAATTATTTAGAAAGTATTTTAAAGATATTTAAAATGGAAAATTGTGAGCCTATAGATACACCCATTTGTAAAGGCTTGAAATTATCAAAGAAACTATGTCCATTAAAGGATAATGATAAAGCTGAAATGCAAACAGTTCCATATACTCAAACTGTATGATATATAAATTATGTCATGTTGTGTACAAGATCTGATTTGAATCATGCATATAGTCTTGTGAGTAGATTTCAGAGTAATCATAACATGACTCATTGGCAAGCTGTAAAAAAGATACTCAAATACGTTTAGAAAACTAAAAATTACAAGTTGTATTTCCAAGTTGATAATTTAGATGTCATTGAGTACTCTAATGGAGACTTCACATGAGACCCAGATGATAGAAAATCAACCTCAGGACTTGTATTCCTCTTTGGAGGTGAATGTGCTTTTTAGTCTAACAAGAAACAAGGTTGTGTAGCTAGGTATAATTTGGAAGTCAAGTATATTTCTTGTAGCATTGCTACAGTATTTGTTGTCTTGATTACATGCTTCATAAATGATTTGAAGCTAGACTGTTAAATTTTTTTGTGATAATCAGGTTGCCATCTCATCAATTAGAAATGGAGCCTATAATTCTAAGGGTAAGTACATTGAAATTAATTATCATTACATTTATGATGTTATTGAAAAGAATGAAATACTTGTAAGTTATTTGCCATCTTTAGATATGATTGCAGACCCTTTAACAAAGGGATTGAGTGCATAAATATTATCAAAGCATGTAGCTTTGATTGGACTTAGGAATATTTAAGCTAGGAACTCCCAAATGGGATATTTTTTTGTTTGTCCTGGTCATGAGAGGAAAATTCGCATTAGCATGAAAAACCCCATGACATGACTTTGGATATTTTTTGTTATGAGATGTATAACAGCATTAGTGTAAAAAACCTCATGACAAGGATATGCTCATAAATGTTGAGTCAACTAAATGGTACTATTTCAATATATCTGGCCATCATGGCCCAATGAGAGATGTTGGTACGTATGGGTGGCCATGGGGCCATCAAACATGTCATATTTCTCTCTTTTTATCTTTATCATATATTTTAATATTTATCACTAAAAAAGGGCTTCATAGAGAGAGAAGATCCCTTTATCTAATGGGTAGAAGATAACGACCCACCTCTCAAGAAAAGATGGCTACGTTTCTTAGAGATTTCAAGAGGAAAGTCGAAGGTTGGAGAACGACCTCCTCCCATCCCTCTTTAAGAAGGGTTTTATGGCTATGAAGAGGAACACAGAGAAAATATAGAGTTTTCAATTGTTCAGGTAAAACTTGTTCTTTGTAATCTATAGTCTTACGACATTGCCTTTGATTCCTGTGACATTGGCCGGTTCATCTCTTCCCCTCAAAATTTCAACATGTCAAAGTCGGTAAAAGGGGGCATTACCTTTTTATAGTCTCTACATGTGACATTGTTTTTGAAATGCTGTTTCTATACATAGATTAATTAGTTACACATCCTTTGGTTTGCTTATGGAAAGTTAACAAAAAACGTAATAACTAGCATATAACAAAGTGTGAATACTCTTTCGATATTTGGTTCGCTTCGTTGCTGAGGAAAAACCCAAAGACATCAGATGCTTCGACAGAAGCGAAGCGAAGATAACAACATTGGTTTAGCCCATCATTAATTTTCTAACCCAAAAAGTGTTAGTACATTATTCAAAGGCAACCAACTTGGGCTAATAATGGTTAGAGATTGTATATTATGAGATTATTTATAGGAGTCATAATCACTTTTGATTATTGGACGTAAAATCTAATAGATGAAATTGTGTGTCACAGTATTAAAAAAATTTTGTTTTGGACTTTGTGCCCAAACAATGATACAACTTCAACCACCTGACCTTAAATCTAATAGTCAATGATAATTATGATCTCCTTATGTCAATAATAAATAGTCTTGTTGTGTATATATTTTAGTGGTTAAGGGGTTCCCACTGCCACTCACCACCTTTAAACTAATTCCAACACAGTGAGGGAAGGCAAATAGATGATTGGAAAAAGAAGCTGTCGGGATTATTCTTACTCTCACAAGCAAAAACCAGTAAACCTTAACATGCACTCTACCAAGTGATAAGTAGTAATCAGTGTTTTAATCAGTATGTTTGGAAACTTTTCGGTGAGGGTACTTTGCCTTTGGTCGAGGCGAGAGACTTCTCGACAAGGGTACTCTGCCTTTGGTCGAGGTGAGTGATCAACCAAGTCATGCCCAAGTTAAGGAAAGGGCATAGGTGAGCTAAAAAAAAACAGGAATATCCTTAGAAAAATAAAATAAATTATTTCTTATAAAAGACTATAATTTTGTAGTGTATCTAATGAAACAAAAAATCTAAGAAAAATGTGTATATATTTTCACGTTTTTACTCAAAAATATATACCATGTTTTGCAATAGATCTAAGATTTTGGAGCCAAATCAATCAATTGTTTGGCTTGATTACCAGCAGTAGACTGAGGGATTCGCTAAAGGACAAAATGAGCTTCAAATTGAACCTAATTTCATAAAATGTAGTTGAGTAAATGATGAGAAATCCAGGTAATGGCGGATTGGGTTGAAAAACACTATTCTTCATTAAATCTGAGATTTTGGAGCCAGATCGATGAAGATTTTTACTCAAAACGCAACAAACAAAAGGCTTTGTAGAGGGCACAGTAAGATTCAAAATGATCGTAGTTTCATGAAATTTAGTTGAGAAAATGAGGAAAAATCAAGCAAAAGTAGACTAAGTTCAAGAACACTTTATTCTTCCACGGAGCCAAAGTATTTAAGCCAGATCTATCACTTTTTTGCTTTAATCAAAAAAATAAAAACATGTAATCTATAGGGGATCTAATGAGCATCACAACAAATATGAGTTTAAGAACATTGGATGACTATAGGATGAGAAATTGAGAACACGGTGGCCGGGGTTCATGAACTTAGGATTTGTTGCGTGAAATGATCGATTCAATCTAAATAAAAGCTTTTATCCATTGATAAGTGGACCTAAACCATATTAAATCGAGGTTTTTGGATCGTTTGTCCTCAACCCTAGTTTGGAGCGGGTGGATCGGCGATCCGAATCAGTATTGAATCATCAGAATCGATGATTCAAAAAAATAAAAAAAATTAAAAAAAAGGTTTATGAGGTGGGGATTTAAATGGGACTGAAAAAAAATAGATAAGCATTAAAAAAAAATAAATGGTGGATTTTTATGTGGAGATCAGACTGGGATCCATACTATTTCGAAACCAGTTTTATCCCAACCAATTCGTATCCGGATCGACGACCCAGATAAGAAATCATCAGGTTTTAAAACACTGCATATTAGTGGTTAGGTGCCACGATCTCGTGTCCCCGGATCTAGGTGATTGGGTGAGACGTGTCTCTTTTTCGAAAGACCCGAAGCCTGAGATCGCTCTCTCAAGAACCTCGTTCACAAAACAAGGGCAGATGTCCAACTAGTGTAAGGAATTTTGGATGTGAGGTGGGGGCCAACCTCACCTGGGTACGTGACTTACTCGGGCTGACTCGCGTGCGTGCCCTCTTAGATCACAACGGAAAGCCCCCCAGCTGCTTCAGCTGATTAGGAATTGTGTCTCTTGACTTGTAATCTCCTTGTTTTCTACACAACACCACTATAGTTAATTTACAAGAGGTGTGGGCCGAAGGACCCACCCTTATCTTAAGGCAATGCACCTTCATATGGCTGAGAAGGTGAGAAGTTAGGGTGATAAAAAGAAGATGGTTTGAATGAGAGGAGAAAATAAGAGGGGACTAGACAAGGAGATAGGACTAGCAAGATAGCTGGACCAGTGCAATGATCGACTCGGAGTGGTAGCAAGATGGGCAAAGTAACCCAGACCGACGTAACATCAATATTACTCGAAACTAAGGTCGATATGACTGTTCTAATCTGGTGTGGCAGCAAGACAGACATGATACTCAGGACCAGCACCACGGTAATACAACTCGACAGCCGGACCGTTATGGCAACGCTAGACCGAGTCTACCCTTGACCAAGTTAGAAGGAAAGAGAATGAGGAGATGGCATGCGACGGCAAAGGGAGGAGGTCTCGACAGTGCTGGACAGTATTGCTCATGGCAAAAAGGGGGCCAACAGTGAACTACAAGCTGCGTTGGGCATCGTCGTGGGCAACGCGAGAAGGCAGCACGTCCCTTTGTGGGCGGCGATAGCTTCTTGTGAAGCGCACAACAATAGTCGTGGGTCGTAAAGAGGAGCTTATGCACGGTGATAGGCACCGAGCTCATGAAGGAAGCTTACAGACGGCGATAGGCACCGAGCACACAAAGAAAGCTCGTGGACGACGATAGGCACCGAGCACACGAAGAAAGCTCACAGACAGCGATAGGCACCGAGCATGCAAAGGGAGCTCAGGGATGACGAAAGGTATCACCAGGACCCTACAGGTGGCGATAGACATCACTGTCTGTGATAGGTAGAGGGCGCGAGAGAAGCCAGTGGATGGCGATAGGTATTACAGCGACCCTTCGCAGGCGACGATGGGCATTGTTGTCTATGATAGGCGCGCAACAGGGTGAGACCCCTGTGGGGGGCAATAAGCATTGCCGTTTGTGCTTCTTGCGGAGAGGCAGAGACAAATGAAGAGGAAGAGAAGACAACTCGTACATGGCGCTGCCATCATCGTGTACGACCATTGAAGCCACAGGAGGGGGAAAGAAGGGAAGATGCATACACAACACTACCACTATCGTGCATAGCCTCTAAGAGAAGCTCAGACGAAGAAGAAGAAGAAGGCAAAAAAGAAGAAAGAGAAGAATAAAGGGAAGTGGAAAAGGAAAGAAATAAAAAGAAGAGAGAGAGATTTACATTGAGCATAGGGGTACCGATCCAAAAGTTTCTCTCTCCTTCCTCTCTCTCTCTCCAAATGTGACCCAACAACAAGAAAGAAAGGGAATTCTATTAAGTAAAAATTCTCTTTCGACGAAGGGTTCAAGCCTCTTGCATACAATGGTACTACGTGGTATATATAGAAGTGTGCCCAAACATGGGTGGATTGATCAAAATTAAACCTAATTATTGGAAATTAAGATTTAATTGAATTAAAAGAAATAGGAAAATAGGGTACAAAATGATAGATTTGCCCCTTCTTAACAATTTATGAAATTCCAAAACAATCCCTGTGCTGCTCTAGAACGTGCATAATTTTTCATTGATGATCTGGGGTTATTCTGATACCTGTTTGATCGAAAGATGATTGTTTCTTGTAAGGCTCGGTATGGAGATCTATTTGATACCAACTTCGACCCATGGATCGTGCTTTTAGGCCACGATTATGTGACTCGAAATTTGGATGAATCTTAAAACTTCGAATTGATAGTGTGCTCATTCCTCATTTTTTTTGTGAATTCTTCGTTGGATCACACTGAGCATGCCATCGCGGTCGTGTGGAAACAACCACAACTCGATTCCGTGTCTGGATGAAGATTTTACAACTTTGGAGTGTTAGCCCGAATCTAGAATTCCTATGCCATAATTTGTAGTCACTTCATCGACTTCGTGTGCGAAATCCGATCGGTCATCATGTACAGGGTTTGGACTAGAGATAGCCCTAGACGTTACGCACACGATGGAATTATTTTCACATTGATCGGGCTCGTGAGCGACGTGATTTGGCCTCTCGAGCAAGGTGTGACGCTGGTGAGTTTCTTGTAACTTTCTTCACGAATCAACAACTTCTCTCTAGCTTTTCTTCGCACTCGGGTGTCATCACAAGACGTGCCACATATCGAAATGCTCATCTCGACGAGACAAACACGCTCACAAAATTAGAGCAAGATCCGACTTGGAACGAGTGAGATATAGGTCTCATAATTTACTATTCATGACTGTCCCTTTAATGGAGTTGAGTTGCAGGGTGGCCTCACAGGAATAGCGTGCGACTTGTCCTGTTTCACTGTTTTGCCTATAAAATTTTCTTGGATTGTCTGTTTAAGTTGAAATTTGATCCGTGGGGGTTTTCAACCATGAAAAATCCAATGGCGGTGGTCCCACAGCAATTTGACATACCGAAAATATAGTTCTAGTTATATGGGTCTTCTTCAGGGTGCTAGAGGTTGATTCTGCCAAAAATGTTTCTCAGTCTGTATTTCCTTAGACATGTCAGAATGCGAAAAAAATTGGCATGAGACTTTTGAGAGTCCTTTTGAAGATCTTGACCAGTTCTGGGGCCATTATGAGACTATCAGAATTTTCATTATTTGTTAGACTTTATTGACCGGCTTCTTCGTTTATTTCGCATCGGGGACCAAGATGCTGAAAAATGTCTTCAAACAGCATTCTCCACGAATATTGTTCTTCGAGAGAAACAAGAGGGATAACATTCGGAAAGGATGCTTAAACGTTTGGATGCAATGTACAAGTCCATCCGTGGAGACTTTAAGCGGAAAAGAGACTTATTGAGGGATCTGCAGAAGTCCTCACCCTCGAGGGACCATTTGAGATTTTGACAGCTTGAGGATTTTGTAGGGACCTCATTGACCAGAATCGGGCCTATCTGGCAGCCAAGTGTTATGAACCTTTGGCTGACATTGTTTACTGCTATACCAAGTTTGCTTTTGATGATCAGGGTATCTCTGTAGGTCCCATTTAGTAGGGTCCAGTCAGGGGCTTTTGACTTGTCTTGAAGATCAGGGCATTTCAGCTAGGGGGAATTTTTGCGAGGCAGTCTCATGGGCCTTATCGTACCGGATCCAGTCGGGGGCTTTTTATTGGCCTGTACTGAAAATCTGGGCATGTCAGCTAAGGAAGGTTTTTAGCAAGGCGTCATCCTAAAGTATCTAGCAGGTTGGGCCTTGGTTTTGTTAGTTTCTTGCCTTTGTGGGGACCTTTAGCATTTTGGAGGGATCTTTCGGTCATCCTCCTCACCCTCAAGGACTCTCTTTGTTTTTGGGTTTGAAGTGTGGGAGATCTTATGAGGCTCTCACTCCCGAGTGAGGTATTTTGCATTGTGATTGGATGCTGGCGGCTGAGGATTTTATGTAAACCTCATTAGCCAGGATTATGACTGTTTGGCGATTGGGCGTGGGCTGAGATTATGGTGCCACGTCAACCTCCTTTTTGTTGGTCCAAGCACCCTTTTTTGGGTTTTTGCCTTGACTGGGGAAGTGGCGCTGTAGAGACGGTTTTCGTCAACTTCCTTTATTTTTTAGGCTCTTTTACCAATGACCTTGCGGCCATGTCCACCCTTTTTATTCGTTTTTTCTCACAGTGCCTTTTTGGGGTTTTCACCATGCTCGGGTTTTTATTCATAGAACTCTTTTACTCATGGTTTCGTGACCATGCTCGTCCGTCATTTTTACTCATGGTGTTCCCTTGTCCAGGTGTACACCATGCCCATTTTTTTGTGAATGCATGTTTAGGGTCATGCTTTCGAGACCTGTGCGAAGCCTTTGAATGTCATGCGACCAGGACGTTTAGGGTCATACAGCTGGACTGCAGATGTGATGAATGGCAGTCTGTGGAGGCCATGGGGTGAGTATGGTGGTGGTTTTGACTCACTTTGGGGAGATGGCAGAGGCTACCTATGAAAGATGGATGATGTGTGAATGGTGAGTGAAAAGTGGTGACCCACTAGTTGATGGCGAGTATGGATGGTGGAATGGTTCGTTTTGTGAGCATGGTTGAAACTCATTGGGGAATGATGGATGATAGTAATGAAGTGAGTGGACTCACAGGGGAAGCAATGAAGGTGGTGCGCATACACGAACGAGTCTGTTAGGGAAGGCGTGTGTGAAGATGAATGTAAAGGGAGTGTGCGCATATGTGGGGGCCTCTTTAAGGTCGTACCTCCTGGACCTGGGCAAAGCAGTTTATCGTTATGTGGCCAGGACGTGCACTATGATTTAAGGTCATATAGCTTGGACCATGGTTATGCAGTTTAAAGTGATGCAACTAGAACCATGCAGTTTAAGTTCATGCACCTGGACCTCCGCTACAGTTTAAGGTCATATAGTTTGAAACATGTAGTTTAGGGTCGTGCACCTGGACCATGGCTGTGTAGTTTAAGGTCATGCAGCATGGACCATTATGTGGGTTGCCATGTAGGTGAAGTTGCATGGGGGATAGGTTTGTGGATAGCATTCATGCTACCCTTAGAAGTCTAGTTGACTTAGGTTACAAAGTTCATTCCCCAGTTCATGGGTTAGTCCAAAACCAACCTAATAGCTTAGGTCAACCCATAGCACAGCTGAGTCAGCCGATTCTTCAATCGGTCCCTTCTCTGTATCTGATCGAACCAACCATACAGTTTTTACAATCGGTGGCGATGCCTATGGGTCAGTACACCTCTCAAGGAAAAATGTGTCAAACTGCCCCGATAACCGCGGCTCATCCATCACGGGCCTAAGCAGGCCAACATCTACCCCAAGTCTCGACTCATCAGTTTATGCTTGGGAACCCACCGATTGGTGGGCCTACCCTCATGACAAATACCCAACAAGAAGACACCTTAAAAGCGTTACAAGATATGCTTGTAAGGATGGGTATGCATGAAATCCTACCCCCAAAGGCCTATGTTCATGAGACCCATGGAATGGAAGACCTTTCCCTTGGGTTTGTCATCCCATAGTTTAAAAAGAAATTCAATGGGAAGAGAGACCTAAATATTCATGTCAATGCGTACCTCCTCTCCGTCTGAACCTTCCGAGATAGGCCTAACTAGTTGAAGGCCCTGTTTTCACAAACTTTGACCGGGGAGGCTTTAAACTGGCATCGGAGAATAATGACTACTCAACCACACACAACTCTTGACGAAATGTTCAACCAATTTGTCTCTCATTACCGTGGTTCAACATCAAGATCTCTTTCCCTAGGTGAACTCAGTGCAACCAAACAAAACCCAGGAGAATCCTTTTAGGATTTTTATCAGTCGATTCTGTGAGGCGACGATGCGGGTCATCGAAGGTCCACTTACGAACCCAGCTAAAATTTCCATGGCCTTAGAAAATGTAGCTCCTGAATACAAGACCTTCTTTAGCCAGGGACTTATCCCCCACTCTTTCGACTCCATGATCGAGCTGGGTGGCACGACATGAAAGGGCGAGAGGGACATCCCTCAGTACTAGACCTAATAACAAACACATCACCACTCCCCAGAATAAAAATAAGAGCAACGGCAAGGGGAAAGCATCCAGTTAGGTTAACGAAATTTTCGTTAACAGACCGGCTCAGGGTTCAGCCACTCAGCACAATAATAGAATCACGATCGAAGGGGTTATCCTAAAGCTAATTCTCAAAATAACAATCAAAGGTGAGAGGACAACTTCACTCCTCTCAAAGGCTCGTTAGAAAAAGTGTTGGAGTTACTCTTGAAGAAAAACATGGTTCAACTCCCACCACCATCTGAACCACCATTTGAGGTTAAGGATAAGAAAATATGGTACGAGTGCCATAGAAACCATGCCCATGATACCAAAAACTATTTCTACTTGAAGCGGGTGATTCAAGGGTTGATTAATAGGGGCGACATCACTGTCGGATCTAGAAATCAACCTGTTGAAGAACCTAATCAAAAGATGGGTATCTTTACAAACCCTCTCCCCAAAAATACGGCCACAACGATCAAAGAAAAGGGAGCTTCGAGTAACTTAAAGAAGGATGTTATCATTCACATGATTGAAAACAGAGACGAAGAAGATGACCCCAGCCAATTCATATTTTCTTATGAATGTCCTTTTCAAGAAGTTGAAGAAGATCTTTTGAGTCTTCTTAGAGGAAAGTCTTCCTCCCCAAACTCTGATCATCCTCCTAAGTAGGACCAGTATGACGAAGATGATGCCCTCAAGATTGACATTGTCAAAGCTGATGAAAAGGGATCATCTTCCAAACAAGGGCCAACACCCCGAGGTCTCCCATCACTCTTGCTAGGGCTGACCCAATGGCGAAGTTGATTCCTTAACCCAAAGAGGTCGAGTGTTCAAACCCATCCAATTGATGGCGAACACTCTTGATGAAAGAATGGGAGCCACTTCAATAGCCAAACCACCAGCAGGGGTTGCAAATCGTGAACCTAGTAAAAGAACTCAAGGATCCGCAACAACCTACGATCTACCGACTCAGCTCTGGAAGATCCAGGCTCAAATCTCCATCTTGGAGCTACTCGCCAACTCACTAACACACAGGGACCAGATCGAAAGGGTTCTCGCTAAGACACACATCACGAGCAACACACAGCCGGATGAATTGTACGGTATGATCAACCAACTAATGGCACTAACGCCAATCATATTCACGGACAATGATATCCCGACTAATGTTAATCACTTTCACATGCAGCCTCTTCATATCACTATTTTCATGAAAGGATATGAGATAAGGAGAGTGTTGGGTGATAATTGGGCATCCCTGAATATATGCCCTGTGAAAACAGTGAAGCACATAAGCAAAAGCCTAGATGACTTCGAACCGTGTCAGTTAACCATCACTTCATATGGTGGGATCAAGAGGCAGGCTAAGGAAATATTGCCTCTCACACTCAAGATTGGCTCCACCATTCAGCAGGTAAAGTTTTATGCCTTGGACATAAAACCTTCTTTCAACATGCTACTAAGAAGACCCTGGCTCCATGAAAACCTTGTGGTCGCCTCTACACTACATCAATGCTTAAAATTTCCAACCAAAAATGGCATTGCAAAGGTTTGTGTCGACCCCCCTTCTTTTCTTAATCCTAGCACATATAGCGGAAAGCTAGCCATAGGGATCGAGCTCGAGGAAATCCCGCTCTTTTCCTTCAAGCAAGATGATTGACCCCGTTCCTCAAATTTTGCAAACATCTGCATCGATGGAGGAGATTATCCAATGCCAACATCGATACGACTTCAGGTCCCTCGAAGCCTGGCACATACTCTTCTCCCAAGGCTTCCAACCTAGTTATGGCTTGGTAATCACGAGCAAGGCATAAGGGAAGCAATTTTTGCATCACCTAAAGCCAAAGCTGGAAAGGGGGGTCGAAGAGGGCTCGGGTGTACTCTCACCTTATTTCAAAGACGAATAAAGCCTTCAAGCCCTCCATGCTTCATCTCTGGGGGCATTCAAAGCCTCGATCCTCTCGATGCCCGTCCTCTAAAATGGCCGAAATTGATCATCGAATCCTCAACAAGGGATAGTCCCTCTTCCACATCTCAGCAAACACAAGGACTAGGAATTGAAGACCTATTTGCTGACCTGGATCTGGAGGAGGTGTGCACAGTTGGCTCTAATACAGCCAAGGGTTCTCATCCACCAACACCAGCCCAGGGACAGAATTGGTCGATCATTCCTTTATCTCTAGAATCGCTGAAAGCATATCAGCATTACCTTCAAGTCCTGGTGCCAAAACACAGATAAGCGCGGGGTGGCCATCTAACCACCCTGCTCGTCCAGTCCCCAACATTTATCTCACAAGTCCCGAACACCATTTCCAACATTTCAAAAACCGTGGAAAATTTAGAACATTATAAAGCTGATAAATAATGAAAGAGAATTTTCAAAAACGATGCTCACTCAAGATAGCCCAATAACAATGCATAATAACCGAGACGATGAATTGGACGACTAAGATGATGATCAAGAGAGTCAAGAGTTAGAAGAAATCTCTCAATCTGAGGAACTTACTTCCAATGTTGAGAAATTCACGAAGAGGTTCGATGGTGACCCAGCAGCTATCATCGAAGAGATGATTGACGTAAACCTAGGAACTGAGAAGTATCCAAGGTTAACCAAGATTGGAACCTCCTTATCTTTTGAGGAGTGGGAAAATGTGATTTCCTTTCTCAAGGAATATCACGATGTCTTCACCTGGTCATACGATGATATGTCAGGGCTAGATTCCACATTGGTGCAGCATCACTTAATTTTAAATGAAGGGGTGAAGCTTTTAAAGCAGAAACTCCGACGTCAAAAGACCCAGCTCGAGCTCAAAATCAAAGAAGAAATTGACAAATTGCTCAAGGCGAGGTTTAATACTCATGTCGATTATCCAGAATGGTTGGCCAATATAGTGGTTGTACCCAGGAAAGATGGGAGGATCCGAGTGTGTGTCGATTATAGAGACCTCAATAAGGCATGTCCCAAAAACATTTTCCATTGCTAAACATAGATGCCTTGGCTGGCAACATTGCAGGTCACAAGATGTTGTCATTCATGTATGGCTTCTCGGATTACAACTAGATTCTCATGACAGAAGAAGACAAAACCAAGTCATCATTCATAACGCAATGGGGAACCTACTATTACAAAGTCATGCCCTTTGATCTCAAAAACGTAGGAGGAACTAGTCAAGGGGCAATGACTAGCAACTTCCATGATCGAATGCATACCGTTATGGAAGACTATGTCGACAACATTCTGGTCAAGTCAAAGGCCAGGTCTGATCATCTCACCAACCTGAGAACCATTTTCGAAAAACTCTAGAAACATCAACTCAAACTCAATCAACAAAAATGGGCCTTTCGAGTTGAATCCTGCAAATTACAGTCTTTATAGTAAACCAAAGAGGCATTCAAGTGGACCCATCCAAATACGAGCCATCACTGAAATGCCATCTCCCCGAAATATCAGTGAAATCTGTGGGCTTCAAGGTCGCAAACAAGCCATAAGGCGTTTCATTTTACAAGTGGCAGGTAAGTGTGCACCATTCAATGAACTCCTTAAGAAGGACACCTCATTCATATGGGACAATGAATGCCAAGAAGCGTTCGATCAAATCAAGGAGTACCTCACAAAACCTCTCATCCTTAGTCCTCCAAGTCCAGATAAACCCCTATTCTTATACATGTCAATGAAAGACAAGATCATGGGGGCAATGTTAGGACAATATAACGACCATGGAAATAAACAAACGATATACTATATCAGCAAAACCATGGTCGACTATGAGACAAGATACACGGATGTGGAGAAACACTACTTAACACTTGTGTGGGCCATGCAGAAACTATGACATTATGTCTTATCTCATTTAGTCAAGCTCATATAAAAAATTGACCCACTAGTACCTATTGGAGAGGTCAGTCCTCAACGGACATTTGGCGAAGTGGCAAATGCTAATGAGCAAGTTCAAGATCGAGTAACTCAAAATTCGGTCAAAGGACAAGCCATTGCCGATCATTAGCTAAACACGCACTGCCAGACAATATTCCCGTTAACATGGATCTCCTTGATGAGATCCTCTTCATAATTGAGGACTCGATTTGGGAAGCTATACTTCGACAGTGCAAAGAATGAATACGGTTCAGGTATATGAGCCATACTATTCTCCCCTAAGAAGATTTTAATGCCAACAGCCATTAGGTTGAATTTCCCATGTACCAATAACATTGCTGAATATGAAGCCTTGATAGTTGGGCTCGAGAACGCCATGGGAATGAAAGTACAGCAAATACGAGTGATTAGTGACTCCTTACTCATCATAACCAAGTTTCAGGGATTTGAAAGGTGAAAGAAGAAAAGCTTAAACCTTATCAAGAAAAGGTGGAAAAGATTATCCCATATTTTAAGAAAATTACCTTCTAGCACGTGACTACGAAAAATAATCGGTTCGTCGACACCCATGCAACCCTTGCCTCAATAGTCGATACCCCCCAAAAATCACCACGCTCCCATTCGACATCAAGAGCAAACATGACCCTTCCCCACCAAGGATCGAAAAAGAAATAGAGCAAGAAAATGAGAACGATGCGGAAGTGTCTCTTGTGGCTTCAGATGCGCTAGTTAAGGCAAAACCATGGCTCCACGATGTTCTGTCCCTGCTAAAAGATGGGTTATACCTCGTAGGATCCACCAAAAGGATAAAGAAGCCCTTTGAAGGTTTTCAATGGGATTCTTGGTAGGAGATGACCTCCTGTTCAAGAAATCCTTCGATGACATCATTCTACAGTGCCTCAATCAGTCAGAAATTGACCAATTACTAATAGAGTTGCACATTGAAGGAAGTCATTCTGGGGCAGCCGCCTTAGCTCAGAAAATCAGTCCTCAAGGCTATTACTGGACCACCATGGCTAAATACTGTTTGACGTTCGTTAAGAGGTGTCCCAAATGTCAACTCTATGGAGACCTCATCCATGCACCGTCCGTATCACTCAACTCAACTCCACCCGTATGGCCCATCGCCATGTGGGGTCTTGATATCATTGGAATGATATCACCAAAAGCCTCAAATGGCCACCGTTTTATATTAAGGGCTACATAATACTTCAACAAATAGGTTGAGGCCACATCATTTGTTAAAATTGAAGGCCAACATGTTGCCTGTTTCATAAAGAACATTATCGTATTAAGATTCGGTGTTCTTGAGTCAATCATCACTAACAATGGATCCAATCTCAAAAATGAAAAGGTCACTAAGGTATGCAAAAGGTTTGGGATAACACTGAAATTCTCCACACCTTACTACCCTCAAGGAAATGGACAAGCAGAAATGACAAATAACGGACTTCTCAAAATCATAGACAAAATAATAAAAGGTGGGAAAGATTGGCAAAAAAAGCTAAATGACGCCCTATGGGCCTACTGGACAACTGAGAAGACTATTACTGGCATGAACCCATACTCATTGGTGTATGGTATGGAAGCAATGCTACCTACTGAGGTTGAGATACCATCTCTCCGAGTCCTTATTCATAAAAATTCAAATGAGGAACATAAGATCGAAGCACGAATCGCTGCCCCCATTAACTTAGATGAAAAACGACTACAAGCAACACAGAATATCATTGCTTACCAGCGTAGAATAAAGAGGGCATACCGAAGAAAATTTGTTCCTCGACAATTCAGAGAAGGAGACATGGTATTCAAGAAAATCTTCCACATACTTGCAAATCCACACCCTTTAGGCAAGTTCAAACCTAATTGGGAGGGGTCATCCGTGGTTACCCTAGTGCATGCAGGAAATTCTTATAAGATAAAAAATCAGGAGGGGTACGAACCCAACGACCCCATTAATGCAATGTATCTCAGAAAATACTACCGTAACGGGGCTTAAAAACGTGGTGAAAACTTGAAAGGGCATCACAAAGAAAAATAAAAAATAAAAAAACAAAAAAATGGACGTGGTGGAAACCTGAAAGGCATCACGGGTAAAAGGAATAAAAAGATCTCCAAGAAGGAGCATTCGATGCAAAGCACTCAAGTAAAAACAAGTACTTGCAAGTTCCAATAAAACTGCACAAGCAGACCCTGAGGATGAAGACTCCTCCTAAACCCTGCAAGTTCCCAACAGAACCAACTCAGAAAGATGTAGGAGAGTGATATGAATGGAAACTGAAGTGATTTCGACGAACCCTGAAAAAGATGGAAGCTCGACAAGAATCCTGAGGACTCTTCATGGATCCGTGAATTAGAGGATGAAAGCTCCAAAGGTAAAAAGACAACTTCGTGATTTCTGAGTTCTCATGATCTGGCAAGGGAATCCTTTCATCATTTTTGGGTAGAATATAACAAAGAAAATGACCACCAACGGGGCCACATGTGGCAAAACTGTAAGGCCCATCCCTTTTGAAAATGATGTTTCATTTGATTGTTAAAATGATCCATTTTCAAAACCTTTCTCCTTTAATAAAGGACTTCCTCCATCACTACAAGAGGCTAAACTGTTAGTCAATCTGGCCTCTTTCTTGAAGCAAACTTCCTACGCCTGTTATAAAGGCTTAAAACTAGTCAGGCACTCCATGGTTGTATGAGTATAACTACTAACTATCACATATCAGAGATGGGTGAACCTCGCCAATGATGAAATTGGCTAGTTTGGAAGCTTTTTTCTCTTGACTGGATCCCCTGAGGCAAAATGAGGCAAACTTGTCCCTGTGTGTGCGTGCGATGAGCTAATAGCCAGGAATTCGAAAACAAAACCCTATAACTAGAGGGCCGAGTTTGTAAAGAAAAAAAAAATCAGTTTAAAAAGTGTGTGCAAATAACATGTTCCTCTCTACTTCGATGAATCAATCGCACACAAGAAAAAAAAAAGAGGAAGGATACTGAGCAAGAGAAAGAAGCTTAGGTAGAACGAAAAGCGAAGCAATATATACATATGAAGTTCTAGAGTAGTCCCTACACAAAAAAAACAAAAAACAAAAAAGAGATGAAGGTCACTTCTTTGATACTGAATCTTCCTTGACCCCTATTGTACGATTGCTCGCCTCTCTCTCCAATCTCGGTCGAACCTTCCTCGGACCCCTCGTCATTTGATTAGACGCCCGAGACTGTGACTGACTCTGAACAAAAGATGGTAATGACACCCTCACATAAGGATTCACATCTGCTAAAGAAGGATTGCCACCTACAGCCAATAGGAGTCCTGACAGTTTGCCACAACTGTCCATAAGACCCGCCACGTCCTTCTTAAGCTTGTGATATTCATCTTTGACCGAATTCTGTTGAAACAACAAGATGAAATGAGAGAGGTTGTGATGTATATATAGATATAAAAAAGGAGATCACAGCAAAGCATACACTCTCCGATCGGTAGCGGTCTACGCGTCTCTCTAAATCTCTAATGCGGTCGAGAGATGGTCCAGAAAGAGTAGGAGCAACAAAAGATGAGGATGTTACTGATCGTACTCTCTCTAGCTCGTCCCTCAGGGAGTCACGCTCCTCCACCATCCTATCAAAACTCTGGCACAGATGCTCGAATTCCTTTGCTATCGAATCTCGCTCCTCAACCGCTGAATCACACTCAGCACGAAGGGAAGCGACTTCATCAGTAGACGATCGACCCTCATCAAGATAAGCAGTCCTCAGCTCTCGCATCACCCCCTCACCATGTTCGGTCAGAGTGGCTATATCTCTCAAAAGAGCCCTATATCTATCCTCATGCTGAAACATAGAGATACCCTCCTCTTCCTCCCCAATAACTCGGGTAGCCCTACTCCTCCATTCCTCTATCCAAGGAGCGATCTCTCTTAGATAGGCATCCTCATCGACGATGCTAACCAAAATGGGAGTCCAGCATAGGGTAATCTCTCAGAACGCCTGAGGAAGGCCATGCTGAAAGTAGATTCGACCAGAGAAAGTGGGCATCCCCAGAAACATGCAAATCAGATGAACAGTCGTCCTGAAAGCTTGAGAAGAAGACGCGTAAATAGCAGGGACGAGCTCAACTCTCATGGGACTCCAGTCGATCTGGAAACAAAAAAAGGATATGTCAAACTCAAATAAAGAAGGAGAAAGGGGGGAAGAAGAAGAAGAAAATGAAGAAAGAACAGATAAAGAACATAACTCACCTCCCCTATGGCCTGAGTGTCCAAGAGCAGCGAGTAAAACAACCGCAAAGGTATCCTCTCAGAATCCCACTCTCCATATGACCAGCAATGAATTGTCACGAATGATGGCCAGGAAAGGGGCGAGAAATGGTGATGTGCTCCCACACCCAGACCTGGAGGAAGATCGAACAACCCCCCAAGTAGCGGGCTCCTCTAGCCACACTACTAAAATGATGATGCAGCCAACCCACATCCTTAGACCCCACGCCACTCGCTACAAGTAGTATAGCCGCCTGATCGTCCAAACCACTGACAAATGAGAGCGACCCTTGGATAGATCCACAAATAGAAACTCCTCGAACAAGTATAAATCTCACTATTTGAAAGAGGACCGTGATCAATGGTCAGATCCACCTCCTCCCAGAACACCTCCGGCTCATCCTCGATAATAGCCCTCTCATGCGCATCCTGAATCCTCTCTCTCTCTTGCTATCCCCAGTCCTCATCAGTAAGCAACGCCTGAGGAGGCGCCGTATCCACATAAAAAAATGCGCTCCCATCACAAAGATAGGGGATGTCACGCTCAACTTGCTCTGCATCCCCTGATGATCGAGCAGCACCTCTGGACGAAGGATGACTAGACTCACCCTGCACCGACTCACTCGCCCCAACACCATCCTCTTCCACAGGGACCTTCCCCTAATGGGGTGGTGTTTTACCCACAAAAACTAAAACCTGGGGAGCACGACCACCCATCATCCTCTCTGTAAGGTGGGGTACTCCAGTAAAATCCCACCTTAGCTTCCCAAGGTGGATCTCTGAATCATGTCTTCCCTTGATCTTTTCAAATGGAATACCTAGTAACTCCTTGTATTTAGAGACATAACTGGTAGACATCCTCGAGGGAATACTCAAGAAAGGCTCGCCCTCACTCCGAACCCCAAGAATCCGGGTAACATCCTAAAGGGTAGGGGCAAGCTCGCCACATCGCAGTGAAATGGAACAGGTCTCCGGTCTATATCGGAGACATAACTCCGTAATCAAAGCATGATCTAAGCTAAAAGGCTTGATCTTACAAACGTCCCATAAACCAATCCAACCAAGAGCTTGCCAAGAGTCAACAACGCGGCCCATTTGCGAATAGCAAATAGATGAGATCTACAGTCAACAAAGAATATATATATATATATATATATATATATATATATATATATATGGAGGAGTCATCAAGCATGAGCCATCAAGCTCTCATGCTTCATAAATAAATAAAAATGTATAAAAAAAAAAATCACCTCACTATAGGGGGATTTGCATACAGGGTTTTTTGGTGATTCTGCACTCAAGAATATTTTACACTCAGAAGGGTAGTATGGTCATCCTAGCATCCCTAGACTAGGGGTCAGAAACAGTCATTCAAAATTACCCCAAAAAACAGAGTTCACACTCAAGGGTATTTTGGTCATTTTGTACTCAAGAGTATTTTGGATATTTTACCCCCAGAAGTGCAGTATGATCATCCTACCATCCCTAGTTTATGAGGACAGAAACAGTCACTCAAAATTACCCCCGAAAAATAGAGTTCACACACAAGGGTATTTTAGTCATTTTGTACTCATGGGTATTTTGATCATTTTGAACCCATAAGCGCAGGATGGTCATCCTACAATCCCTAGATTATGGGGGCGGAAACAGTCATTCAAAATTACTCCCAATGGGTAGTGTTTACACTCAGGGGTATTTTGGTCGTTTTACACTCGGGGGCATTTTAGTCATTTCACACCCAAAGGGGTGGTATGGTCATCCTACCACCCCTATACTGGGGGAGGGCAGAAATAATCATTCAAAATTACCTCTGAAAAATAGAGTTCAGACTCAAGGGTATTTTGGTCATTTTGAATTCAAGGGTATTTTGGTCATTTTACACCCAGAAGGGCAGTATGATCATCCTACCATCCCTAGAATATGAGGGCCGAAACAGTCATTAAAAATTTCCCCCAATAGGTAGTGTTTACACTCAGGGGTATTTTGGTCATTTTGCACTCGGGGGTATTTTGGTCATTATCAATCCTGGCCTATTTTGAACTTGTCCACATCCTTGGCTAACCATCCTCACGAAGGCTATCTCAAACCATCTTGACCTAGCTCCTAATGATTTGGGCTTTTAATTGAACAGTTCACGAGCATGTCTGAAGCATTTTCGAATGAAGATTCCGGGAATGTCTATGCATCTTTTTTGAAAAAGTTTTGATCATAACAAAATTATTCCATGAAATCTTTACAAGTCATATTTTATTTCGGAAATTGGAAAACAAGATCATTTTTTTTTGAGGCCCTCCCAAGTCGAAGCAAGTGATGTGCAATCTTAAAAAATAACCAAAAAAAAAAAAAGCAAACAAGCCAACATTCACTAGAGCATTTCATCAAACATTTCAAAAGCTGGAGGCTTACCTTCTCTTGCCCCTTTGTTCTCGAGATATGACCCTAACTGAGACCCCAAAACAAGTGATGGAAAAATGGGGGAGGGGCACCCATTTTATTTAAATATCTAACTGGGCTTGGCGGCACGCGTCGTGCCACCCAGGCGACACGGTTCGCGTTGCCGTGCCTCCCAAATTTTGTTTTAACAAAAAAAAAAAAAGAAATTCATATGGGCGGCACGACCCGTCTCACCTGCCTCAGTTATAATAATAATAATAATAATAATAATAATAATAATAATAATAATAATAATAATAATAATAATAATAATAATAAAAAATGATACTTATATGGGCAGCACGTCTCGTGCCTCCTGGGAGACACGGTTTGTGTCGCCCAACCCTGGGCAACATGAGAGATGCCGCCAAAAACCTCATTTAATAATAATTTCTTTATTTTATTTGCATATGGGCGGCACGACCCGTTCCGCCCAAGCGACACAACCCGTCCCGTCCACCTCAGTTATAAAAAAGAAAAAAAAAAAAAAAAAAAAAAACCATACTTATATGGGCGGCAACACGTTCCGTGTGGCCCGAACATTTTTTTGCAACTTTTGTCGCGGTCTTATCCCAGGACATTATAATAATAAAAAATCATCTTTTTTGTAAAATGACTTTTTGAAATAAACTGTTTTCAAATGATTATTTTAATAATTAAAAAAAATCATGTTTTTTATAAAATGACTTTTTGAAATAAACTGTTTTCAAATGATTTTGAAGCACATTGGTTTCGGATATCCTATCAGATGCTCCATGGTGGCATGAGCCTAAAATGCTAACCAACTTTCAAAACTAACAATTTCAAAATAAATTAAAAAAGAAACGCTCCTCGGTGGCATGAGCGTAAACTGCCAACCAATTTTCTAGAAAATTTCAAAACAGTTCAAAAAAATAAAAACGCTTTGCAGTGGCATGAGCCTAAACTACCAACCAAGTTTCTAAAATTCAAAAAAATAAAAAATAAAATTAAAAAGAGAGAATACTCCTCGGTGGCATGAACCTAAACTGCCAACCAAAGTCCGATCCATGGCACAACCACCGTATTTCAAGAGAAAAACGTCAAACTCGTGCGACGTTAAAGAGCTGAGACAGGTAAAATGTCAAACTCGTGAGACGTTAAAGAGCCGAGATAGGAAAAACGTCAAACTCGTGCGACGTTAAATAGCTAAGACAGGAAAAACGTCAAACTCACGCGACGTTAAAGAGTCGAGATAGGAAAAACATCAAACTTGTGTGACGTTAAAGAACCGAGACAAATAACATCTAGCTCCGTATGACGTAAAATGTCGGATGTATTCAGGGCACAACCACCCTGTTCAATGTGTGCAGAGCACAACCACCCTATTCAAACGTTTAGCCCCGTATGATGCTAAAGGTCGAGTATATCCAGTTCAACGTCAAACTTGTGCGACGTAAAAGATCCGAGATGGGTAATGTCTAGCTCCGTATAACGTAAAATGTCGGATGTGTTCAGGGCACAACCACCCTGCTCAATGTTGTTCAGGGCACAACCACCATGTTCAATGTGTTCAAGGCACAACCACCTTGTTCAAACGTCTATCCCCGTATGACGTAAAAGGGTTGGGTGTATGGTCCATCGCTGCATGACGCTAAACTTCTTAGAGGACTCTATGGTTGAAGGAGTTAAAACTGCTCACCAACTATATTTTTTCAAATTATCTTCATCTTTTCAAAATTTTCACTATATGTCTTGTGTTTCTAAAAACTTTAAATTCTTTGTTAAAACCGTAACTTGTCCCTGCTCCGGGTTCTATTTTCAAATCTCCCCTTACTTTCAAAATTTCTGAAATATTTTCTAAAATGAAGGACCTTGGAAACTTGTATATAATGAATACCGTGGTTGCCGCGATTGCTGGGTTGCTGCCTCGTCTCTTACTTTGGATATGGCCAGACAAGTCTCTTCCTATAGAAAGCCTTTCCCTATAGACAACCTTCCTAAGGAGATCAAAGATAATGCCAGGGTTAAAAATTCAAATTGTGGAAACCCCTGGTGGTATGGCAAGAAAATCCAACTCGAGTTTCCAGCTTGTGTAACTCGTCGACATCTCATGTCAAAAACCCTAAGAGGAAAATGCCCTAGGTGGGTGAGCTCGATGAGTGCAATGACTTGAAGGGATTAGTTGGTGTGCTCCCTGACCACGTGATTTCAGGACGAAATTTAAAATGTCTGGTTTATCTTTGACATTCACCTGCCCTTCGAAAGACAGGGAACGCCAAAGCGTCTACTTCTTTGTCACTCACCTGTCCCTCGAAGGACAGGGACTGCCAACGAGGGGCAATTGTAAACATACCATTTTAAATCTGGCAAATTATGTGGTTTCTTGAACCCTTAGAACCACACTTAACCCAACAAACCCAAATCCATAGTTCACATAGCCTACCTCGAGATCTGGAACCAGTTGGCCCGTCCAGAACCCTGCAGAATTCCTCTTTTAACCCAAATTTTTGTAAATGCCCAGTTTTATCAAACAAATTCTTAAAAATAGTAAAAAAACTTGTTTTGTCCCAAATTTTATCTGAGAGCTTCACAAGAGGCCGAGGAACACATATGAATAGGAAAAAAAAATCAAATTTGACAACTTTTGATTTGTGTGACACACCTCATGTCGACCCCAAAAGGAAAAGGACCCTAGATCTACCCTTAGGGTACAACCACCTTTCTTCAACCAGAGTCTTGCTGGTGAATATCCAAATCAGAGAGACTAAAGAGGACCGGTTCTGATACGGGTGAGCTTAAGAAGGCTTGGGTGTCCCGGGCCCTACGGCCCGATTTGGTATCATTCTCAACCCTCTCTCTTTCTTTATTTCCTTATTGATTTCTTTTATTTTGATTTTTTTTATTAATTCGCTCTAAAATCATATTTTGATATCTTGGATCATGCTGGCTCTGCTACAGATTTGAGAGCAGATCTGCTCGTTTCTAGGTAGATCTGGCCTCAGATCTGAATTCGATTTGGCCCACCTTCCCTACTATTTCATTTTCATCATTTTAAGGTGTCTGATCAGAGTGATCTCCATCCACAGATCTCTGATTTTTCGCAGTAAACAATTATATTTTTCCATCTTTTTCAAAAAATTTTAAAAATACCTCTAGGCACAAATTGATTCTTTAAAATACGTTGTTTTCATTAATGTTTAACTTCATTTGAATGTGTTTTGTTTTAATCATTCTTTATATGCTTTTCATATTGTAATAGATTTTTTTGTATCTTTTTTATTTTTTTCAATAATTTTTTGACCGCCTGGGACATGCCTAGTTCGAACGGTGGAATCGACCGATTTACTGACTAGGCCAGTTAAATCGCTTCAGGCCCCCATTTTCGATTAACCGATTCGATTCAATTTGTCAATTATCACAACTGCATCACCTCTTCTCTAAATTGAAGCTATATGCTAGTTGGATTAAAAAACTAATATTTCTTCCTAATCTCTCTTAGAGTCCCTACCCGGCACATGCAATCCCCCATCTCCACCCTTGTAGCTGTAAAATTCTTTGAAAACACATTTCTTTTAGATGCAAGAGGAAAGTACATATGGACCGGCAATGACAACAATGAACAAGAGGAGCTATTCTATAACTAACTTGTTTGTTAAGTTCTTGTCTGGTACTGTTGATACCAGATAGTATTGTAGTTCTATGTTGACACATATGGCTATGAGGGCTTACGTGTCTTAGTCTATATTTGTGGGAATTCCTTATATCCAACGGTCATATTGAAAATCTGACAGATCTTCCGATGAAGATTTCTCGAACTTTAACACCGTCAACTAATTAAAAAAATGTAAATAAAGTGGTAGAGAAAGTGGGACAGATCTAATTCAGATCTGAGGTCAGACTTGCCCGAAAATGAGCAGGTCTACTCTTAGATTTGTGGTAAAGCCAGCATGATCCAGAGTATTAAAATACAATTTTTAAGACAAGTTAGCAGATCAACAATAAATAAAAGAAGCAAAAAAGTAAAAAGAAGAAGAAAGAGAGAAGAAGAAATAATACCAAACCGGGCCGGATGACCCGGGATTCCCGAGCCTTTGAGGGCTCGCCCGTATCAGAACCGGTCCTCTTTGTCCATCGGATTCAGATGTTGACCAGCAGATCTCTAGTGTAAAGGGTTAGATCTAGGGTTTGTTGTGCTCTAATTGTAGAGGGTTTTTGTGCCCTAGGTCTACATTTTCTTAGTCTTGGGGTTTAAGACTTCAAGAGGCTAGGGTTTCTATATTCTCTAAGGTTTTCAATCTAGAGATTTTTCTAAAGCTATCGATCTTTCTCAGGGTCTGGAGAATAATTTCCTTAGTTTTCTAAGGTTTTTGTGATCTCTAAAGGTTGAATATGAATTCAGAGCTTTCTCTAATTTTTTGGGATTTTTCCTAAATTTTTAGGAATTCTCTAAAGGTTTTTATTATTTTTGGTATTTTTGGGTAATTTCATAAGTTCGGAAATTTTTAAAGTTTTTTAATCTCTTTTTCTCTCTCCTTTTGGGTTAGGGAGATGGGGTATTTATAAGATTCAATTGGTGATTTTTTCTAAATTATTTGGAGTTCTTTCGAAATTTTTCAGATTTATCTTGAAGTTTTAGCTTTATCTAATTAAAGAAAACACATTTACTGCATCATCAGCCCGCGTCTGGGTCTGTCGGGCCCGTTACAGCCCGGCCCACGGCCTGACAATCAAGTTTCACATGGACTAAATTGTCATTTGTTATATCTTTTTATCTGTAGTTCTGATTCAGGTGATTCTTTGACCGTTGAAAATCTCCTGGACTCTACTTCAAATTGAGATAGGATTTGAGTAGTTTTAGGGTAATGAAATTGGATCTACTAGGATAATTAGAGAACCATAGAATTTGCTAGATTTAAAATGAGGTGTCTACAGTTGCCTCTCTTTGGCACTCCTTGTCCTTTGAGGGACAGGTGAGTGGCAAAGAAGTAGACACTTTGGCGTTCCATGTCCTTCAAGGAGCAGGTGAACGTCAAAGATAAAGCATACATTTTAAATTTATGCTTGAGGTCACATGGTCAAGGGGCACACAAACTATCCCTCAAAGTCATTGCGCTCACCGAGCTCACCCACTTAGGGAATTTTTCCTCTTAAGGTTTTTGATGTGAAATGTCAATGAGTTACACAAGCTTGAAACTCGAGTTGGATTTTCTAGCCATGCCACTTTACTTCATGGGTTTTTGTAGTTTGAATTTTTAACCCTGGAATTTTCTTTGATATCCTTAGGGTTTCCTAAGGCTGTCTATAGGAAAAGGCTTTTTATAGGAAGAGACTTATCTGACAGAATCCGAAGTGAGAGACGAGGCAGCAACGCGGCAATCGCTGTAATCATCACATACGGGTGTCCAAGGTCCTTCATTTTTTTAAGACTTTTTTTAGAATTTTTGAAAGTCGGGGGAGATTTGAAATAGAACCCAGAGCAATGACATGTTATGATTTTAACAATGAAATTAAAGTTTTTGAGAACACAAGACATATAGTGAAAATTTTGAATAGGGAAAGATATTTCGAAAAATAAGGTTGGTTAGTAGTATTAATTCCTGCAACCATAGAGCCCTCTAAGCAGTTTAGCATCATGCAACGATGGACCATACACCCGACCCTTTTACGTAAATACAGAGATAGACAGAATCTATCGATCAAGGTGGTTGTGCCTTGAATACACCGGACCTTTTTCCGTCATACGGGGCTATGATAGGGGAGCGACCAATTCCGTTCATGGGTTTGAATCGGTGGATGAGCACACTTGGCTGTGTTAGAGCCGATTGTGCATACCTTCAAATCCAGATCATCAAAAAGATCTTCAATTCTCAGTTCTTGTGTGTGCTGAGATGTGGAAGTAGAGTTATTCCCCATTGGGGGATTCAAGAATCACCTTAGGCCGTTTTGAAGGATGGGCATCGAGAGGATCGAGGCCTTGAATGCCTCAAGATACAAAGCTCAGATAGCTTGAAGGCTTCATCTGGCTTTGTAATAAGGTGAGAGAACACCCGAGACCTCTTCGATCTCCATTTTCAGTTTTGGCTTCGAATGATTCAGAAATTGCCTCCGTCACTCCTTGCCCTTGGCTACCCAAGCCTTAGCCTGGTTGGAAGCCTTGGGAGAAGAGTATGTGTGAAGCTTCGAGGGACCCGAAACCACATCGATGTTGACATCCATCAATGCAGAAGTTTGCAAAATTTGAGGAATAGGGTCGCCGGCCTCTAGGTGTAAGGTGGCACAATCGAATTGCTCGAAGGAAGCGAGTGGGATTTCTCTGAGCTCGACTCCTACAGTTAGCTTCCCTTTATATATACTAGGATTGAGAAAAGCAGGGAGTTTAGCACATACCTTTGCGACGCCATTTTTTGGTGGAGATTTGAGGCATTGACGGAGTGTAGAGGCGACCACGAGGTTTTCATGCAGCCACAGTCTTCATAATAACATCTTGAAAGAAGGTTTTATGTCCAAGACATAAAAATTTATCACTTGGATGGTAGGGCCGATCTTGAGTGTGAGAGGCAGTATGCCTTGAACTTGTCTTTTGGTTCCATCATATGCAGCGATAGTTAGTTGACATCGCTCAAAGTCATCCAAGATTTTGCCTATCTGCTTCACTGCTTTCATAGAGCATATGTTTAAGGATGCCCCATTATTAACAAACACTCTTTGTATCTCATATCTTTGCATAAAGATGGTGATGTATAGAGGTTGGAAGTGAAATCAGTTGAAGCTGAATAGGATTTCATCGTCTGTGAACACGATTAGTGTTGGTTCCATCAGCTGGTTGATCATTCTTCACAACTCATCCAGATGTATGTTGCTCGGGATGTGTGTCTTGGCAAGGACCTTCTTGATCTGGGCTCTATGTGCTGATGAATTGGCAAGTAGCTCCAAGATGGAGATTTGAACCTGGATCTTCCTGAGATGAGTAGGTAGATCGTAGGTGGTTGTAGATCCTTGAATTTCCTTGTTTGGCCCATGATCTACGACCCCCGCTGGTTGTTTTGTTTTTGAGGTATTTCCCATTTTATCATCGAGAGTATCGACCATAAATTGAATGGGTTTGAACATTCGGCCTCTTCTGGTTAAGGAGTAGACCTCGCCAGCCTGAAGCTCGATAGGGTCGGCCCTAGCAAGAGTAATGGGAGACTTTGGGGTGTTGGCCCCTTGTTTGGAAGATGACACCTTTTCATTGGTTCTGACCATATCAATCTCTAGTGCGTCATCTTCGTCAAATCGGTCCCATTTGGAAAGGTTATCGAGGTTTGGAGATGAAGGGCTTTCTCTTAGGAGGCTCAAAAGATCTTCTTCGGGTTCTTGAAAGTGATGATGACAAGCTAATATGAACAGACTCGGATCCTCTTCTTCGTCTCCACACTCATTCATGTGAATGACAAAATTCTCTTTTGAGTTGTCTTGAGATCCCGGCTTTTCGATCGCTATGACCATATTTTTAGGGAGAGGATTAATGAAGATACGCATAATCTGATTAGGCTCTTTGACAGGTTGATTTTTAAGTGCGACAGTGACTTTAAACTGCATAACCAAGGTCCGAGCTATATGACCTTAAACCATAGTGCACGTCCTGGCCGCATGACGTTAAATTGCTTTACACAGGTCCATGAGGCATGACTTTAAACTTGCCCCCTCATACGCGCACACACCTTTTACATGCATTTTTACGCATGTCTTCCATAACTGACCCGTTCGTGTGCGTGCATCATCTTCATTACCTCCCTAGTGAATCCATTCATTTCATCATCATCATTCCTCAGTGAGTCTCACATGTGCTCACAAAACAGCGAACCATCACGCCACCCATACTCGTCATAAGCTAGTGGGTCACCATTTTTCACCCACCTTTTGTACATCATCCATCTTTCACAGGTAACCTCGTGCCATCTCCCCAAAGTGAGCTAAAACCAATACTATACTCACTCCATGGCCTCTATAGACTACCATTCCTCACCACCATAGTCCATCTGTATGACCTTAAACTGTAGTGCACATCTTGGCTGTATGATGATAAAATTCTTCACACAGGTCCCGGAGGCATGACCCTAAACACACCTTCACACAAAATAACGGGCATGGTGTAGACCTAGACGAAGGAACACCATGAGTAAAAAAGACGGACATGCATGGTCATGAAACCATAAGTAAACGGATTCCATAAAAACAAAAATCTGGCACGTTGAAAACCTCAAAAGGGCACAATGAGTAAAAACGGATGAAAAGGGTGGACATGACCGAAAGGTCATGGGTAAAAGAGCCCCAAATAAAAGGAAGTTGATGAAAACAGTCTCTACGATGCTGCTTCCCAAGTTCAAGTGAAATTCTGCAAACGACGCTTGGACCAATAAACAGGTTGATGCAGCACTCGCCTCTACAGGTGGCTTTAGCCTGCATAAGAAATCCCTGGTGTCACAATATCAAGACCTCAAAAACACGACCTTCAAGGAAAAGATTCTGATGGCCTGAGTCCCTTTATGAAAAGGACTCGAAAGACAGAAGATTTGCTAAGAAAGCAAGACAAGTCTCATGAAAAAGAGCATCATTCCCAGCAGATTACTAAACGCACTCCAAAGATGTCGGAGATACCTCAAGAAGGTTAAGTCAGCCATGACCTTGGACCTGTTACACAAAATTGGTAATAGTGGGTAGGGGTTATACCCAAAGCCGGTCACCTCGATAAACTGAGGTACCCTACTCGCCAAGGAATAACAGGTGCACGACGCAGACGAACACCGACAAAAGGCTCTTCAACAAATCATCCAAAACAAAAAAACAAGAAAGTCACTCCCGCAAACCAAAGATGCCACAAGAAGGCTAAGTTAGCCATGACTTTGGACCTGTTACACGAGACTGCTAACTGTGGGTAGGGGTTATACCCAAAGCCAGTCACCTCGATAAACTGAGGTATGCTATCCCCACGAAATATCTAGTGCACAACGCAGGCGATCACCGACCAAAGGCTCTTTTGTTGTCCATCCAAGATAAAGAAACCCAAACCAAATGGGAACAATGCCCTTCACCATGGCACACAATTGCCAAACGGGCCTAATTCTGACTAACGAGGCCCGTACAAAATCCTCAGTTTCAAAATCACAAACAGTCCCTTGAGGGTGAGGATTTCTACAAGATCTCTCAAATAGTCCCTTGAGGGTGAGGACTTCGACAAGATCCCTCAAAAAATTCTCTTCTCCCCCTAAAGTCTCGACTTATGAACCTGTACATTGCATCCAAACGTCGGAGCATCCTAGTTGCAACATTGCGTGAATCTCCTCGACATTCACGTAGTCTTATGGCTAGGAAGAAAAAAGTCATAAAGCTAAAGGAAATTTTCTTAATGTTGTCATTCTTGCTTGTCTCTAAGCACAACATTCGGCGGGGCAAGCTGCTTGAACACATTTTTCAGCACCTTGGTCCTTGATGCAAAATAAAGAGGAAGTAGGTCATTAAAGCCCAATATACAGTGAAAATTTTGATAGTCTAAGAATGGCCCCAAAACTAGTCAAGATCTTCATAAGCACTTCAAAAGGGCTCCTGCCAAGTTTTATCGCAATCAGACATATCTAAGGCAGTGAACACAAAGAAACAATTTCGGCAAAATCGGCCTCTGACACCCTGAAATGGACCCTCCGACAAGATCGAAAACTCTTATGGGTCAAGTTTCGGCTTAATCGGGCACTCTAAGATAAAGTTATGGGTAAAATACAGAAAATAATAGGTCGCACACTATTCCCTTGTGGACACCCTAGACCAAAACAACATTAAAGATGGTTGTTTTCATAGTCACAGGCAGTGACTTTCGGAGCCTATATGTCACTCGTTCCAAGTTGGATCACGCTCAAATTTTGTGAGCAAGTTCATCTCATATGAGATAAGCGTTTCAATAGGTGGTACACCTCGTGACGATGCTCGAGCAGAGAGAAAAACTAGAGAGAAGTTGCTGATCCGTGAATAAAATTGCAAAAAATCAGCAACAGTGCACCTCATTCGAGCGGCCAAATCATGATGCTTGCGTACTCGATCAATGTAAAACCAATTGCATTATGTGCGTAAGGTCTGACGTCATCTCTGGTCCAAACTCTGCATACGATGAACAGTTGGATTTCCCACACAGAGGCGTCGAAGCTGCTGTAAATTTCAACCACCGGATTTTAAGATTTTAGCCAAAAACTTAAGACAATGAATTCTTTGTCTGGACCCGAAATCGAATTGCATTTGTTACAACGTGATCGTGACGGTATGCTCAATGCACTACAATGAAAAATCATGGAAAAATATCAAGGAATGAGCGCACTATCGATCTGAAGGTTTCAAGACTCATCTAAAATTCGAGTCTCATGATCATGACTTAAAAACATGATTCATGGCTCGAAATTGGTATCAAATCGATCGCCATGCAGAGCTCTACAAGAAAAAAATCACCTTTCGATCAAACAGGCATCAGATCAACCCCGGATCAGTCACGAAAGATCACACAAGTTCTCAAGCAGCAACAGGGACTGTTCTGAAATTCCACACATTGTTAGGAAGGGGTGGAACAATCCTTTGCTCCCATTTTTAGAATTTCTTTTAATTCAATTAAATTGTAATTATCTTCAATTTTGGGTAGTTTTTGGACATCCACCCATGTTTGAGCCCAATTCTATATAAGCATGCAATACCTAATTGTAAAAAAAGGCTAGTTCATTTTACGCATTGATCAAGAAAGTCTCAATTCTTGCTTTGAGTTCATGGGTGTATCTTGGAGAGAGAGAGAGGAGATAGAAAAAAAGGGTTGATATCCCTTGATATGGTAATTTTCTCTCTCCTCCCCTCTATCTCTCTCCTCTTTTCTCATCTCTATCTCTCTTTCACTCTCACCTCTATCTCTTTCTCTCTCCTCCTCTCTTCTTTCTATCTCTCTTTCTCTCTCCTATTTCTTCACCTCTTTATTTCTCCTTTTTCCTTATCTCTATCTCTTTCTCTCTCCCCTTTTCTCCCTCGTCTCTATCTTTTCTTTTCTTTCTCGTCTCTCTCTTTCTCTTCCCTTCTTTGCTCTTTACCTCTTTCTCTCTCTTCCTTCTCTGGTCTATCACGTCTCTGATCTTCTTTCTTTCCTCCATCCATCCATGGTGTACCTCTTGCCAGGTGTGATGTCTATTTTTTTGTTTCTAAGACACAGGCAGTGGGCCGGGCCCTAACCTAAATGGCGGGCTGGGTCTCTGTCAAAATCCCCTCTCTCTCTTCTGTCCTAAACGGTGCAAGTCCATCACCGTCAGTTCTCTCACTCTCCCATTTCTTCTGTCTCAGATGGTGAAACCTTAGCACCGCCTAAGTTTTCTCATTTCTTCTGTCTCAGACGGCGAAACCTTAGCAACGCTTGAGTTTTCTCATTTCTTCTGTCTCAGATGGCGCAAGTTTTAACACCACCTGAGTTTTCTCATTTCTTCTATCTCAGACGGCGAAACCTTAGCGTTGCCTGAGTTTTCTCATTTCTTCTGTCTCATATGGAAAAATCTTAGCACCGTCTGAGTTTTCTCATTTCTTTTGTCTCAGATGGCGAAACCTCAGTGCCACCTCAGTTTTCTCATTTCTTTTGTCTCAGACGGCAAAACCTTAGTGCCGCAGGTGTTTCCTCCCCTCTCTTTCTCATAGCCCAATCGGTGAAACCTTAGCGCTGCCTGTGCCTTTTCTTCCATCTTCCTCAGTCCAAGAAGACGGAGGTCCATTACTGTCAGAGTTTCTCCCTTCTCCTTATTGCATTGCCATATGTGTCTCTCTTCTCTCTCTTACTCCTCTCTGTTTCTCTCTCCTTTCTTCCATTCTTCTCCCTCACCTTCTCTCATGCTCTTCTTTCTTCTTTTTCTTTCATCCTCTTCCTATTCATATCTTCTTCTTCTCTTATCGCCTTCTGTCTCATCTCTCTCTCTTTAATCTCTCTCTTTCTTTCACTCTCGCATTGGATTAAGAAGGGTTGAGACTAACCTCAAATGGTAGTCCTGTCGTTTAGCTGTAATGTTGTTGTACCAGTCATAGTTATTGTGCTTGCTTTAATGCCACGACAGACAAGTCATTGTGCCTAGCTAGTTGGTATTGGTTCAGTCGTTTAGTAGTAACTCTGTTGAGCTCTACCGAGCCTATTTTACTACCATGATAAGTCAATTACCTAATAGTCAGGTCACTGTGCCGGTCTCACCAATCGATCAAATTCTTCTCACCCCAATCTTCATCCTCTCATTCTTCTCATCTTTTGAATGTGCACGCCTGTGTACGTTCACCTAAAGGCAAGGTGTGGGCCCTTGACTCACTACCTTGTAACATTTGCCATATGTGTGTGATTGCAGAAATTAGAGAATACAAGCTAAAAGAGGCGATTCTGAACCAATTTTATGACTGGGGGGCTTTCTTCGTGATCTAAGGGGGCTCCCATGAGAGCCAGCCCGAGTAAGTCCCGAACCTACTTTAAATTCCTCTCTCATCTGTTAGTGCACCTGCCCTTGTTCTTGAGCAAGGTTCCCGAGAGAGCGATCTCAAGTCCTGGGTAACCTCGAAGCCCAAGATGCATGCCGCCATGTCACATAGATCTAGAGCGTGAGATCGAGGAACTTAATTAGTAGTCATTACATCCATTTGGTAAATTTTTAAGTCATAATATGCAACGATTGCCAAAATTATTCTAATGGATATAAACGTTGCAACAGGGGAATAAGTGTTGACATAGTTGACCCCCTTTCTTTTGGTAAAACCCTTTTCTACTAACCTAGTTTTAAATTTATCAAGTGATCCATCAGATTTTAACTTCCTTTTAAGTATGCATTTAGAACCTATAGATTTTCTATCTGATGGTAAATCACATGAATCTCAAACTTTATTTTTCTCAATAGAAACCAACTCTTCTTTCATGGCATTAAGCCATTCATGAGATTCTTGTGACTTAATAGCATCATTGAAGTAAAAAACGTGATGGTTTTCATCTAGATTGATAAGGTTGTCTATCTCCTTACTCATATAAACATAGAAATCATCAAGGTATGATGGAGGAGCTCTAGACCTCTTTTGACCACTTAACATTGGTTGTGTGTACTTCAACATCATTAAGTTAATCAGGGCTATACATATCCACTGTAGGTAGTGGTTCTTAGTCATCTATGATATTAAGTGGATTATCATTATCCATTACAGGTAGGTTTTCTTTAATAAAATCTTCTAGGAACTCAGCATCTCTGCTTTCAATGAGCCCCTTATCTTTATGATAAAATCGATATCCCTTTGATCCTTGGGGATATCTTATAAAATTGCAAACTAGATGTTTGTTTTCTAACTTATTTCTATGCTGATATGGAATTAGGACAAGCACAGTCGACCCCCACTTCCTTAAGTTGGATATATCAGATTTTCTACTTGTCCACAGTTCATAATGGGTAGAATCTATTTTCTTAGTTGGAAACCTGTTAAGAATATACATGGATGTGCTTATTGCTTCTCCCAAAAAGGTCTTGGGTAGATTAGCATGAGTCATGGATCTAGTCATTTATAAGAGGGTTTTATTACGTCTTTTAGCTATTCCATTTTGTTGTGCCGTATAAGGCATTGTAGTACATCTTTTAATACAATATTCTTAGCAATAAGCATTGAAAGCTTCGGATGTATATTCATCTCCCCTATCAGTTGTAAGCACTTTGATATTCCTACCCAATTGATTTTCTACTTCCTTTTTATATATTTTGAATTTTTCTAAAGCTTCTGATTTATGGTGAATTAGATAAACGTATCCAAATCTAGAAAAATCATTAATAAAAATGATGAAGTATGACATCCCTCTATGAGTTTTAACATTGAGGGGCCAACAAATGTCTGAGTGGACCACGTTCAGCAACTCATTAGCTCTCTCTTCCCTTTATTGAATGATTTCCTAGTCTTTTTTCTTAACAAGCAGTGCTGGCAGGCTGGAAATTTCACATTATTTAGATTTGGAATAAGATCTTTCTTTATTAACATATTCATTTCGTCTTTTCCTATGTGGTCAACATAAATGTTTTTCCTATGAGGTCATCTTCTAAAAATTTATCTATCCTTTTTCTTTCTTCTTCAGTTGGTTTAATATCAACTTCTAGTGGATCTTCTCTTCGTATATATATTATTCTATCTTGGATGAGAAGATATTTCATCTTTTTCTTGCACATCCCAAAATTATTTCCATTCAATTTCTCAACCTTAGAAAGTTCAACCATCTGTTTCTGCCCTTTTCATTTTATTTTTGTTTGTTAATTTTGACTGAAATCATATGTTTTCTTCTTTTACTATGCTTAGCTTAACTGTGTTTAATCAAAATTTAAAAGATATATATATATATATATAATATATATATATATATATATATATATTAGGAATGCTTACCCCTCCAAACCTAGACCCACTCTTAGTCCGAGCCGAGACTCGTGCACCATCTAGTCTATATCTTAGTCTAGGTTCTAGCATAGGTCTAAGCTTAAGAGTTGCCTCTAGGCTTACCCTAGTTCAGGGTCTTAACCAAAATCCATCTGGTCTAGTAAGTCTAGGTTCTAGTCTAGTCTTAGCCTAGGCTTTTGCCTATAGTGTCAGGCTAGGTTTGCCCTAAGTCGTCGAGTTTAGATCTTACCTAAGTCTAGATTTTAGAACTCAGCCAAAAGCATTCACCAAGTCAGTCACTCAAGGTGACCATGATGACTTCTCCACGGCCGACTCTAAGCCTAACTTGCCCAAACCTAGGGACCAGTATGCTGCAATCCCTTGGACTTATCGACAGACCTCAGGGCAATCGATTATCCAACAACCAAGTCTTCAATTAGACGTAGAGTCCCAAGCATCCACTCTTAATCCAGAGATCTATGTGGCCCAAAAAGCTGGCTCCGCCCGAAAAACCTTGAATAGTGACGGAGTCTGGCTTGGCATCGTCCTACAGGGGATTGTAAACTACCAAAGTAGAAGTTGAGTGAGGAAAGAAATTCATGCAACATCTAAAGAAAATTCCCGTAACTCTAACTAAGATAACTCTGAGCAGCAATGATGTCAAAACCAAGACCCACCTAGGTCTAAGACATCTAACTCAACCTCGAGCCACCATAGTATATCTCGTGATATCCTGAATACTGTACGAAGCAGAGATAGACGTCCAAGCTGCCCACAAAAGTCTAGTTGATCTAGGTTACACTGTTCATACCCCCGCTTACTGGTCGATCCTAAACCAAGTTTGTGGTATAGGTCAACTCTTAGCACAACTGAGTCAGTCGATTCTTCAATCGGTCCCTCTGTTTCATCTGGTCGGCCAAATCGTGCAATTTTCGTAACTGGTGGTGACACATATGGGTCAGTACGCCTCTCAAGCACCAACGTATCAAACCGTCCCAGTGACTATGGCTCATCAATCTCAAGCCCATGCATGCCAACATATACCCCAAGTTTCAACTTATCCGTATACGCTTGGGAACCCACCAACCAGTGGGCCTACTGCCATGTCAAATACTCAACAAGAAGGCACCTTAAAAGCAATGCATGATCAGCTTGTAAAAATGAGTATGCATAAAATTCTACCCCCGAAGGCCTATGTTCATGAGACCCTTGGGGGCATGGAAGATCTTCCCCTAAAATTTATCGTCCCAGAATTCAGAAACAAGTTCAATGGGAAGAGCGATCCAGATCCTCACATCAATGCGTACCTCCTCTCCATTCGAGCTTTGTGGGACATGCCTAACCAACTGAAGGCCATCTTTTCACAAACATTGATAGATGAGGCCTTGAACTAGCATTGGAGAACAAGATCTGCTAGACCACACATCACTCCAGACGAAATGTTCAACCTACTCATCTCTAACTACCGCAGGTCGACACCAAGACCTCTCTCCCTGGGCGAACGCAGTGCAACAATACAAAACCCAGGAGAATCCTTCAAGGATTTCATCAGTTGATTCCGCAAGGTGGCAATGAGGGTCATAGAATGTCCACTTACAGACCCAACCAAGATCTCCATAGTCTTGGAGAATGCTGAGCTCGAGTACAGGACCTTCTTCAGCTCAGGTCTTATCCCCCACTCTTTCAACTCCATGATCGAGCGGGTGATACGACATGAAAGGGCCAGAGGGATACCCCTAAGCACTGAGCCCGACAATAAGCCGATAACAGCTCTCTAAAATAAGAACAAAAACAAGGGAAATGCTTCCGATTAAGTTAATGAGAACATCGCTAACGAATCGGCAAAAGGTTCAACTGCTCAACGCAACAATCAGAATCAAAATAGAAGGGGTCAGCCTAGAGCCAACGCTCAAAATAATAACCAAATACGAGAGGATAATTTCACCCCTCTCAAAGACCCATTTGAAAAAGTGTTGGAATTACTCTTGACTAAGAATATGGTTTATCTCCCGCCACCATCTGAACCACCATTTCAAGTCACGGATAATAACAGGAGGTGCAAATGGTATCAAAACCATGCTCATGATACTCAAAACTACATATATTTGAAATAAGTGATTCAAGGGTTAATAAAAAAACTAGAACCATGTAGTTTAAGGTCGTGCAACTAGACCTCTGCTACAGTTTAAGGTCACATAGTTTGGACCATGACACTGATCCTTTTAACGTCATGCAGCTAGGATGTACACTATAGTTTAAGGTCATATAGCTTGGACTGTGTAGTTTAGGGTCGTGTAGCTAGACCTCCACCACAATTTAAGGTCGTATAGTTTGGATCATGCAGTTTATGGTCATGCACCTGGACCAAAACTGTGCAGTTTAGGGTCATGCAGCCAGGACCATGGGTGTATAGTTTCAGGCCATGCAACTAGGATCAATGTTGTACAGTTTAAGGTCATGCAGCAAGAACCAAGGCTGTATAGTTTAAGGTCATGCAGCCAGGATCAAGGCTGTGCAGTTTAAGGTCATGCATCTAGGACCAAGGCTGTATAGTTTAAAGTCATGCAGCCAGGACCAAGGCTGTGCAGTTTAAGGTCATGCAGCCAGAACTTAGGCAGTGGGTCACCACGTAGGTGAAGCTGCATGAGGGATAGGTTTTGTTGATGGCAATCTGACTCTCTTGGGATAAGAATAGTTAAGACTGGCAAGAGTTTAGATGGGATGGCCGACTTCATCGGGGATAATGGAATAAATGTGGCTCTCTAAAATGATGAAATTCATTGAAAGTAACCCGACTCTTTGTGTACAAGCTCACCAGGTTTAAAGCAAACGCACTGGGGATTGAAGAGGTAAAGATGACCCTTAACTCCACTGGGGATAATGAGAAATGGGTATGACTTCTACTGGGGATGAGAAGTCATGACTTGGGTACAACTCTATTGGGGATAACAGTAATAAGACGCATATCGCTTTAGCATGTGGGTGTGTGGCGTTGATCACTTATTGAACACTCAGGCGGCGTTGAGTCCAACTTTTTTGTGAATGCACCAGCTGGCGCTAATGTTGTTAAAAACATAGCCAACACTAAAGGCATCCCATGCTATTTGTTAAATGCGGCCGATGCTAAGTTACTAAAGAACACAACCGACACTAGTGTTTGCAAACGCGGTAGTTTCGACCGCAGCCGACGCTGGGCATGACTTGAGCCTGACCCGGTCTTGGTCTATGTTGTGTGGCCTTTAATGTGCGGCGGTAAAACTTCACTCGGGCTGCGGGTTAGAGGCTGACCCGGTCCTATCCCTTGACGATTGGCCTTCTTGGACATGGCTGGAATTTTCAGTTCTCAAGGGGCTTTTGAGGGAAGCTTTGGCTATATAAAGGGGGTAAACCCCATTTCACTGCAGACAAGGAAGGATTTCGGCAGGAAGCAGGAATTTTGTTGGGCTTTGTGAAGTTGTAAGAGTTTACAGTGAGTGTTGTGAAGACATTGGGGAGTTTTGCCATGGAAATAGTGAGTTTTTCGGGACAGCAGGGAACTTCTAACGTTGATTTTGAGAAGTTTGCCAAGATTCTGGCGGTGACTTTAGCAATATAGAGAAGAGAAGAAGGGCGAAAGTTGCAATGAGGGTTTGCTTAGGGGATTTTCGTGGGTTTCTACAGTGTTCCGGTGGGCAAAGGTGATTTTCCCGATGACTTGGAGAAACATTGCAGAGGTTTTGAGGCAGCGGAAGGGGAATTTCGGTGAGAAACAGGAGGGTTAGGGGAAACGAATCGTCGCTGAGGGTGGACGATTGTGGAAAGGCGAACAGCCATCATTCAACACGTGTGAGGCCAGGGCATGGTGGAAGTTGTTAGGTAGTGTTGAAGAGCTCGAGGTGACACTGTTGGAAGGTATTTTTCATCAACATGAGGCCCCCTCTCAATAAAGGCCTAAAAAGTAGTGGAAAATTCAAACAGTCTCAGAACAGCCCCAAAACTGGCCTAGATCTTCATGAGTCTCTCAAGAGTCTCCTGCGAAGTTTTATCGCATTCCGACATGTCTAAGGCAGTGTAGACTTAGAAACAGTTCCAGCAGAATCGGCCTCTAGTACTCTAAAATGGACCCCTATAACTAGAGCTACATTTTTCAGCATCCCAAATTACAGTGGGACTACCATCATTAGATCCAGAATGGTTGAAAACCCCCAAAGGTCAAATTCAACGCAAACAGACGCTTCAAGAAGAATTTATGGGCGAAAGAGTGAAACAGGAGGAGCCGCATGCTATTCCTGTGCGGCCACCCTACAACACTACACCATTAAAGGGATAGTCATGACTAGTGACTTTCGACGCTCATATCTCTGTCCTTCCACTTCAGATAGCTCTCAAATTTAGTGAGCAAGTTCGTCTAGTCAAGACGAGCGATTTGATATGTGGCACGCACCATGATGATACCTGAGCGCGAAGAAAGGCTGGAGAGCAATTGCCAATCCATGAAGAAAGTGCAAGAATTTCAACAGTGTCGTGCCTCGCTCGAGTGGCCAAATCATGCTAATCACTAGCCCGATCAACACAAGACTAATTCCATTACGGGAGTAAGATTTTGGGCCATCTCTGACCTGAACCCCGTACATGATAAACGGTCGGATTCTACACACAAAGCGGACGAACAGACTGCAAATTCCATCGTTGGAATCCCTGATTTTGGAAAAAATTCCAAACTTGCAAAATCTTCGTTTGGCCAGGGAATCGAGCTGTGTTTGGTGCCCCGTGATTGTAGCGGCATGCTCAGTGTGCTCCAGTGAAGAAAACACATAAAAAAATCAAGGAACGAACACACTATCGATTCGAAGTTTCAAGATCTACTCAAAATTGAAGTCACATAATCGTGCACCAAAAACTGGATCCATGGTTCGACGTTGGTATCAAATCGATTTCCATGCCAAGCCCTATAAGAAAACCATGCATGTTAGGTTCAACCGGGCATCAGAATGACCCCAAATCAGCCATGCAAGAACACCCAAGTCTTAGGGAAATACAAGGACTATTCTGAAATTCCACAACTTGTTAGGAAGGGGCAAATCTACCATTTTGTACCTTATTTTCTATCATTTTTCACCCTATTTTTTAATTTCTTTTAATTTAGTTTAATTTTAATTTTTAGCAATTAGGGTTACTTTTGATCATCCACCCATGTTTGGGGGACACTTCTATATATACGTATCATCATTGTATGCAGAGGAGATGGAAAACACACACACAAGAGAGAGTTTTGACTTAATACAAGTTTCTCTTTCTGACCATTGTGGTGTTACGATTGAGGTAGAGGGTGAGGTGTGAGAAACTTTCGACCGGTGCCCCTAGGGTTGAGGTAAATCTTCTCTCTCTTCTTTTTCTTTTCTTCTTCTCTCTCCCTTCTCCCCTCTCTTCTCCCTCTTCTTCTTCAGAGTCCCTCGCAGAGGTCTGCACAGCAGTGGCAATGCCGTGCATGCCTCTCCCTTGGTCTCACAGGCCGCGCATGGCGATGGCAGCACCATGTGCTAGTCTTCTTCCCCTCCTTCTCTTCTGTCTCTTTCTCTCAGTGAAGTTTGTAGACGGCACTGCCCATAGTCGCCTACAGACGTAGCTTTGATGTCTCGGTGAAGAACCTAGACGGCGAAGTGTGTTGCCGCCTGCAAGAGTTTTCCTTTATTGTGCATCTAATGTAGACGGCAATACCTATCGCCCCCCACTAGAGGCCTTGGCAATACCCATCGCCGTCAGTGAGATTCCTCCATGTGTCTAGTGCCTATCGCCATTCCCCCTGCGTCTCACTCTGATCATCGTGCGACGTAGGAGAAACCATTGCGTGTGCCTTGTCAGGAGCTAGAATTGTCCACAAGGGATTCGTCGCCGCCTAGCATTACCCACCACGATGTCTATCGACATCTGGCTTCACCCTTCTCTTCCCCGTATCATTCTTTTTTCTCCACCTCTTTCTCTTCTCACTTGATTGAGGGTAGGCCTAGCCTAGTGCCGACCTCGGTTTCGAGTAGTATTGTCGTCGTACTAGTCCTTGAACCATGCCCGTCTTGCTACCTCTTCGAGTCAACAACTTCTGGCCGTCATGCTAGTCTTGTCCTTTCGTCAAGTTCACTTCTCCTTTCTACCTTTTGTCTAACCTTGCACTTCATCGCCTTCTCCCATGGACATACGTTACCCTAAGATAAGGGTGGGTCCTTTTCGACCCACTTGTCTTTAAAATTAATCGTAGAAGTGTTGTACAGAAAACAGGAGGATTACAGGTCAAGGGAGGCGATTTCGAACCAGCTCAAGTAGCTGAGGGGCCTTTTTCATGATCAAAGAGGGCGCCCACATGAGCTAGCCCGAGTAAGTCCCAAACCCACCTAAAATTCCTCTCTCATTGGTTGGTATACTTGCCCTTGCCCTTGAGCAAGGTTTTGAGAGAGCGATCTAAAGTCCCGGGTCCATCAGAGACCTCGAGACACGTGCCACCAGATCACCTAGATCCGGAAGGCGAGATCAAGGCACCTAACCAGCTTGGCAATTCCACTGGGTATTACCCCTAAGTCGGTTCGCTCTCGTTTGATCGGTTTCCTTCTTTACTTTTTGCACTCATTTCTATGGCACCTGGGTTGTTCAACCTGTTCATCCAAGTTGGGGATTTCCTTATCCCTGCACTTGTGGTTGTCCCAGGGAAGCGAGCTGCTCAAGCCTCCTTCCCTACTCTTCTTCTGCGTAAGGACTTATGGTCCAGCTCCTAGGTCCTCACTTAGGTCGGCGCGAGATGGGAGTTAAGGTCCCTACCTCCCCGCTTTCTCGCAAGGCCCCTTGCATGGGCACCACTTCTGCTGCCGCACACCCTGCTGGCAAATCTCTCGCAAGCCATACTGCTGCGGTACGCTCTAAGGCTGCCCCGTCCATCACTATGAAAGGTAAACAAACTATTATCACTCTTAAGGTTCATAGCGAGGCAACCCCCTGTGCCCCTTCACTATTCCAAGCCCCCATACAAGAAGGGTTGATACATAGAGGCAGAGGCCCCTGAGGTCTTCACCCCTCGCACACACTCAAAGGCTCGTGGTCTAACCACTCGAGTGACTCATGTTGCCTTGAGCTCGCATCCAGCATTAGGCCTTCTCGGGTCAAACCCTGCATGAGCCATGCATTCGCTTTCCATAGGTCGGGGTAGCGCTAGCTCTATGCCACCTCGAGCTCAGGAGGGTCGACCGCTCTGTCTTCCCTCCCGACGCACATAGCTTCACCTTGTGGGAGACAAGCTCCCGCCTCATCCCTCACAAACACAAGCTTGTGGGTCTCAGCCTTCACAAGTCGAATTGACCAGGCCCGGGCTGACCCCCAAGTCGCCCGGACGACTAACCCTACAGGTGCACACACCATCTTCGCAGGTCCCGTTTGGAGCTAGACCTGGGCAGACTCATGAGCCGGCCCCTCTTTCCTCTGCCGCTCTCCTGACGCCAGGCAAGCACCTCGAGCCTTGGTACTCAAAGGTCTTCCCTAAGAGTACCATCTTGAGACAGCTTTGGGTCATCCGAACGCCTTGGCCTCACAAAGGAATTCGAGGTAACGATTTGATGTCAGACAGAGGCCTCCAACATCCAAAACAAGAACCTAAGCTATGCTCCATCCTTGGGTGCCACTCCTTGTTCCAGCTCATAGACATGGCCCTCCCCTCTTCAAAGAAAACAGGGCAGTCCCGGTCTCATGATTAGTTCTGAAATGAGGTCCACAACCGCCTCAAAATCAAGCAGAAGAGAGGCATATAGATCCTGACCAGGGAAACCTCCAAGGAAGTCGAAGTCGCCACCCCTGACGACCTCCTGGCTTGTAATTCCTTTTTCCATCTTCAAACTCCAAAGCCTGAGCAAGCCCAGGAGTACTTTTTGGTGATCACCACCTAGAAGCAACGGGCCCAAGATCGTCAAGAACCAATCCTCACAAAATCGGTATACATAGCCCGAGTCTAGTCTGGGCAAGCTGAGCCCCTCCAGACTGACTTGTCGTCTGTGACTGGCTAGCCTCGGCAGCATCACCCGACCCCGACCTCCCAGAAGAAATGGTAAGTGTCATGGTGATCAATGACCCGAACGATGCTCAGGAGGAGCAGATGAACAAGTTTGAGGAAATGATGCAAGTAATCCTCGGAAAGATGGAGCGCCTAAAGGCCTCCACGGCCCCTTCTATGCCTGACTCCCCTACTTGTGATGACACAGCTCCTAGGTAGGCTCGCCCACCAGTCTCTCAAGACAACTCCTCTTCTCGCGGGGTCTCTCAAACCGACATAGATGCTATGGTGACTCATAGCCTCAAGAACAAGGTCCCGGGCATGCAGGAGATGCCACTCTACCAAAAGCCTTCATACATTAGCCAGGTGTCGTTTCCCCCGAACAACCAAAAAGGGAAACTTCCCCTGTTCAATGGTATCGCGCCTCCTCACCAGCATACAACCCACTTCCAAGCAGCCTACCGGGAGATGGCAACTGATGGACGTCTTCTCCTCCTCCAGTTCGTCGAAATTCTCGAAGGACCAGCCCTCCAATGGTATGCTCGGTTTCCGCCAAACTCTGTGAACACTTAGTAAGAAATGGAGTAGTTATTCTACCATCTCTTCTACGAAGTTCAAAAGAATGTGGAAACCATCAAGTTCTTCACCTTGATGCAAGACCTTGGTGAGCTGGTTGATAAATTCATCACTCGATGGAGAGAGTTGGTGACCTTTCATGCCACTCCCATGACCGAGAAGGAAGCAGTCCAGACCTGCATACGGAACATGCTTCCTATGATCGCCCTACATGTTGAGGCATCCAATCCACCCCCTCTATGTTTGAGCTCATCTCTACAGTAGTCCATATTGAGGTACTGTTCAAGCATGGCAACACTCGTCGGCAACCTGTCGGCTCGAACTCACACCCTAGCAGTCAGGGCAGTCAAAAGGCAGTAATCAATGCGGCCATCATCGCGGATGACATCAAAGGCTCGATTTCTCAAACCCTGGACCTCTCCAAGGGACAGGCATCTCTGGCTAGGGACAAGCAGCAGTCGTACAACAACGTCCTGCCTCCTAAAAACTCTAGGCGAAGTGAGTAGTTGGCCCAGCACATGAATAAGGTTTACCCCTTCGACATGGAGTGGACAACTGCATTACTTCGATTGCAGCTAGAATAGAACATGATACAGTTGCTGGAGTCCAATACTTTGGAGTTGTGGGCTGGAGACATACGAGAAGTACTACGCTTATCACAAGAGGGTTTGCCACCCCACTCCGGACTGCTATAAGCTCAACGACACTATCGAAGCCCTTATCAACAAGGGTCCGATAAAGCTCAAAGAATTGAAAAAGGCATATGGGACAGCTGAGGGATCACACATAATCACAATCCAAGAAGATGACGGAGCACTCGCTATCCTTCGTGCATTCTTCTCCATAGTGCTCGAAAAAGGAATCGCCACCCTAAAGCTGACAAGGCAACCTAAGTTCCTGCCTCGAAGGATCGGGAACCTCTGGTGCGCATATCACCAGATACAAGGCCATGATGTCAACGAGTGCACAAACTTCCATAAGCTCTTGGCTGAGAAGATGCAGCAGTGTTAGGAAGTTCAAGCCACTCGAGTTCCTCTCCCGCCTGCACAAGAAGACCTCCCGACGCAAGCCCAAGGAAACACCTAGCAAGACCCTCCGCAACCTCTCTTCAAGGCAATGCTCCAACAAGGTCTCATCACTCTCAAGCTCGCCAGGCAGCCGATACGCCTTACTCGGGGCACGGAAAAACTTTGGTGCCTTATCACCAAGTGTGGGGCCAAGAACTCAAAGACTGCTTAGAGTTCGCGGCCATAGCCTTGGAGAAAGTCTAACAAGGTCGTATTGACTGTGCTATTCTTCAAGAACACGTCGAAGCCGTTGCTCCCGTTCAAGTAGAAACCATGCTGCAGGTCCCTCATATGTATGCACTGGACTCCTTAGGGCCTTTGACCTCTCAGCCCTGGAAGTCTACCATGGGCAAAGCAGGCTCAAGTCCCTAAGATGGGAGGCAGTCTGCCAGGCTACCACTTCTCGCTAGCTTGATATGGTGGTCCAAACACCCCCTTGGGGATCCCAAAGGAGACAGCAAACACCTAGGTCGGCCAGTCGAAGGAATCATCTTCCTCAGCCACCAATCGAGGAAGAATTCCTCAGACCCCTACCTCCGCTATCAACCTTACAGGACTTCATCCCAGGCACACCTCGCCTAATCTTATCGTCCAATCAGGAAGACGGCCCTGAGTCATCAATATCTCAGGAGTCGGCCAAATTGGGCGACCAAGTTAAAAGCACCCCACAACGGTCAAGGCCGGGGCAATACCCCTTGCAAATGTCCAACTCCGACGACGATGTAAAAAGCTGCTCGGAATGTTCTAACCCTTCATCTCCTTCCCTCTCCTCTATTCCTTCTTCAGGTACTACTTGGCGATGCCCAGACTTCAGCTCCTCAAATTTCCTGATCCTTCACTTACCTATAAGCCTAAACCCCAAACCTCTACATCCCTAGTACAAGTGCCTATTACTGCCTCATCAACCTAGACCACATTGGCTGAACAGCAAAGTCAGCCAGTGTCACAAACCAAGGCTCAACCAAAACCTGTTCCTAAGCCCACCCTTCCATCTACACTAGTGACTTGATCAGGAACACAGAAAACAAATGAGGATAAAGTGAAATACGATGTAATTGAGCACTTGAGAAAGCTTCTAGCCCTTTCGAGTATCTATGATGCCCTCTTATTGTCTAGCGACTACTGCATGGCTTTGGTCCAAGCACTTTTAGCCCAGAGGTGTACGAGATTGAGGTGGAACCCATTGAGGTCGACCCAGCCATTCTAAGCGGGTGCTTGGCAATCTCTTTTTCTGAAGATGACCTTCATTTGGGAGTAAAATTCCACAATTGCCCTCTCTTCGTGAATGGTGAACTGCACGCTTACCCTTTCAATTGGATCTTGCTAGACGGAGGGTCAGTAGTTAACCTGATCCTAAGAAGGATTCTCATCCAACTAGGATTAGGGTTCAATGAGCTCACTCTTACCCACATCATTGAGCAATGGTTCAACCAGTCAAGAGAAAAGCCAGCCGACACAGTGCGCCTCACCCTCAAGGTTAGTGACCTTAATGATTACGCTCAGTTTCATGTAATCGACACCGATGCCTCTTATAATGTCCTGCTTGGTTGTCCTTGGCTCCATGATCAGGGGGTGGTTCCTTCCACGCTGCAGCAATGCTTCAAGTACAGCCGAGATGGAGGACGACGTGCGGTTTATACTGATAAAAGACCATTTCTCGTAGCTAAAATTCACTACGCCGACGAAAAGTACTATTTCACAGACCTTCTCGCACCAGAAAAGTCAAAAGATGATGATTGGAATTCTGTGAGAGAGATGGGACCTTCGTCTCATGATGATGTTGAGGATTTGGGATGATTGATTACAAGCATGTTCAAAGAAGAGGAAAGACAAGGCAAGATCCTCCCTTTGACGCCCATCCACCCAAGTATACTTTGCCACCTCTTCGAAGTCATGGTATCCTCTCTCGAAGGAGAAGCTTCTCCCTCTACTTCTAATTCACCAGAACAAAATGATGAGTCAGAAGTAGCCCCTGAGTCTGAGGAAGCCCTAGAGGTGGAGTGCCAGCAGTTAGGGTCACCTACACATTAGACCAGCAAAAATTTCTGCATCTCCCCATTGTCCTTCTAGAGATAGAACTGACGCACCAACCACCATGGCAAGTGCTCTAGGTTCCGTCCTTCCTGAACAAGGTGACAGATGGCAGCCAAAAGAAGGTCTTAAACTTCTCTAGGGTCGTCGAAGAAGTACAGGCGGACAAGAGTCAGCCCCTTGGCTCTCAGGATCAAGACCCCATGGCAATGTTGAGAAGCGAGGTGTGTAACCTCCAGAATCAATTGAACGTTATGCGCGTCGCTTCAAAGCACTTAAGGGAGTTTGTCCCCGAGACCAAGACGTACGATGAGCTCAAAAGCAATGTACCTCAAATCAAAGCCAAAGCTCCGCCAGACTGGAGCATTTACAGTAAGCAGGCAAATCAAATTTTGAAGACCATGAATTATGAGCCCCTCTCCAATCAAACACTCAGGGGTAAGGAAGCAACTGCTCCCCCATTCAAGGTCATTGAAGCAACAGCAGGCTACCACAAGGTGAAGCACAGAGTGGGCTATTCTTCATCATCCCAAACCATGAAAGGGTAGAAGCAATGAAAAAGAAAGAAAAGTCAAAAGAATTGTTTCATTCACAAATCAAGAGAGTGTTACAGTATTATTTTATTTACAACGAAAAAGAGAACTAAAAAGAGGGCATCATAAAAATCGATCGATTGCTTCATTGACCTTTCCTCTATATGCTGCAGTTGATGTCTTCGCCTGCTCAATCTCTTTCTTCAGCCTTGCCACCAGCCCCACCTCATGCTCCATCATGGGGGTCACTTCTTTCAAACAACACTAGAGGGCCAAAGCCTCATCAAGAACCACCTTGTCCTTTGCTTCCTAATCCGCAGTCTCCTTCTCCTGCTGGTCAAGTTTCCGCATCAACTCGAATATCTTCTCCTTCAAAGCCACCACCTTATGGTGGTGGGAGATGGCCCCTACAGCAAGTTCTGATCTCCGGGAGTCTACGACATTCAGCTGCTGCGATTGAATCTTTACCAATTCATGGTAGCACAGAAGAGAAGGCTACAAAGGCAGCAATTGTGAGCTTTTCAGTTGCTGCATAGTCGCTTCTTCTCTCAGGGCCTTCGCCCTCCATCCTTCCAGCTCACTGGCAATGCTGTCAAAAAAGGGGAACACCTTAGGCACATTTCCTATGGCGACCCCCATCAAACGCAAAATCGTTGTGCTAACCTCTTCATGGGGCATCTCTTTCAACTTCTAGAAACCTACCCACAACATCTTGAAGAAGACGCCCAGCATTCCACTGAAAGTGGGCCTGGGCAGCATGGTAGGAGCAACCACATCAAGCTAGCTCCCAGCTGAAGCCAAAACCTTGAGCACCCCAGATTCAAGAGAAACCTCATGCCGCTCTAGTGCCTCGACAATGGCTTCCTCACTCAGAACCTCGATCATGACCGTGCCAGGCTCGATCCTTTCATGGCAAGACATCATCGCCTCGACCTCTGCAAGCCCAACCAACGCAGTTGGGACGAGGTTGCCTTCCTCACCTAGTGTTGTGATCCCAATCTCATGATGCCCCACAGTAGCATCCTCCTCTAAGGCGATGACCACTCCCCGTGGCCCCTCTTCTCAGACCGTCCCCACCTCGAAAAGTTCGACACCTTTTCCCTCTCATACCTCGCCCTTATCTTCCGAGCTGAGCATTTCAGCAGCAGACTCCCCCATGGCACCTGCCTCCCCTATGGTCATGGGTGCCACCCCCGGACCCTCCAAGCCTAGCCCCTCAGAGCATCCTACTTCTGCGTTCCCTGTGGATGCCCCGCTCGAGGTAGCCGCCTCTAGCTGCTTGGATGGCCCTCCTTCGATCCCTGGGGCCCCGTCTCTTCTATTACCACAAGCTTTATCGAGATTTCCCTTTCCTTAGTAGGCTCGACAACTGTCGGCACTCCAAGGGCCCTCTCCACCTCCACTGCCTCGTTAGGAGAAGTCCCACCATCCCTGTCTACCACCATTGGGATCGAGCCCCCCCTTCAGCTTCAGTTGTCGCTTCCCAATCTAAAGAAATTTCAATTAGGGTAGTAGGCTCTGAGGCATCAGCTCAAGTCTCTGAGGTGCCAAGAGAAGATTCAGGTGAAGGAGAAGGGGAGGCCTCGAGAGAAGAAGGCGACAGGGAAATATTAGGAGACACACAGAACTCTGAAGAAGCCGAGAGTGAAGAGCCATCTGACTCACAAGTCACTAGGACCCCATGCCCTTTGTGCTCTGAAGTCCTGATTCCCTTCTTGGTTGGGGCACAAGGAGTGGCTCCAGCAGCCTGCTTTTCCTTCTCCCCCTTTGCCGGCTTGGACTCAGCAGCCTGCCCTTCCTTCTTCCGTTCTTCGACTCGGGGGCTGCAATTGGCATTCTCTTCTTCCCATGCGCCGGCTCGGGCTTAATAACCGGCCTTTCCTTTTTTGTCAGATCGGGCTCGGCAGCCTGCTCTTTCTTGCTTCCTTCCACTGGCTCAAGCACAACAGCTTGCCTCTTCTTCGTAGGCTCAGGTACAACAACCAACTTTCTCTTCTTCCCTTTTGCCTGCTTAGGCACACCACCCTTCGAGGTCCCAGACTTGGAGGAACTAGCAGCTAGCTTATTATGAGAGACGCTCCCTATCAGTTCATTTAAATCTTGGACCGGATGCCTTTCATACCCCAGGATTTACAGCCTTCTTTCCATTTGACGATAGCAGGGAGTTGGTCAAAAATACTCTTTGACCCCTTCTCCATATTGAGAAACCATGGCAAAGACTTGTCCATAGTAATTCGGCGAGGCTGCTTGAGTATGTGCCAGTCATAAGCGAAGCCCAAGGTAAAGATTTCACTTAAGGGAGGGGTCTTAGCCAGTTTTCGCTGCCTAGTATCTTGGCTCCAGCAACTATCCTCCACTTTTCGGGGATGGTCTATGTCCCAATACCCCTTGTTCGTAATTCTCCACCATATCTTGTGGGCCTTGGTCACTCATGCCATTCTGCCGAAATGGGGCAGCACATACTTATTGACCGTGGTGGCCTCCAAGCATGTGGCCCAAGAAGTACAGATGTGCCTTGGATGCCAAATCTCCTTGCCTGTTCCCAACTCGTCCGGCTTCCAATGGGCAACCTTACTATGCCTTTTTTTGAAGAACACCAAGAACGGACAACCCTGATCGAACCCATGCTGCCCGACGAATCGGTGAGGAAAATAGCCCTAAAGCTTCCCACGATGGATAGTGCGATATGTAAGAATGCCACCCCTGACACTCGGCATATCCATCAATTCTTTCGGGCTGGTGAATTCACCATCCAGGTGGTTGCTCAGCTCGTCAACATATGCATGGTCTGTAAGGCTTCGAACTGGAAATGCCACTTGGGTCATATGGAGGTGATCGTTGAAAAACAGGCTGTTCGCATGGCTCGGGGGATGAAAAATTGCCATCTGACTAGCAATCTTCAACAAAAATGGACACATGCTATCCTCTAGCTCTTTGACTCTGCGGTATATATCTCGAAAGTAAGCTCCAAGCCAGTTGCACACGTAATGAACCGGGAAAGCGATCTTGAAATCTCTTGGGAAGGCCTCACCATCTTCTATGTCGTTCCCTCCTTCCTCCCCTTTATATGGTCTTCCTCTGGAGATGGCCCCCAGGCCATGATAAATGCTGCACAGTGTAGGCTATGCGAGCGCATATTTTCTCCCTCATGCCATGTCACAGTCCACATAAAAGGTGTCAGGACGAATGATGTCTGAATCCCCGGGAAGGGCAAATTTACAAAGGAAGAGAGTCAAGTAAGCTGCCAAGAAGACGTCCCCATTCTTCCTCAACAGCTCGAAAACTGACCGGGTTTACGCAGGTACTGAAGAAGAATTTTACCCACTTGGCGAAGGTAACTTGCCCCTTTTTGACGATCTCAAAAAGGGCTCTATGACGATCTCATGCCGTGCTTCTTCTATCAACGGCTCTATGACGATCTCCTCTCCAAAAAAGGCTGAGTTTTGAGGAATAAACTTGTCATACGTGGCACCAAGGAGAGGTAACCCACCTACGAAGTGCAGGTCCATCAACGATATCCCTGCCTCTCCGGGACCAAGCGGCCATGTGTTGCTAACATGGTTCAAAGTCTCCAATAACAGCTTGACCGTGTTTGAACAACGGTCGTAAATAGCCCAACGAGCATTAGAGGGCAGCCAGCAAAGAAGCCAGGCTCAAAATATCCCTGAAGCCCCGCAACACTTTCAGGGTCTAGGAGGAATAGCCCTTTAGGTACTAGTGCTCCTCTTACAATCGCAAATCGGAAGAGGACCATTTCAGACTCGGGGTTTCCACCATTCGCGTGCCTAGAGTCTACAGGTTCACGTTAGAAGCTACATTTTGATGTAGGCAATGCAGAAGTCCTACCCCTTCCTCTATGCTCATGTTTCCATCATTATCTTCCCTCGTCACCAATTAGACAGGGGTGCTCACAAAGGTGATGCTTAAAGGCCACGTGGGTTCACACAAGGCTAGGGTAAACCAGATCGGCTCACCTCTCACCAAGCTTTTGCCAATGAATGCATCAATACTGAGCTCCCCTTCTTGCGGGAGGTTCACCACGTCTGGAATGGCCCCCAATGACTCCACCATCAGAACAAAAGCAAAGGGCTCTAGACGGCCACGAAGAAACTACTCTCACCAGGGCAGGACTATCGATGTCTCGCAGTCAAAGGCAAGACTATCACCGTCTGCCACCAAGAGGGAATCGTCGTCTCACGATCAATCAAGAACCATCGATGTCTCACGAACGAAGGCATATTAATGCCTCACTCCAACTGTCAACACGCACCGCATGTGTGTCCCTTGAAATCCAGACACGCTGCCTGACACTTGCGGCGTGGCTTGTCAGCACACGTGCGTAGGGTGACCGATCGCCATCCCATGACTCATCACCTCCTCGACCGTTACGGTCTCCCAACCCTTCGGTTTCCCACTGGCGCTTTCTTCTATATCCACTCCGGTCCACCAAGAAAACCTTCTCCCACCACTTGCTTGTTATCGGAGTTAGCAAAAACCACCAGAAGTCCCCAGAAGACTTCCCTGAGACTCGACGAATTGTCCTTCACCTCGGTTTTCGCACTTTAGCAGTCCACCAAAGCTCACCGAAATTTCGGTAAAATTCTAGTGAGCTCAATGCAGCCCCCTGTCCTTCTCCTCTAAAGCTGACAGAGCCCTCTGAGCTCTCTGCGACCTACCCTTCAGCAGCAGAATGACCGAAGAAGCCCTCGAACTCTGGCAGAGCAGCTCTGCAAATTCTGCCAAGGCCCTGAGAGATCCCCTTCCTTGCTCAAAAAGCTTTACTGCTGGCTGAAAAACTGTTCGCAACCACAGTGCGACTCTTCACACCACCTGAAGTTCACCAGAAAAATCCCCAAGTACCTTTCTGTGTAAGTTCTGGCCGAGAAGTGCTCATCGGAAAACCCTCGCAAGGAACTTTGGTTCTTTCTCTCTCTAAAAAGCCCTTCTATTGTTTTATCCTTCGGTAAACAGTAATGTGGAGTTTCTCCCCTTTTTATACCCCATAGTACCAGAGACTGTCCCTGAAAAACTCGAAATGATGCTCCAGTCCCCAGCTCTTGATGGCGATGAGGACAGGTCGGGACGGCCAAGCCCGAGACCTGAAGATGCATCGTCCCGCGCCTCGTCAAGCTTTCATTAGGGGACTAGCGTCGTGTGCTTTGTTTAGAAGATTGTCGTCGTACATATCGCTCAGGAACTTTCACCGAGCGCTTTGTCAGGAGGCTATTGGCGCCCACCCATGAAGGAGTTGTCCCCTTGCGTCTAGCCAAGGGCTACTGTTGCGCGCTTCACCAAGGGACCTGACGCCATCATCGGGGTCTAATGCTACACTTAGCTTCATACGCATGCCTTGGTGCTCCCCTTCAGACCATCGGCTCATACCCTTAGGAAGTTCATTCTTTACACCACAATCTTACCCCTCAGCGAGCCCAGTTTTTGGTAATGGCTATATTCCCCATGGGGTCACTTCTGCCACGGTCCATGCTGCATGACCCTAAACTGCATAGCCACAGTCCTTGTCTCACAACTCAAAACTGTATGACCACGATCCAAGTTGTATGGCCCTAAACTGTATAGCCATAGTCCTTGTCTCATGACTCAAAATTATATGACCATGGTCCGCACTGCATGACTATAAACTGCACTGCCACGGCCCAAGCTGCATTACCCTAAACTGCATAGCCACAGTCCTTGTCTCACGACTCAAAACTGTACGACCATGATCCGCACTACATGACCTTAAACTGCACCGCCATGGTCCATGCTGCATGAACCTAAACTGCATCACCACAGTCCATGCTGCATGACCCTAAACTGCATAGCCATAGTCCTTATCTCACAACTCAAAATTATATGACCACGGTCCAAACTATACGACCTTAAACTATAACGGAGGTCTAGTTGCACGACCTCAAACTGTAAAGTTCTTGTTACATGACTTTAAACTTATGACCATGGTCCAGTTGTGTGACCTTAAACCATATTGCATGTCCTTGCCGCATGATGTTAAAAGGCATAGCGCCACGGTCCAAACTTTATGACCCTAAATTGTAGCGGAGGTCTAGTTGCACGATCACAAACTGCATGGTCTTAGCTATATAACTTTAAACTGTACAGCCATGGTTCGAGCTACAAGACCCTAAAACTGTAACGCGCAGCCCACCGAATGGTCCATACGCATAACTCCAACTAGACCCCCAACGGAGTTAGATGCATGTAAGGGTCGTACTCATCCCATCATCTCCAGAGAGTTAAAGACATCCTTCCTTCAACCCACCAGGGGGATTCATCCGTGCCCTAGAGTCTCGGAGTTTCATGTACACCGATAGTCATTATCCCCATGGAGTCACACTGGCCCTCCTAATCCCCAGTGAAGCTGTCACACCCCAAGAATTTACAATACTGTTATTCCTGAGATGTGACAGACAAAACATATATACATCTATTGATAGGACAAATTTAAAGTGGCGAGGTCTTACAAAGTAACAAAAGAAAGCTAGCACAACAATAATATCTTTCAAGGTTGATCTTGACTAGCACTCAAAATGAATCCGCAGTTATCCTGGAAAAATGTTTACCATAGTTTGATGAGTTTGGCTACTCAGTAAGTGATCATCATAATCCTAAAAATAATCATGATTGAAAGATATCAATATTTTCCAAAATGAGATCTACTAACAAAAATGCATCAAGAGTTTCACTTTCAATAAATGCATAATTAAGTATAATCCGAGTAATTGAAATGCTTATAACACTTTTAACGGCAGTGCATAATTCAAAAGATTTCACAAAATACCCTACTGGCGTCCCAAGTAGGTCACCTATATACCCCATCAGCGTCCTGATGGGTCCACCTAATCCCTATCGGCGTCCCAGATAGGTCCACTTAATCCCTGCAGGTCCACTTATACCTCACCGGCGTACCGGATGAGTCCACTTAATCCCTACCGGCGTCCCAGATAGGTCCACTTATACCTCACCGACGAACCGGATGAGTCCACTTGCATACTTAAATTATTTCTAAATCTCTTTAAACATTCGAAAGCAGCAATATCATGTACTCAACATATCACTGAAATCATTAATATGAATTTCACTTAAACCATTAATAACAATCACTCTCTATAACATTTCAAAAATAACCAATCAAATATTTTGGGCTCAAATTTAGAAAGGTAGCAGTTTGTAAAGGCATTCTAGCATAATTGCCAATTTAATATGTATAGAAAAAACTCTTATAGAAATTCAAGAATACGGAATTATCACAATTTTATGGAATATCAATCCACAAATAAACATTTGACAACAACACTATAATCAATTTCAAAAATGTCAATTTTTAAATAATAAGGCAGTCATTTGCACATGAATTTTACGATGTCTAAATATTCAAAACAGTAGAAAGAAATATCACAATTTTACTAAAAGCAGAAATATCACATTTATTTCTAACAATAGACAAGAAAAATAAATAAATTTACTTTTCATAATTTACAGCATTCAAAATTTCTAACATAGATAAAATATCACAATTTTTATTAAACAGATTATTTTTCAGGAAGACGATGTCACTTACCCACAAATATTTGAGAGTGAGCTTCCGATAAAAATTCGGTTCGAGAGAGGAGTTCACTGTGTTTCGACCAAAGAGAGAGAGAGATCTCAAAATTTTCTAGGGTGGGAGTGCTCACCTCCCCTATTTAAATTCTTATAACGTATTATTATATTATTTTATTAGGCTCTACCTCATACCTGAGGTGTCGCGTTAACAGTCTGTTTTTAACATATGAAAACCACGTCCACTAAAGGACGTGGCAAGCAGCAAGCAAAAGTTTAAACCAAGTAAAAACTTTTGAAAATAGTGATGGTCCCCAAGGACCATCATACTCAAACAGACGATCATCTATTTAAAAGTATCTTTTCTCTTTTTTTTTTTTTTTTTTTTGAAATTTTAGGATTGTTACATTCTTCCCCCCTTAAAGAAATTTAGTCCTCTAAATTTGTGTACCTGATTACTAAAAAAGATAGGGGTATTTTTCTCTGATTTCGTCTTCTCGTTCCCAAGTCGACTCTTCTCTTGAATGGTACTGCCATAATACACGGACCAAAGGAATCTTCTTGTTACGCAACACTTGTACCCTTCTATCTAGTATCAAAATTGGCTGCTCAATGAAGGATAGGTCCTTCCTGATCGGTAAAGGTTCATATTTTAAGATATGGGATGAGTCGGGCTGATATTTTCATAGTGAAGATACATGAAAGACATTATGGACGTTTGTCAATTCAGGTGGTAAGGCAAGTCTATAAGCGACACCTCCGATTCTTTCCAGGATTTCAAATGGTCCGATGTAATGTGGGCTCAACTTTCTTTCTTTCCGAATCTCATAATGCCCTTTATTGGTGAGATTTTTAGGAAAACTCGATCACCTTCCTCAAATTCAAGATCTCTCCTTCGGTTATCGGCATAACTCTTTTGCCGACACTGAGCTGTCCTGAACCTTTCACGAATTAATGCTATTTTATCTGTGGTTATCTGGACAATTTCTGGCCCCAAAAGCTTTCTTTCACCAACCTCGTCCCAACATATGGGTGACCTGCATTTCCTTCCATACAGGGCTTCATATTGTGCCATCTGAATACTGGCTTGGAAGCTATTATTTTAAGCAAACTCAATCAGGGGTAAATGGTCATCCCAGCTTTCTGTAAGGTCAATAACACAAGCCCTCAGCATATTTTCCAAGGTTTGGATGGTCCTCTCCGATTGTCCATCAGTTTGGGGGTGAAAGGCAGTACTAAAGGTGAGTCTCGTCCCCATGGCTGACTGTAGTCTAGCCCAAAATTTAGAAGTAAACCGAGTATCCCTGTCCGATACAATACTGACAGGAACTCCATGCAACCGTACTATTTCCTTAATGTACAACTGAGCCAGTCGATCCAAAGTGTATGTCGTGCGAATCGGTAGAAAGTGGGCAGCTTTAGTCAACCGATCCACAATGACCCACATGCTATCATGTCCTGAATTTGTTCTAGGCAAACCAGAGACAAAATCCATAGAGATGTGCTCTCACTTCCATTCTGGTACGGGTAAAGGCTGCAACAACCCAGCGGCCTTTGATGTTCAGCTTTTACTTGCTGGCATGTTAGGCATTTAGACACAAATAGTGCTACCTCTTTTTTCATATTATTCCACCAAAAGGTTTTCTTCAGGTTCTGATACATTTTAATACTTTCGGGATGTATCGTATAACGAGAATGATGTGCTTCTTCTAAGATAGCTTTCTTTATACTCTCATCATTCGGGACACAAACCCGACCTTTGAATCTTAGCAAATCCTCACTACATATAGAGAATTCATCTATTTTTCCTTGCTTCACCTCTTCTATAATTGTTATAAGCTGAGGGTCTTTCTTTTGTGCCAATCAAATCTGTTGGATTAATTGGGGTTCCGCCTTAATGTTGGCAATCATACTTACCACACCATTAATGGACGGAGTTGGATGCCAATCCACTATTTCCTCTAACAATCGCATTTCTTGGATCATTAGATGGGCTAAGACTCCCGTAGATTTTCTACTTAGAGCGTCGGCCACAACGTTAGCTTTTCCTGAATGATAATGGATTGTACAATCATAATCTTTTAAGAAATCCATCCATCTTATCTGCCGCATATTTAAATCCTTGTGAGAGAAAAGGTATTTCAAACTCCTATGATCCGTGTATATTACGAATTGCTCACCATATAGATAATGGCTCCATATTTTCAAAGCGAATACTATTGTAGCTAGCTCCAAATCATGAATTGGATATTTTTTCTCATATTCTTTCAACTGTCTGGATGCATATGCCACTACTTTCCCATATTGCATTAATACACAGCCCAAACCTTTATGTGAAGCATCACTATAAATCACAAATCCCCCACTCCCCTCAGGAATAGTTAAAATAGGTGCTGAAGTTAATCGAACTTTTAGTTCTTCAAAACTCTCCTCACATTCACTTGTCCACTCAAATTTGACATTTTTCTGTGTCAATCGAGTCAATGGGGTTGCGATTCGAGAAAATCCTTCTACAAATTTTCTGTAATATCCTGCCAATCCCAAAAAGCATCGAACTTCAGTCACATTACTTGGTTGTTTTCAATTAACAACGGCTTCAACGTTTGAAGGATAAACTGATAGACCTTCCTTTGATATAACATGTCCTAAAAATGTCACTTGTTCAAGCCAAAATTCACATTTACTAAGTTTGGCATATAATTTATTTTCTCTTAATATTTGCAATACCATTCTTACATGTTGCTCATGTTCCTTCTGATTCTTGGAATAAATTAAAATATCATCGATGAATACCACAATAAATTTATCCAAAAAGGGTCTAAAAATTCGATTCATCAAATCCATAAATGCAGCCGGTGCATTGGTTAATCCAAAAGGCATGACTAAAAATTCATAATGGCCATACCTTGTTCTGAAAGCTGTCTTGGGAACATCTTCACTTTTAATCTTAAGCTGATGGTATCCAGATCTAAGATCAATTTTTGAAAACACTTGTGATCCTTGTAATTGATCAAATAAATCATCAATTCTAGGTAATGGATACTTATTTTTCACTGTCACTTGGTTCAACTGTCTATAATCAATACACAATCTCATAGTCCCATCTTTCTTTTTGACAAACAGTACAGGAGCACCCCAAGGTGACATACTGGGTCTGATAAAACCTTTATCTAATAATTCTTCCAATTATTGTTTCAGTTCTTTAAGTTCTGCAGGAGCCATTCTGTAAGGTGCCTTAGAAATTGGTGCTACCCCTGGCAATAATTCAATGGAGATTTCAATTTCCCTGTCAAGCGGTAATCCTGGCAATTCTTCTGGAAAAACGTCGGGAAATTCTCGGATAATCGGAGTGGTATCCAAATTTATTTCTTCCTTCCTATCTTCTTTGATATAGGCAAGAAAGCCTTGACACCCTTTTCGAATGAGGCGATTAGCTCGAATATAAGAGATTAAATATGATGGGGAGTCTTCTTTGACACCATTGAAGTAAAATACTGGTTGATTCGAAATACTAAAGATAACAATTTTCTTATAACAATCAATACTTGCATGGTATGCAGAAAGCTAATCCATGCCTAAGATTACATCAAAATCTTGAATTTTCAGGAGTATTAAATCAACCAATAGTTCATTTTCTTCTATCTTTATTACATATGATTTGTACACTATATTGGTGTTAATTGAATCTCCCATCAGTGTGGCTACCTCTAGAATGTATTCTAATTGTTCTGGTTCTACCTTTAAGTGGCATGCAAAGTGTTGTGACACAAATGAATGAGTAGATCCAGGATCAATCAAAACATGAGCTACTTTTTGGAAGATAGTAAGAGTACCTTGGATCACTGATTTTGAGGCCTGAGCGTCTTGCTCGGTAATCGCAAATACTCTTCCCTTCATCTGAGGCTTTGGAGCTATCTCTCCCTGCTTTGGAAGCTGTTGTGTCTGTAAGCTAGGACATTGTCTAATCTGGTGTCCCAATTTTCCACACTTAAACAGGCTCCGGTATTCCAATAACAAGGGCTTGATCCATGATTTTTCCCACATTTTCTACATGGTTCTATTGGGTTTTGAAATGGCAAGAGCCTTGGCTTCTTGTTTGGCCTTTCAAATTGTTGTCGATTAGATGATGTAGGTGACTGTTTTGATTTTTTGTCTTTTGGTAATCTTCAAAATCTTTTTCGACAATTTGGGCTCGATCCACTATTTCGGCATAAGTTCTCAATTTCAAGACTGATATTCTACTTCTAATAGCTGGCCTGAGACCCCTTTCAAATTTCTTCACCTTTCTTGCCTCATTGTTAATCATATGTGGTGCAAACCTGGCCAATTCAGTAAACTTGGCCTCGTACTGTGCTACTGTCCTATTTTCTTAAATTAATTCTAGAAATTCCATTTCTTTTTGATCTCGAATAAAATCTGGGAAATACTTTTCATTAAATGCCTCTAGAAATACTTCCCAAGTCAAGGTTTTATTTTCTTTGACCATTACTCCTTTTGTCATTCGCCACCAGTGTTGTGCCTCACCTTCTAACATAAAAACTGTCAAGGCACCTTCCTATCATTATGACATTCCATAACCTCGAATATTTTTTTCAATTGCATAATCCATCCCTCGGCTTCCAGTGGGTTTACAGCACCCTTAAAAGAAGGTGGGTTCAATTTCTTAAATTGTTTGATATTACTCCCACCATTTCCTGTAACTAACTGTCTGGGTGGATTGTTGTTTTCCATCTGATGTTGCATTAGAGAAACCACATTTTCCCAGGCTTTGTGAATTCCTTCCATATTAGCCTCAGCTATTCCGGATCTTGACTTTGTCCCGATCTGTACACACAATAAATGTGATTTTAAGTACATTCCTTTTAAATTTCCATTCCTAAGAATCTTAAACCTATTGCTCTGATACCATAATTGTCACACCCCAAGAATTTAGAATACTGTTATTCCTGAGATGTGACAGACAAAACATATATACATCTATTGATAGGAAAAATTTACAGTGGCGAGGTCTTATAAAGTAACAAAAGAAAGCTAGCACAACAACAATATCTTGCAAGGTTGATCTTGACTAGCACTCAAAATGAATCCGCAGTTATCCTGAAAAAATGTTTACCATAGTTTGATGAGTTTGGCTACTCAGTAAGTGATCATCATAATCTTAAAAATAATCGTGATTGAAAGATATCAATATTTTCCAAAATGAGATCTATTAACAAAAATGCATCAAGAGTTTCACTTTCAATAAATGCATAATTAAGTATAATCCGAGTAATTGAAATGCTTATAACACTTTTAACGGTAGAGCATAATTCAAAGGATTTCACAAAATACCCTACTGGAGTCCCAAGTAGGTCACCTATATACCCCATCAGCGTCCTAATGGGTCCACTTAATCCCTATCGGCGTCCCAGATAGATCCACTTAATCCCTGCAGGTCCACTTACCTCACCGGCATACCGGATGAGTCCACTTAATCCCTACCGGCATCCCAGATAGGTCCACTTATACCTCACCGGCGAACCGGATGAGTCCACTTGCATACTTAAATTATTTATAAATCTCTTTAAACATTCGAAAGCAGCAATATCATGTACTCAACATATCACTCAAATCATTAATATGAATTTCACTTAAACCATTAATAACAGCCACTCTCTATAACATTTCAAAAATAACCAATCAAATATTTTGGGCTCAAATTTAGAAAGGTAGCAGTTTGTAAAGGCATTCTAGCATAATTGCCAATTAAATATGTATAGAAAAAACTCTTATAGAAATTCAAGAGTACGGAATTATCACAATTTATGGGATATCAATCCAAAAATAAACATTTCACAACAATACTATAATCAATTTCAAAAATGTTAATTTTTAAATAATAAGATAGTCATTTGCACATGAATTTTACAATGTCTAAATATTCAAAACAGTAGAAAGAAATATCACAATTTTACTAAAAGCAAAAATATCACATTTATTTCTAACAATAGACAAGAAAATTAAATAAATTTATTTTTCATAATTTACAGCATTCAAAATTTCCAACATAGATAAGATATCACAATTTTTATTAAACAGATTATTTTTCAGGAAGACGATGTCACTTACCCACAAATATTTGAGAGGGAGCTTCCGATAAAAATTCGGTTCGAGAGAGAAGTTCACTGTGTTTCGACCAAAGAGAGAGAGAGATCTCAAAATTTTCTAGGGTGGGAGTGCTCACCTCCCCTATTTAATTCTTATAACGTATTATTATATTATTTTATTAGGCTCTACCTCATACCTGAGGTGTCGCGTTAAGAGTCTGTTTTTAACATATGAAAATCATGTCCACTAAAGGACGTGGCAAGCAGCAAGCAAAAGTTTAAACCAAGTAAAAACTTTTGAAAATAGTGATGGTCCCCAAGGACCATCATACTCAAACAGACTATCACCTATTTAAAAGTATCTTTTCGCTTTTTTTTTTTTTTTTGAAATTTTAGGATTGTTACAGAAGCCTTTCCCGTTAACTACCCCTTGTAGGATCACCACCTTCATCTACATCTCTTTACATGTGGATAGCCTTAATTATCTTTATCCCCAGGGAGTCAGATTGCTAGCCACGTACCTATCCCCTATGCAACCCTACTGACATGGCGACTCGTGCAAGGTCCATGTTGGATGACCTTAAACTGCACAGCCACGATCCAAACTATGTGACTATAAACTATAACGAAGGTTTAGTCGTATGACCTTAAACACTACGATCCTAGGTGCATGACTTTAAACTGCATAACCACGGTCCAAGCTATATGACCTTAAACCATAGTGCAAGTTCTGATGACATGACGTTAAACTGCTTCGCTCATGTATAGGAGGCACGACCCTAAAGACGTCCCATGTGCATGCACACCTCCCATTCTGTGTGTATCTTCACGCATATCATATCAAACTGGCCCATCAGTGTGCGCATACCCTCTTTTTCTTCTCTCCAGTAAGCCTACCTAAGCCCACACGCCTTTTACATGCATTGCCATGCACGTTCTTCCCTAGCCGGCCCATTAGTGTGCGCTGGCTGCCTTCACCATCTTTCATCTTGGTCCTCATAGTCTTACCCATGCTCAACAAACGGCAAGACATCTCGCCGCCAGTTAGTGGGTCATCAATTTTCACCTACCATTCAATCAACTCTCTACAGGAAACTTCATGCCACCTTCCAAATGAGTCAAATTCACCCCCTGACTCACTCCATGGCCTCTACAGACTGTCATTCCTTATCGCTACAGTCCAGCTGTAGGACCCTAAAACTATAGTGCATGTCCTAAGTGTATGACGTTAAAAGGCTTCGCATAAGTCTCGAAGGCATGACCCTAAAACACGCCTTCTCTAAAAAAAAACAGGCATGGTGTACACCTGGACAAGGGAATGCCATGAGTAAAAATAACGGACGGGCATGGTCACAAAACCATGAGTAAGAGAGTTCCGTGGAAAAATAAACCCAGGCACGGTCAAAACCAAAAAAGGGCATCGTGAACAAAAATGGATGAAATGGGTGGATATGGATAAAAGAGCCTGAAAATAACGGAAGTTCGTGAAAAACGTTTTCACGGCGCCACTTCCCCTGTTCTAGTGAAAACCTGTGAAAGGGCGCTTAGACCGACAAAGCAGGTTGGCGCACTTCCACAGTCTCAATCGACACCCTAGTTTCTATGGCTTGTCAGGGAGTGAGAGCCTCATAAGATCTACCTAGTTTCCACAGCTCGTCAGGGAGTGAGAGCCTCATAAGATCTCCCCAACAATCATGGCTCGTCAGGGAGTGAGAGCCTCATAAGATCTCCCCAGCAATCATGGGTCATCAGGGAGTGAGAGCCTCATAAGATCTCCCCAGCAATCATGGCTCGTAAGGGAGTGAGAGCCTCATAAGATCTCTCAGTTTCCACAGCTCGTTAAGAAGTGAGAGCTTCATAAGATCTCCTCAGTTCAACAGCAACAAGAGTCTCGTGAAGGTGAGGACGATGACGAAACGATCCCTCCAGAAATGCTAAGGGCCATTACAAAGGCAAGAGTCAGATAAAGCCAGGGTTACCACAGGATTCAGGGTATGTCTCGCAAAAACCCTCTAGCCAGCATGGGACCAGACTTTGGGATGGGCTAGAAGCCCCAGAACTGGCCAAGATTTTCATGAGGTCTCTCAAGAGTCTCCTGCCAAGTTTCATCACATTATGAGATATCTAAGGCAGTGCAGACTAAGAAACAATTCCGATAGAATCGACCTCTAGCACCCTGAATTGACCCCTATACCTAGAGCTACATTTTCAACATCTCATATCACTGTGGGACCATTATCATTAGATCCGACATGGTTGAAAAGCCCAAGCGGTCACGTTTCAACCCAAATAGACACTCCAAGAAGAAGTTATAGCGAAAAGAGTGAAACAGGAGTAGCAGCATGCTATTCCCATGCAGCCACCCTGCATCACTACACCATTAAAGGGACAGTCATGACTAGTGACTTTTGACACTCATATCTCGGTGGTCCCACATCAGATCATACTCAAATTTGGTGAGCATGTTTGTCTAGTCAAGACGAGCAATTTGATATGTGGCACGCCCCGTGACGATACCCAAGCACGAGGAAAAGCTAGAGAGAAGTTGCTAATCCATAAAGAAAGTGCATGAATTTCAGCAGCGTCGTACCTTGCTAGAGCGGCCAAATCACGCCGCTCATGAGCGCGATAGACACGAGACCAATTCCATTATGGGAGTAAGGTCTCGGGCCATCTCTGACCTGAACCCCGTACATGATAAACAATCAGATTTTGTACACGAAGTAGACAAACAGATTGCAAATTCCATCGACGGAATCCTTGATTCCGGCCAAAATTCCAAACTTGCAAAATCTTCGTTCAATGATGGAATCGAGCTGTGTTTGGTGACTCGTGACCTAGCGACATACTCAGTGTGATTCATCAAAGAAAACATAAAAAACCATCAAGGAACGAACACACTATCGATTCGAAGTTTCAAGATCTATTCAAAATTCAAGTCACATGATCATGCACCAAAAACACGATCCACGGTTCGAAGTTGGTATCAAATCAATCGCCATACCAAGCCCTATAAGAAGACAATCATCTTACGTTCAACCAGGCATCAGCCTAGATCATCCATGCAAGAACACTTAAGTCCTAGGGCAACATAAGGGCTGTTATGAAATTCCACAACTTGTTAGGAAGGGGTAAATCTATCATTTTGTACCCTATTTACTAATTTATTTTAATTTAATTTAATCTTAAGTTTTGGCAATTATGGTTTCGTTCGATCATCCACCCATGTTTGAGGCACACTTCTATATATACGTACCATCTTTGTATGCAGAGGAGAATGCATACACACACACAAGAGAGAGTTTTCACTTAATACAAGTTTATCTTTCTTACCATTGTGGTGTTATGCTCGAGAGAGAGGGTGAGGTGAGAGAAACTTTCGGTCGGTACTCCTAGAGTTGAGGTAAAATCTTCTCTCTCTTCTTTTTCTTTTTTCTTCTCTCTCCCTTCTCCCATTTCTTCTCCCTCTTCTTCTTCTGAGTCCCTCGCGGAGGTATGCACGACAGTGGTAGTGCCATGCATGCCCCTCCCTTGGTCTCACAGGCCGCGTATTGCAATGGCAGCATCATGCGTGAGTCTTCTTCCCCTCCTTCTTGTTTGTCTCTTTCTCTCAGTGAAGTCTGTAGACGGCGCTGCCCATCACCGCTTGCAGATGTAGCTTTGATGTCTTGGTGAAGAACCTAGACGGTGAAGTTTTTTGCCGCCTGCAGGAGTCTTCCTCTACTACACATCTAACGTAGATGACAATACCTATCGCCACCTGGTAGAGGGGTTAGCAATAGCCATTGCCGGCTGCGAGATTCCTTCATGTGTCTGGTGCCTATCATCGATCCCCCTGCATCCCACGCCTATCGCTGTGTGACCTAGGAGAAACCATCGTCGTGTGCCTTGTCAAGAGCTAGCGCCGTCCACAAGGGATGCCCCACCTCCTTGCATTTCCCACCATGATATCTATCGATATCTGGCTTTGCCCTTCCCTTTGCCATCTCGTTTATTCCTCTTCACGTCTTTCTCTTCTCACTTGATTGAGGGTAGGCTTAGCCTAGCACCGACGCGTCGACCTTGATTTCAAGTGGTATTGACGCCGTGCTGATCCTTGAACCATGCCCATCTTGCTACTGCTCCGATTTGGCAACTTTTGGCCGTTATGCTAGTCTCGCCCTTCCGTCAAGTTCTCTTCTCCTTTATACCTTTTGTCTATCCTTGCACTTCATCGCCTTCTTCCATGAACATGCATTACCCTAAGACAAGGGTGGGTCCTTTTTGACCCACTTGTCTTACAAATTTACCATAAAAGTGTTGTGCAGAAAAACAGGAGGATTACAGGTCTAGGGAGGTGATTTCGAAGCAGCTCAAGTAGCTGGGGGGCCTTCTTCATGACCTAAGAGGGCACCCACGCGAGCCAGCCCAAGTAAGTCCCAAACCCACCTAAAATTTCTTCTCTTAATTGTTGGTATACATGCCCTTGCCCTCGAGCAAGGTTCTGAGAGAGCGATCTCAAGTCCCGGGTCCACCAGAGATCCGAGACATGTGCCACATGATCACCTAGATCCAAAGGGCAAGATCGAGGCACCTAACCAGACACATGCAGGATCTATAGCACGTGTGAGAGATTTGATCCCAAGCGACATCTATCTTTTTAAGCTCAACCGACGCTAGATGTTAGCAGACATAGCCGGCGATGAGAGTTAGCCAACACATCCGACATTAATGTTTGAGTACTCAATTGGTGTTGGAACTCTGAAGGTACATCCGACACTAGGCCTTTAGAGACACAGTCAGTGTTAATCTTCAAAAAACGCAGCCGGCTCTAAGCTTCCAAAAACACAGTCGGTCCTAAGCTTCTGAGAACCCAACCGGTGTTAGGCCTCTGAAAACTCAGCCAGCGATAGGCTTCTGAAAACTTAGCCTTCACTAGGCTTCTAAAAACTCAACCGGTGCTAGGCTTCTGAAAACCCAACCAACGTTTAACCACTGTCTCAACAGTTTTCCTTCGACGGTGAATCCTTGAATCCCTGTCAATGGCTGAGGCTTCTTACCAATTCCTGACATAAAGAACCTTCTCAGGGAGGGAGAAGTTGGCACTAATGATTTTACTGGTGAGGCTCTAGTTAGGGGGAAGCCCATTTGGCTGACAGAGCTAGTATGTAAGCCAGAGTGGCCTCTGAGTGTCACTTTTATCACTGACCCGGTTCGTTTTTAAGTCCGAGAGGACAATAATGGCAATATCAGTATTGAAGAAGGGGTGGCACTTCTCCATTGCATGCATAGAAACATAGCTTCTGGGGAAAACTTGCCCACCCTCAGAAAGAGAATGGTGCAAACGAAGGGGCTAATATGATCAGGGAAAGGCCTTTGAATACAGGGGGAGCACCAATTTTTAAAGGGATACTCTTCCTAGACCACCAAGGTGTTAGTGTTGTACAGGAGAATTCTCGAACGTGCTTCACTGCTAGCAGTGGTTTAGTGCTCAGCCAATTACTATGAATGGTGTTATAATACCGTCACGATATTGCTTGAGATGTGGAGCCACGTTAGCAACACCTGGCTTTTGGAGTATGGGGAAGCAGGAATGTCCTTGCTAGATCTTCATTTTATTGGGTCTCCTACTGATCGGGGCCATGTGTGACGATTTCATGCCCCGAAATTCAGTCATCTTTGGTGGTGCTAGATTGGAGGGAGAAGAGCCACCTACTAGTCTCCAAAAGCTTTTTGAGGTTTATCAATTACTTCATGCTCAATCTAGCAATGGTCGAGTAACTTTCACCGAATGGGTGAAATTATTTTATGGGGACTATCCTGAAGGTATTTAGGGTACTCCAAGAGGGAAAGGGAAGGCAGTTGCAATGAGACCTCCCACATATCAACCTGAGACCACTGACGATAATGTCTTCTTGGCAGCATATTTGGCCTTATTTTTGTGCAAATTTTTGCTTCCTGGAGGGGCAGATGACATTCGTCCAAGCACCTTCTATATAGCCTCTGACACGGTAAGAGGGCATGAATATGCCGTTGTTCAACTAGTCCTGTGCAATATTTACCATGGCTTGGGGGCCATCTCTCGTGAAAAGGCTTACAATGGAAAAGAGGGAGGGAATGGCATTGTCAGAGGAGAAGCATTCCCCAGGGACTTTAAAACTCCTTTCCCCATCCATTACGTATAAGGGTGGCTAGGGGCCTATTTCCCTGCCACTTATGTCAGAAGCTAGGGTAGAGGGGATGAATTATGCCCCTTCTTGATGAGGGTTGCTGGTCAAAAGGAGATCTTTCATAGCCCAAGGGACGGAACTTGTTTGGGCACAACTTCTTAAATATTTAGAGGGTACCATTTCCAATGCTTCACCGACCGTTCTTTTATTGACGAACTGGGGAAGGAGCTGGATGGCGATCCTACTACTATTAGGGAGCTCAAGTTCATCCTGAGCATTAGAGGGGGAGTTTTACCCTATCGGACCCCTCACAGTGCCAGATTAGAAGGGTATTTCCCTCATCGCATGGGCTCGATCAGGGCTGCCCCTTCTCCATGTTTTTCAAACAGCACCGAGGCAGAATAACCATAGGGAAGACAAAAGAGCTTGGGACTTTGCGAGAGTGTTGGCTGTTAGGATATATATGAACCACATGGTCCACATGTCTAGAGATGAAAGAAATAAGCAAATATGTGATACCTCATTTCGGCAGAAGGGTCAGGGTGACCGAAGCATATGCAAACTGGTGGTGGCCAGCAAGGGATACTGGGATGAAGATCACCCTTGGAAAGGGGAGCATGGTAACTGACATCAGGAGACCAGACAGAGAAGGATGATGGATACTTTTGCCCATGGCAAGGTTTTTGTCCTGGGATATCCTTTGAACTGAGAGGCGCTTGGAATTTCTCTAAAGATAGTAGTCGATGATACTTTGCCACAATTCCTGGGAGCATCTTCAACAAACTCAGTTCTGTCTTCGAGTGGCGTGAGGGCCGAAAGGTCCTAGGTTATGAGAAGTGTCCCATTCAGGATTTAAACGCACTGATCGGGAGCGGTCCTCATAGCAAATTAGTTGTAGGTACTTCTCAAGGAGGGAGTTCTATAACGAATACTCCTCCTTCGCCTGGGGAAAAGAAAAGGAAACGCTCTACCCCTACCAGTACTCGTGCACTGGGTCAAGTTTGTGGGCGTACTCGAAGACGTAGGGGTGCCAAACTTCCTTTGATCTCGGACCCAGAAGGTAGCTCTTCCTCCTCTGATGATTTAGCAACTCCCCCAATGTCACCTTCTGTGCTTTCTCCACCATTTTTTTGTCTCTCCTGAATTGTGTTCTTCCTCTTCAGAGACTGAGGTGAACGACTATGGTCCTTTCCAAGCTCGTTGTTATTGCTTTTGACCACGAAATGACTCTAGAACTTGGGGAGGAGCCCCTAAGTCCAAGGGTAATTCCTGAGTCGATCCAGCTCACATGGAGACCAACGAGGCTGCAGGTCCTGGGGCGATTGCTTTAGAAAGGGAATTTGATAATGATGTGGCCTCTATTCTTGAGGGGTTTAGTGCCCCGATTGAGGCAAGGATGGTGATTTAAGAGGAAGGGCCTGTGGTTCATGCTGCCCATGAGTGTCAAGAGGCTGCTGCCCCCGAAGGCACAGATCGTGAAGATGAAGGGGGTAAGCTTTTTGTGGTAGTTCTCGCTGTTGAGGGCGGAGGCCGGATGGAAAGAACCATGGCTGAGGCTAGATCGGCGATCGACAAAGGCCAAAGAGAAGAGGCAGTTCCTGAACTTGCCAATGCTGACATGGCAGTTCAGGAGGGTGAAAAACAAGGGGAGGAGGCCTCTTTAGAGCCCACTGGGATAAAAGTGGAGGCCTCAATAGGCGCAAGAGAAGACGACGAGGCTGGTAGCGAAGAATACAAGCAGGTCGAGGCTAGGGCTGCCTCTGGGTCCGAGGTGCACGAAGCTCTAGAGCGTGCTGTCATTTCAGAAGAGCTGGTGGCTCGAATGGCTATTACTTAAATAAGCCCGGTCCTTGAAGCCGAAATCTCTACAGTAGTAGCAATCCCAACAGCATCATCAAGGCCCATTTTTAGCGGGGTTTCTAGTTTGATTGCAGACATGCTTTGTGCAGGCCTTCAGAGTTTAAGGGAGCTGCCTTTCAATGAGCTGGGTAAGGCTTTGGCCAAACTCTGAGAATTTGCTGCCAAGACCACTGTTGCTGAGAGTGCGCCAGAAGTCTTTTCCCATTTTGATGCAACTCTAAATGAGTTGGAGAGATATCGGTCGGGAATACTGCATCATGAGGTGGAGACCAGTAGGCTTGTCGCCTTGGAGGAGTCAATCTTGCGTCGTCGCGAGGAGATAGATTCCTGTACTAAGAAGTGTAGACACCAGCTTTAAATCTGGCAAGTTCTGTGGTTTATTAGACCCTTAGGATCAAATTGGCCTAATAAAAAATTAATCCATAGGTCACGAAACTTACCCTGTGAGCCGAAACTATTCTGCCAACCCAAAACTCAGCAGATGTCAGTTTTGACCCAGAATCTAGTAAATGCGTTATTTTATGAAAAATATCATTAAAAATAGTAAACAAATATGTTTTGACCCAAATTTTATCTGAGAGCTTCACAAGAGGCTGCGAAAGACACCAAATTGAAAAACATCAATTTGGACAAGTTTTGGTTTGAGCAACACGGGGCGTGCTGCCCAGGCGACATAGGACATGTCGCCCAAGTCATCTTGCAAATGCCTTATTTTACCAAAAAAATCATTAAAAATAGTAAAAAAATCCATTTTGACACAATGTTTTCAGGTAGCTTCACAAGCGGCTAAGAAATACACCTAAAGGAAAAGTTTCAATTTGGACAAGTTTTGGTTTGGGCGACAAGGGGCGTGCTGCCCAGGTGACACGACTCGTGCCGCCCAGCCTTGGGCGATATGACCCGTGTGCCCAGACCCGTTTTTCCCCAAATGGGTTTTTATCATTTTTCGTGTTTTTAGGGTTATCTTGTGGGTGGTTTGGCCATGTGATGCTATCCGCTTCGGTCAAATTCGAATTTTAAAAAATTAAAGATTGGTTTGACCAAGGGATTTGTTGGTTACGGGATAACTCTACCCCAACAAATGCCTCGTTCAGATGAAATCACTTTTTGGGAGACCATAATAGGATGAAAAATGAGAGGGTTGAAGAGGGACGAGACTTTTAGAAACTTTAGGCAGGAAGAGAAACCCTAGGAGAGTAGAGAGACCTTCCTTAAGGAAACCCTGACCTTCATCTTAATCCTGAGTAAACCTAGACCTAGGGCACAACAACCCTAGATCTAAACTTGCCGATCGACATCTGGACCACAAGGGCAAAAGGAACTGGTTCTGATACTGGCGATCCCTTGAAGGATCACGAAGCCCGGGACGTCCGGCCCGGTTCGGTATTTTCTTCTCCTTCATTTCCTATTTTATTTTATTGTATTTATTTTATTTTGATCTGGGTTTGTTTCATTCTGATTGAAATTTGTGTTTCGAAATACTTCGGATCACGCTGGCTCCGCCATAGATCTGAGAGCAGATATGCTCATTTCTAGGCAGATCTGATCTCAGATCTTAATTCAATTGTTCCCAATTTCTCTACCATTGATTTTTCATTTATTTTTTATTAGTTTAAAGTTACAAATCTGAGAGATCTACATCGTTAGATCTCTTCAATTTTGCACTATAAACAGTTTGGCGCCCACCGTGGGGCTTATCGAGCGTGATCCGAGCATCAAAATTTTGAAAATCTCCGAATATTTTGAAAATTTTTACGAATGTTATATGTCCAATTTTGTGACTATTTCCAAAGTTTCAGGTCAAAATAAAATATTTAAAAATATAAAAATATATATTTTTCTTAGACCTTTTGTCGCTTTATTTTAATTTATTTTCATAAAACTAAATTTTATTTGATGTTTCTCCAAGTTTACAGTAAGATTATTTTAAAAATATATACAAGAAAAAAATATAAAAGATTAAAAATTAATAATATTTTGGGCGACTCTGGGCGTGCCCCCCAAGTGACGGGGGTTGTGCCACCCAAGTCCAGGGCGACACGCCCTCTAGTGCCCCCCATCACCCAAGTTATATTTTTCTGAAAATTTTTTAATCTGTTCTAGGACCTCTCTGAAGTCGGCTCGCAAAATTCAGAGAAAAATAAAATTTTTTAAAATTCCAAAAACATATTTTACATGATATAGGTCTGTTCTACCTAAACTTCCATGTTTTCCAGTTATTTTACATTTTTTCATCAAAAAAATTATATTTATTGTTTCTTAAAGTTTACAATAGTTTTATTGCATCAAAATCCATCATAAAAAATGTACAAAAAAATAAAATAAAAATATTGTTTTTGGAAGACATACTTGGTGTCGCCCAGCTTACAAGGGTGACACGCTCTGTGTCACCCAAAATAAAAAATATCATATTACTCTGAAAATTTGTAGCTACCAGAGACTCTTAGCTGCATGCTCACAAAATTTCAGCTTAAAATAAAAATTTTAAAATACCAAAAAAATATTTTACTTCAGGTAGGTCTGCTCTTCTGATTTCATTCTAGTTAGTTAATTTTGGTGGAGTTCCTTTTTTCCCTGATTCCATCTTGCTTAGTTGAATTATTTCTCATCAAATTTAAAATAAAAAAATATAAAAAAACAACTGATTGAGTGTTGCTTGCACCCTCAATGAACCGTGTCCCGTTCGAGTCATCCTCGACTCAGGTCACGCTCGACGTAGCACGAACGGTGCCTGGTTCTACTGCTTTGACCATACATTCTTAGGGGCTCCTCACCCCTCCATCTATATTGTGCCTCAAGCGAGTTTCACCTCAAAGCGTGCATCACTAGGTGCGAGTTTTCACCTCAAAGCGTGCATCATCACCGCTCAGTTGCTTTCTTTCTTATTGTGTGCCTGTGTGCTTGACTTTATTTTCATTTGCGTGCTTCTTTACACAATATAGAACACACCGATCGGGAATCCCAAAAAACCAGAAAACAATGTTTTTGAAAACCCCCAAAATCCGCGTTAACAGTGTGAGGGGAACCTAGCTTTGAGAGTCGAGGCGGTTGGGATTCGCGTAACTTTATTTGTGAGTGCCCCTTGGTAATCCTTTGCCTCAAGCAACTCCACGTATAGTAGGACCTGGTGAACATCCTATAACAGGAGGCCATAACCTATGTGGAGGCCAGGACCTATGTGGGGACCTATATCAAGCTAGCCGCATTTCAGTAGTTAGGAACCCACTCTCAAGTCAAACCTACCTATAATATTTTACTAGGTAAAATGTTTTTGTGTGCTTTCTTACTTATTTCTGATTGGTTAATCTTAGATCTCAGTCCGGACGCGCCTTTGGTCCAAGCTGAACTTTTGGTCCAAGTTCACACCTAGATCTGAACTTAGGTCCCATCTTGGTCTGAGCCCAAGGCTGGTTCCAAGCTCTCTTTATTCCAATCCAGGTCCATACCTGGTCTAATCATTAAAACTCTCTGGGTCCAAGTTCAGGCTTATACCCAGCTTAACTCAGGTTCGAACCAAGTCCACACCTAGGTCGGAACCTATGCCCCCTTTTGGGTGCGAGCCAAAGCTCGCACCTAAACCAACTTTGATCCAATCTGGGTCCACATCCCATCTGAGTTTCAAAACCCTCTAGGTCCAAGCCTAGGCTTGCCCCCAACTCAATTCACGTCCGAACCAAGCTCACACCTTGGTCCGACCCTAGACCCACTCTTGGTCCGAGCCGAGACTCGCACCCATCTAGTCTAGATCTTAATCTAGGTTCTAGCATAGTTCTAAGCTTATAATTGCCTCTAGAGCTAGACTAGGCTTACGCTAGTTTAGAGTCTGAACCAAAACCCAATGAGTTTAGCGAGTTTAGATTTCGGGCTAGTCTTAGCCTTGATCTTAGTTAAGATTTTGCCCTTAGAGTCAGGCTGAGTCTGCCCTAGGTCATTGAGTTTAGATCTTACCTAAGCCTAAACTCTAGAACCAGGCTAAAGATAGTCACCATGTCGATTACGCAAGGCGATTATTATGACCGCTCCACCGCTGACGCTAAACCAAACCTTCTGAAACCTAGGGGCATACCTAGGGACCAGTATGCCTCAAGCCCTTGGGATTACGACTAGAATTCGGGCAATCCATTATCCATCATCCAGGTCTTCAATTAGAAGCCGAGTTCCAAGGATCTACTCTTAACCTTGAGCTCTGTATGGTCCGAAAAGTTGGCTCCGCCCAAAAAACATTGAATAGTCAAGGGGTCTGACCGGCCATTGTCCTACAGGAAACCTTATGTAGCAACAGTAGGAGCCACCGGACCTTAGGCAATCAAAGCAGGAGCCGTGTGAGAGAAGAAGTTCATTTGGCATTTAACGCTAATTCTCACAACTTGAACCAAGATAACCTCGAGATGCAGCAGTCTTAGAACCAAGACCCACCTATGTCTAGGAGATCCAATCCAACCTCGAGCCATCGTAGTACAGTCCACGATGTCTTAAACACTGTACGAAGCCGAGGTGTCAATCTAGACCAACTCTTAGGCGAGATAGGCGTCCAAGCTGCCAGTGAAAGTCTGGTTGGTCACGCTGTTCATGCCACAACTCACGGGTCAAACCCAATCAAGTTAGTAGTATAGGTCAACCCCTGGCACAAACTAGTCAGCAGAATTCTTCAATCGGTCCCCTTAGTTCATCCGGTCCAACAAACAGTTCCATTTTTGCAACCGGTGGCGACACCTATGGGCCAGTATGCCCCACAAGTACAAATGTATCAAACCGCCCAGGTAACCACGACTCATCCAACTCAAGCCCAAGTAGGCCAACATCTACCCCAAGTCTCGACTCATCAGTCTATGCTTGGGACCCACCAATCGGTGGGCCTACTCTCATGCTGAATATCCAACAAGAAGGCACCTTAAAAGCAATACAGGATATGCTCGTAAGGATGGGTATGCATGAAATCCTACCCCAAAAGGCCTCTGTTCATGAAGCCCTTAGAGGCAGGGAAGACCTCCCCCCTTGGTTTGTCATCCTAGAGTTATAAACAAATTTTCAATGTTAAGAATGACCCAGATATTCACATCAACGCGTACCTACTCTCCATCCGAGCTTTGCGAGATAGGCCTAACCAGTTGAAGGACCTGTTTTCACAAACTTTGACTGACAAGGCTTTAAACTTGCATCAGAGAATAATGATCGCTCAACCACACATAACTCCAGACAAAATGTTCAACCAGTTTCTCTCTCATTACCATGGGTTGACACCAAGATCTCTTTTCCTGGGCAAACTCAGTGCAACCAAGCAAAATACAAGAGAATCCTTCGAGGATTTCATCTGTAGAAACTACGAGGCGGCAATTCGGGTCATAAAATGCCCACTGATAGACCTAGTCAAAATCTCCATGGCCTTAATGAATACTGCTCCAGAATACATGACCTTTTTCAGCCAAGGCCTTATCCCCCACTCTTTCAACTCCATGATCGAGCGGGTGGCACAACACGAAAGGGCAAGAGGGACACCGCTCAGCACTACGCCGGATAACAAATCTATCACGAGTCCCCAGAATAAAAATATGAGCAACGACAAAGGGAAAGCTTCCAGTCAAGTTAACAAAATTGTTGTCAATAGACCTGCTCAAGGTTTAGCCACCCAGCATAATAATAGGAATGAAAATCGAAGGGGTCATCTAAGAGCTAACGCTCCAAATAACAATCGAAGGTAAAAGAACAACTTCACTCCTCTCAAAGACCCGTTAGAAAAACTGTTGGAGTTACTCTTGAAGAAAAAATGGTTCAACTCCAGCCACTATCTGAACCACCATTTGAGGTTATAGATAAGAATAGATAGTGCAAGTTGCATAGAAACCATGCCCATGATACCCAAAACTGTTTCTACTTGAAGCGGATGATTCAATGGTTGATTAATAGGGGCGACATCACTGTCGAACCTAGAAATCAACCTGTTGAAGAGCCTAATCAAAAGATTGGTATCTCCACGAACCCACTCCCCAAAAATATGGCCACAACAACCAAAGAAATGGGAGCTCCGAGAGCTCAAAGGAGGATGTTATCATTCACATGATTGAAAACAGAGACGAAGAAGATGATCCCAGCCATTTCATACTTGCTTGTGATCATAATCTCCAAGAAGCTGAAGAAGATCTTTTGAGTTTTCTTAGAGGAAACTCTGATGATCCTCTTAAGTGGGACCAGTATGACGGAGATGATGCCCTCGAGATTGACATGGTCAATGCTGATGAAAAGGGATCATCTTCCAAACAAGGGGCCTGAGGTCTCCCATTACTCTAGCTAGGGTTGTCCCTATCGAGCTCTAGGCTGGCAAAGTTGATTCCTTAACCCAAAGAGGTCGAGTGTTCAAAGCCATCCAATTGATGGCAAACAATCTGATGAAAGAATGTGAGCCACTTCCACAGCCAAACCAACCGTAGGGGTTGCAGATCATGAACCTAATAAAAGAACTCAAGTATCCGCAACCACCTATGATCTACCGAATCATCTCGGGAAGATCCAGGCTCAAATCTCCATCTTAGAGCTGCTTGCGAATTCACCAGCACATAGAGCGCAAATAGAAAAGGTTCTTGCTAAGACCCACATTCTGAGCAACACACAACTGGATGAGTTGTGCGGTATGATCAATCAACTAATGACACCAACACCAATCATATTCATGGATGATGACATCCCGGCTAGGGTCAATCGCTTTCATGTTCAACCTCTGCACATCACTACTTTCATGCGAGGATATGAAATACGGAGAGTGATTGTTGATAATGGGGCATCCCTAAACATATGCCCTATGAAAACGATTAAGTAGATAGGCAAAAGCCCGGATGACTTCAAATCGTGTAAGTTAACCATCGCTGCATATGATGGGACCAAAAGGCAGGCTGAGGGCATATTGCCTCTCACACTCAAGATTGACCCCACTGTTCAGACGGTGAAGTTTAATGTCTTGGACATAAAACCTTCTTTCAGCATGCTTCTAGAAAGACCCTGGCTCCACGAAAACCTCGTGGTCGCCTCTACGCTACATCAATGCCTAAAAGTTCTAACAAAAAATGGTGCTGCAAAGGTTTTTGCCGAACCCCTTTTTCATTAATCTTAGCAGACATAGCGGAAAGCTAGCTGGAGGAGTCGAGCTTGGAGAAATCCCGCTTTCTTTCTTCGAGCAAGCTGGTTGTGCTACTTTACGCCTAGAAGCCGGCGACCCCATTCCTCAAATTTTGCAAACTTTTGTATCGATGGTAGAGATTATCCAATGCTAACATCGATACGGCTTCGGGTCCCTCGAAGCCTGACACATGCTCCTCTCCTAAGGCTTCCAACCTGGCTATGGTTTGGGAAGTCAAGAGCAATGCGTAAAGGAAGCGATTTCTGCAACTCCTGAAGCCAAAACTGGAAAAGGGGATCGAAGAGGGCTTGGGTGTACTCTCACCCTATTTCAAAGTTGGATAAAGCCTTAAAGCCCTCCGTGCTTCATATCAAAGGGCATTCAAAGCCTCAAACATGTCGATGCCCGTCCTCCAAAATGGTCGAAAGTGATCCTTGAATCCCCAACAGGGGATAGTCCCTCTTCCACATCTCAGCACACACAAGGACTAGGAATTGAAGACCTATTTGCTGCCCTAGATCTAAAGGAGGTGTGCATAGTTGGCTCTAACACAACCAAGGGTGTTCATCCACTAACACCAACCTAGGGACAGGATTGGTCGATCATTCCTTTATCTCGAGAATCGTTGGAAGAATACCAGCGAAACCTTCAAGTCCCGGTGCCAAAAATTGGATACACGCTGGGTGGCCATCTAATAGACCTACGAGTCCAGTCCCCAACATTTCTCTCACAAGTCCGATAAGGGACACCTTTTCTAATATTTAAAAAACTAGTGAAATTTAAAACATGACAAAGTTGATAATAATGAAAAAGAATTTTTGAAACGGGCAAACGCTCAAGATAGCCCAATAACGGTGCATAATACCCAAGACGATGAATTAGACGACCAAGATGAAGATCAAGAGAGTCAAGAGTCTGAAGAAATCTCTCAACCTGAGGAACTTACTACCCATGTTGAGCAATTCAAGAAGAGGTTCGATGGTGACCCAGCGGCTATCATCGAAGAGACGATTTATGTAAACCTAGGAACTGAGAAGGACCCAAGGTTAACCAAGATTGAAACCTCCTTATCTTCTGAGGAGCAGGAAAACGTGATTTCCTTTCTCAAGGAACATCGTAATGTCTTCGCCTGGTCATAAGATGATAAGTCAGGGCTTGATCCCACATTGCACCTAGTATTCAACGAAGGGGAAAGGTCAGTAAGGCAGAAGCTCCGACATCGAAAGACTCACCTTGAGCTCAAAATTAAGGAAGAGATCGACAAGCTGCTCAAGGCGAGGTTCATCACCATCGTCGATTACTCGGAATGATTGGTCAACATAGTGGTCGTACCCAAGATAGACGGGAGGATCTGAGTCTGTATCAATTACAGATTTAATAAGGCTTGTCCCAAGAAAATTTTCATTTACCAAACATAGATGCCTTGGTCGACAACACTGCAGGTCATGAGATGTTGTCATTCATGGACGGCTTCTCGGGTTACAGCCAGATCCTCATGGCAGAAGAAGACCAAACCAAGACGTCATTCAAAACACAATGGGGAACCTATTGTTACAAAGTCGTGCCCTTCGGTCTCAAAAAATGCAGGAGCAACTTATCAATGGGCAATGACTAACATCTTACACGATCTAATGCATACCATTATGGAAGACTATGTCGACGATATTCTGGTCAAGTCGAAGACCAGGTCTGATCGTCTCACCAAGCTGAGAACCATTTTCGAAAGACTCTGGAAACATCAACTAAAACTCAATCCACAAAAATGTGCCTTTGGAGTTGAATCCGGCAAATTACTAAGCTTTATAGTAAGCCAAAGAGGCATTGAGGTGGACCCGTCCAAAATACCAGCCATCACTGAAATGCGTCCTCCCTGGAACATTAGTGAAATCATTGGGCTTCAAGGTCGCATACAAACCATAAGGTGTTTCATTTCACAACTGGCAAATAAGTGTGCACCATTCAATAGACTCCTTACGAAGGACACCCCATTCATATGGGACGATGAATGCCAAGAAGCGTTCGATCAAATCAAGGAGTACCTCACAAAACCTCCCATCCTTAGTCCTCCTAGTCCAGATATACCCCTACTCTTATATATGTCAGTGATAGACAAGACCATGGGGGCATTGTTAGGACAATTTAACGACTATGAAAAAGAACAAACGATATATAATATCAGCAAAACCATGGTCAATTATGAGACAAGATACATGGATGTGGAGAAACACTACTTAACACTTGTGTGGGCCATGGAAAAACTAAGACATTATGTCTTGTCTCATTTAGTCAAGCTCATATAAAACATTGACCCACTCAAGTACCTTTTTGAGGGGCCAGCCCTCAACGGATGTTTGGCGAAGGGGAGAATGCTATTGAGAGAGTTCAAGAACGAGTATGTCACTCAAAAATCGATTAAAAGACAAGCCATTGCTAACCACTTAGCTGAACACACACTGCTAGACAATATTCCCATTAACACGGATCTCCCTGATGAGAACCTCTTCACAATTGAGGAATCGATTTAGGAGCTATACTTCGATGGCGCAAAGAACAAATGCGGGTTAGGTATAGAGTCATATTATGCTCACCCAAGAAGATTTTAATACCAACAACCATCAGATTAAATTTCCCGTGTGCCAATAACATTGCTTAATATGAAGCCTTGATAGATGGGCTTGAGAATGCCATGGGAATGAAAATCCAGTAAATACGAGTGATTGGTGACTCCTTACTCGTCATAAACCAAGTTCAAGGAATTTGGAAGGTGAAAGAAGAAAAGCTCAAACCCTATCAAGAAAAGGTGGAAAGATGATTTCGTACTTTAAGAAAATCACCTTTCAACACGCAACTAGGGAAAATAATCTGTTTGCTGATACCCTTGTAAACCTCGCCTCAATAGTCAATATTCCCTCAGAAATCACCATGCTACCATTCTACATCAGGAACAAACATGACCCTTCCCCACCAAGGATCTAAAAAGAAATAGAGGAAGAAAAGGAGAACGATGGGGAAGTGTCTCTCGTGGCTTCAGAGGTGCTAGTTAAGGGAAAACCATGGTTCCACGATGTTTTGTCCTTGCTAAAAGATGGGTTATAACCCGAAGGAGCCACCAAAATGGATAAAGAAGCCCTTGAAGGTTTTCTAAGGGATTCTTACTAAGAGATGGTCTCCTTAATAAAATATGGTCTCCTATTCAGAAAGTCCTTTCATGACATCATTTTACGGTTTCTCGATCACCCAAATATTGACCAACTATTGACTGAGTTACACAATGAAGGAGGTCATTCTGGGGCAGCTGCCTTGGCTCAGAAAATAAGGTGCCAAGGCTATTACTTGACCACCATGGCTGAAGACTGCTGGAAGTTTGTTAAGAGGTGTCCCAAATGTCAACTCTATAGAGACCTCATCCATGCACCATCCATATCACTCAACTCAACACCGCCCGTATGGTCCTTCACCATATGAGGTCTTGATATCATCGGAATGATGTCACCAAAAGCCTCAAATGACCACCGTTTTATATTAACGGCTATAGAATATTTCACCAAATGGGTAGAGGCTGCATCATTTGTCAAAATTGAAAGCCAACATGTTGCCCGTTCATAAAGAATAATATCGTATTGAGATTCGGTGTTCCTTAGTCAATCATCATTGATAATGGATCCAATCTCAAAAATAAAAAGGTCACTAAGGTGTGCAAAGGTTTGGAATAACAAAGAAATTCTCCACACCTTATTACTCTCAAGGAAACGGACAAGCAGAAGCCACACATAAAGGACTTCTCAGAATCATAGACAAAATAATAGAAGGCGGGAAAGATTGGCACAAAAAGCTAAACGACGCCCTATGGGCCTACCAGACAACTAAGAAGACTCCTACTGGCATGACCCCATACGCATTGGTGTATGGTATGGAAGCAATGCTACCTATTGAGGTTGAGATACCATCTCTCCGAGTTCTTATTCACAAAAATGCAGATGCGGAATAAAAGATCGAAGCATGAACTACTGCCCTTGTTGCTTTTGATGAAAAACGACTACGAGCAACACAAAATATCGTTGCTTACCAGCATAGAATCTAGAGGGCATACCAAATAAAATTTCTTCATCGACAATTCAAAGAGGGGGACATGGTAGTCAAGAAAATCTTCCACACACTTACAAATCCACACCCTTTAGGCAAGTTCAAACCTAATTGGGAGGGGCCATTCGTGGTTACCCAAGTGCATACATGCAATTCTTATAAGATAAAATACCATGAGGGATACGAACTCAACGACCCCAATAATGCAATGTATCTTAGAAAATACTACCCGTAACGGGCTAAAAAACGTGATGAAAACCTGAGAAGGCATCACAAAGAATATATATATATACATATAATGGACGTGGAGAAAACCTGAAAAGGCACCACAGGTAAAAGAAATTAAAATATCTCCAAGAAGGAGCTTTAATTGCAAAGCACTCAAGTACAAACAAGTACTTGCAAGTTCCAATAATACTGTACAAGCAGACCCTAAGGATGAAGACTCCACTTAAAGCCTGCAGGTTCCCATCAAACCAACTCAGAAAGATCTAGGAGGATGACATGAATGGAAAACTGAGTGATTTCGACAAACCCTAAAACACGTCAAGACCCTCCAAGAGCAAAGCTTGGCAAGAATTTAGAGGACTCTTCATGGATCCGCGAAGTAGAGGATGAAAGTTCCAAAGGTAAAAAGACAAGTTCATGATTTCTGAGTTCTCACGATCCCCCAAGGAAACCCTTTCATCATCTTTGGGTAAAACATAATAAAAGAAATAACCACCAAAAGGACCATAGGTAGCAAAACTGTAAGTCTCATCCCTTTTGAAAATGTTGTTTCAATTTGATTGTTAAAATCATCTATTTTCAAAAGCTTTCTCCTTTTAAAAGTGACTTCCTCCATCACTACAAGAGGTTAAACTGTTAGTCAATCTGACCTCGCTATCGAAGCCAACTTCCTACGCATGTTATGAAGGCTTGAAACTAATCAGGCACTCCATGGTTGTATGAGTATAACTACCAACTACCACATATAGGAGATGGGTGAACCTCGTCAATGACGAAATTGGCTAGTCTGGGAGCATTTTTCTCTCGACTAGATCACCTGAGGGAAAATGGGGCAAGCTCATCACTGTGTGTGTGTACAACGACCCAATAGTCAGAAATTCGAGACAAAAAACTACAACTAGGGGGGTAAATTTGTAAATATTCAGTTTGAAAAGCATGTGCAACGAAAGTGTTCTACTATGCTTCGATGAATAAAATTGCACACTTACAAGGAAAAGCTTAACAAAGACCCCCCAACAAGGGTAATAAAAAAAAAATTTCAAACTCCCTACAACAGGGGCAAAGTTGAGAAAGGCCTCACAACAGAGGCTGCAACACCTAATAAAAATGATAATAATAATATAAAACATTTTTATGGGCGACACACCAGGTGTCGTCCAACCAAAACATAATAAAAAAATAAAATAAAAGTGGTACTGGCCATTGGATACTGATATTGCTTGTTACGCGATGAAGCACCCATTAGTAGTGAAGATTGTTAGACTGAGAAAAGAGATGACGGCTATTCCCTAACTAGCTAAATGACAGGATGTAGTTAGGGAATAGTGAAATGGGAGGGTCGCACCCTCCAAGATTCATGAGAGGAGACTAGTGACTGACGCCTTGTAAGGTAAGGGCCTATCAAAGCCCCAATGCACGCTCGGGGCTATGTGCGTGAGTATGAAGGTATTACGAAGTGGATTTTCCCACTTGTCACTATCCTCCGTCCCGTGAGATGGTAGATGTCCTAAGCAATGGGATTGGCTTAACCTGATGGATAGGGCCTCTACTGCTGGAGTAGGCGAGCTAAGGAGTGAGTGGGTAATGATTGAATAGTGAATGTGAATGCCTATAATTGCAATGATTGGATAATATCAGCTTTCTGGATATAATGTCCACAATTGATGCACCAATATGATTTCCAATATACTTGTTTACTGCGCTGCACCCTTGTCTAAATGCATGAACTGTTTATTATACATGAATAAACTAATTATCGATGTATAATGATTATACCTTCTTACTGGCCTGTATAGCTCATTCTATTATTTCTCCTCTCCTAGTAGATTTATAACGGCAGGTTCAGGGCCTGGAGTTCATGTTTTGCTACGAAAACGCGAAACTAGATTTCTCAAAGAAGGTGCTTAGATCCTATTTGTATCTAGGCTGTTTAGGCCTGGGTTTTTGTTCTTTGTAGATATGTGTATTATTGGGCCTAGATGCCTCGAACTGAAATGTAATATTTTGGAAGAGTTTTATGTAGTGGATTTTCGGTGTGTGAGATTTTATATATTCATCTGCCAATTGAGTTATTATTTTAGTTCTTTTCCATGGTTTGCTCTGTTTAACACATTATTGAAGCGTTGTGTCCCTTCAACCTATGTGGACCTGCAGTCGGCCAACCTCTACGTTTTGAGGGTCGACGGCGGGGTCATGACTGTTATGGTATCAGAGCCAGGTTAGGGTTCTTGGCCTAGGGAGTTAGGAAAGTCTTTAGTTTAGTCTTGGGGTAGACAAGTGACTGGGTGCTCCTGTGACTAGGTGGAAGATGCCAAAAGCTCGTGCCCACAATGCGAGTTCTAGCAATGAGAACACCGAGGCACTTGGTGAATTTTATAGAACTAGGGACCATGACACAGATGATGAAAGAATCAATGTCAGCTCAGTCTACCCTTATCTCGGAGTAGAAAGACAACAGCTTATTAGAAAGGTTTCGAAGGCTGGCACCCCCAACCTTTTTGAGGCAAGGAGGAGTAGAGAAGGCCAAGAGGTAGAAGAGACAGATAGAAAAGATCCTAGAAGTGTTACACTGCTTGAAAGAGAAAAATGTTATACTAGGGGCCTTCATGCTAGAGGGGAAGCAGAACACTGGTGGGATGCGGTAAAGCAATCTTGGGAGGGAGTCAGGAGCTTAGACCACCTGGGGAAATTTCCTGATGGAATTTGATGAGAATTACTTCCCAGATTCAGTCAAGGATAGGAAAGAAGTATAGTTTATAGAACTCCAGCAAGGGGGCATGACTATGGAACAATATGCCACCAGGTTTACAGAGCTCTCTAGGTACACGCCCCACATTATATCAAGCCTACATGTCTCAGTTATACTTTTGTAGCATGCACTCATATGGGAGACTCTATGGAAACGGATAGAGAATATAAACAGTGTAAGATTACAATTGATGGGTGTGACCTTCCAGTAGACCTGATCCACTTAAAAATTCAAAACTTTGATGTCATTCCAGGCATTAATTGGTTATATACACACCATACCACCATCAACTGTCATGAAATGATGGTAACCTTCAAACGTCCTAATCAAGCAGAATTACACTCACTTTATCTCTGCCCTTCGGGCCTCTCACCTCCTGGTTAAGAGATGTGTAGGGTATTTGGCCTGTGTAGAAGAGAATCAGAGTGTTCAATCCCAGCTACAAGGAGTACCAGTGGTGAAGGAGTACCCTGAGGTATTTCCAGAAGAGCTGTCATCCCTGCCTCTAGTGAGGGAAATTGAATTTGAGATAGATGAGGTCCCTTACACTGTTCCCATCTTCAAAGCGCCATATAGAATGACTCTGGTAGAGTTGAAGGAGCTGAAAGAGCAGTTGCAAGAATTATTAGATAAGGGGTTCATTTGACCTAATGTGTCGCCCCGTGGTGCACCTGTCCTGTTTGTGAAAAAGAAGGATGGGTCCCTGAGACTGTGTAATGATTATAGGTAAACGAACCAGGTAACAGTGAACAATAGGTATCCCCTACCCAGGATCAATGATATTTTCGACCAGCTACAAGGGATCCAAGTGTTTTAAAAATTGACCTTCGATCGGGTTCTCACCAACTGCAGGTCAGGGAAGGAGACATCCCAAAGACCGCTTTCTAAACTCGGTAGGGTCATTATGAATTCCTGGTGATGCAGTTCGGGTTGACCAATGCCCCTGCGGTGTTTAAAGATTTGATGAATAGGGTGTTTAGATTTCTAGATAACTTTGTAGCGGTCTTTATCGATGATATCTTGGTATAATCAGAGAGTCAGGAATTTCATGAACAACATCTAAGAATTGTCTTGTAAACATTGAAGTCGGGGAGATTGTATGCTAAGTTGAGTAAGAGCGCATTTTGGCTCCCCAGTGTGGCCTTCTTGGGGCACGTTATTTCTAAGGATGGAATCACAGTCGACCCCTCTAAGATCGAAGCTGTACTTAAATGGGAAAGACCAACGAATGTGATCGAAGTTAGTAGTTTTTTTGCGTTAGCAGGATATTACAGGAGCTTTGTAGAGGGATTCTCAAAGATAGTGCTTCCCCTTACTTGGCTGACCCAAAAGAATGTAAGATTTGGGTGGTCAGAGGACTATGAGAGAAGCTTCCAAGAACTTAAGAAAAGACTAACCACGGCCCCGATACCGACCTTGCCTGATGGAAATCAGGATTTTATGGTTTACACCGATGCTTCTCATAAAGGGCTCGGGTGTGTACTCATGCAAAGAGGGAAGGTCATTGCTTATGCCTCCAGACAGTTGAAGCCCTATGAGCTAAATTATCCAACTCTTGACATTTGCATTGAAAAATTCGAGACACTACCTCTATGTATTTATGGATCATAAGAGCCTCAAGTACCTATTTTCCTAGAAGGAGTTGAATATGAGGCAAAGAAGATGGATGGATCTATTAAATGATTACAACTGTACAGTCGATTGCCATCTAGGCAAGACTAACGTGGTAGTCGATGCCATAAGCCGAAAAGCTGTAGTTTCAGTGGCACATCTGATGGTTCGAGAGATGAAGCTATTAGAGGATGTGGTGGAGTGGCACCCATCTTGGCCCCTCATTGCGGGGGGAGGAATGCTTTCGTGTCTGAGGATGGAGCCTCAATTATTTCAATGAATCCGAGTGGCTCAAAAGAGGGATCCTCAGCTTGTAAAGATTCTAGAAGAATTGAAGATGGATGGAAAAGAGGACTTCTCTATGAGCGGTGATGACTTGTTAAGGTTTAAGGACCGAGTAATTGTTCCTAATGACGAGAATATAAAAAGGGTTGTTCTAAAGGAAGCACACAATTCTCGCTACATGGTACACCCTGGGAGTACAAATATGTACCAGAATTTGAAAAATACCTTTTAGTGGAATAACATGAAGAGCGATGTCGCACAATTTGTCCTTAAGTATTTGATGTGTCAGCAATTGAAGGCAGAACATTAGAAACCCGTTGGACTGTTACAAGTCTTGCCCATACCGGAGTGAAAATGAGAACACATTAAAATGGATTTTGTTTCTGGATTGCGAAGGTCAAGTGCGGGGCATGATAGTATTTAGGTTGTTGTGGACTGATTATCTAAAGTTGCTCATTTCTTACCAGTCTGCATGACCTATACCCTAGATAAGCTGGCCCAGTTATACATCAGAAAGATTGTGAGGTTGCCTGGTATACCCATCAGCATCGTGTTTGGCAGGGACACCAGGTTCACCTTTAGGTTTTTGGTAAGTTTGCGGTCAGCCTTGGGAACCACGCTGACCTTTAGCACCGCTTTTCATGCTCATACAGATGGACAGTCAGAGAGAACCATTCAGATCTTGGAGGACATGTTAAGGGCAAGTGTCATTGACTTTAAGGGATGCTGGGAAGATCATCTGCCTCTAATAGAACTTTCTTACAACAAATATCACGGCCCCGCGCCCTGACCCCCGTCGTCCCATACCAGAGTGCGACAGAGCACGAAATCATGAACACAGAGGTCGCGTACGTCACTCAGGTGGGAGAGGCATCAAGATGTATTAAAAGTACGGAATCAAAGCAAACGACGAAAGAAGATAAAACTCATACATCAAGCGACAAAAAACTGTCTTAATTTAAACCGTTAACTTCATTTATCCCCAAAAAGTCTTTACAATAGAGTTCAAGGCTTACAAGCATTACATTCATCTCAAAATATTACATCAAAAGAACAACACATGGCAACGCCACCAGACACCTACACAGTCAAGAAGAGGGTCCTGAACCAGTTTGAACTCCAACCACCTGCTATCACCGGTTCGCCACTCTCCACACGCGATCAGATACTAGTTCTTTACACGGATGAAATAAGCGAAGTGAGCAATAAGCTCAGTAAGTATATCACTGTCCTTACATTCCAGACTATCAGCAAGTACATAATTATATGTCCATCACACGTCAGAGTATATATAAGTGTTGTACAGATACATTCATATGTTCATACAAAATATAGAATTCAAATAAGCATAACAGAAACAAGCTACTACTGAAGTAGAAGCCCTCATTAGGCCAAGCCAATCCCATTGCTTAGGACTTCTACCATCACTTTGGAGAGAAGACAATGACAAGCGAACATCACTTCGTAGTGTCTGAGGCCTTGCAAGACACTACCCTCTCCTTGCGCCCTTTTTGGGAGACGATGTTACACTACCATATATAGATCTAGGGGGCACGACCTTCCCAACTACTCACATTCTGAGTTCCATCCTATCATGGGGAGTTAGGGAAGGATCATGTGGCATATCCATGCTCAAATGTCAAGGTGCTGCAAGTCCATGCTCACACTTACAGAGTCAGAGAGAATATCACATATATATCATTGTGCGGCAAGTCCATGCTCACACATACAAAATTAAAGGGCTCACTACCAATGGACGATCCATTGTGTAGCAATCAGATATCAGAATTCATACAAGAAATTCAGAAAGTATCAATATCACATAATGGTCAGGTTAACATCACAGAATAGCAATTTCAGCACCACAGAGCAACATTATTAGTATCACGTAATGACAGTATCAGTATCACATAATGGCCAGGTTAACATCACAGAATAGAAATTTCAATAGCACAGCACAGCAATATCAGTATCACGTAATGACTGCATCAGTATCACAAAGTAACTGTATCAGTGTCACATGATAGCATTTCCTGTAATTTCAGATACTGATATCCTATAAAAGCAGGCCCATAACTTTTGATTCGTTTAGAATTTAAAGATAGTTCCAGAAACAATTTTATGCCAGACATAGCTATCTTCGAAATAGGGTGGTTTGAAAGCAATTGGACCTTATTTGACCCTTCAAAAGTGCCCAAGAGCAGAGACTCTTCCTTTTGAAATCTGCTGTGCAGTGAAAACAGTGACATGTCTTTAACCTTTTGTCCATGACTCAAAATCAAGAAGGAATTTCAGAAAGTGCTCAACATGTGAATTTCAAATAACTCATAAACCGTTCAAATGGCAGTAGTATGGAATAAAATGGATATATTTTGTTAGTCAAACTCAGTGACATCAGAGGCATTAAATCTGTGCTTTTACCAAAACTGTCCACAGTGATATGTTTTTGTAAAATGATAAATAGCATTTAATCTAAGAGGAATTTCAAAATGGTTTCTCCATGAACGTTTTAGCCTATGCAGATATATTTCAAAAGGCTATGGCTTGATAGAAAATGGATTTTCGTTTGGTTGGTGAAAACCAGTGATAACAGAAGGGTTAGTGAAAAATCCAAACAAATAGTCAAACAGTGACCTACCCGTATTTTTTGAAACATATCTTCATTTTTGCAGGGAATTTCTACAGGGACCAAACACAAAAATTTTACTATACTTGTATATATTTCCATTGGGAGTATTTTCGTATCATTTGGAGTTAAATAAATCAGGCCAAGTTTCAGTACAACAGAAGTAACATTTCTGGAAATTGTAACAGTATGCTAACAGTGAAATGCATGCACATTTTGCATTATGTCCTCCAATATATCAATAATCATGTCTAGACATAAGCATCAAAATGAAACTATACTCAGAGATCTTTCCAATTGTGGTGATTTGAGGTGATTTTGAGATCATTTGTTAGGTCAACTAGGTGTTACAAAAGTATGAACAGTCTCTGGATTTTCACAGTCCAACTTTGGCATGCATCAAGGATCACTCTACAACTTATAAATTATGCAAGATAACAACATGATACCAAAACCAATCTAAACTATACTCACACGAGCAACAACCCACCAAATTTCTGAGTCAACGGATATCACAGTAGTGAATAGCATGATACACAAAGAAGGACTAAATTCCTGAAAACACAGAGCACAGCAACACACATACAACTCTATTCTTCTAACACAATTCCTATGCAATCTCATGCCAAAAATCATGCTTCAATTCATTCACCATTTAAATTTATTCACGATTTAATTCATTCCTCATACAACTTGGTGTAAGGGGGGTAGAGATTTACTTACTTCACAAGAGCTCCAAGTTTACCCTCCACCAAGCTCCTCCTCAAAGGTCAAGCTCCCAAAGCTTGAATCTCTAGGTGTTCTAGAGAGGGAGAGAGAGAAAAACGTGAGAGAGAGAGGGGGTCAAAAGCTCTTGAGATGGGTGGGAAGGGTTTTATTTAAAAAAAGAGGAAAGGGCAGCATGGGGGAAGTGAAATTCATGAAAAACTAAAGGACATGCATGAGGAGAGAGTGAGAGAAAAAAGGAAAGCGTGGGGGACAACATTATTATGGGCTCAGGAAGCATGGGGGGACAAGCATCATTGTGGGTACAGCAAATCATTGCCACTTGGCACAAAACTTTCTCTACCTCCTTGTGCTGAACTCCCTCTCACACTCCGCCTCATGCACCCCACCTCGCACACTTCGCCTCGTGCACTTCGAAAGGCAAGGTGGGGTCCCTTGACTCACTTGTCTTGTAACATTTGCCATGAGTGGGTAATCGCAAAAACAGGAGAACATCAGCCAAAGGAGGCGATTTGGAACCAAATCTACGACTGGGGGGCTTTCTTCGTGATCTAAGAGGGCACCCACACGAGCCAGCCTGAGTAAGTTCTAAACTCACCTTAAATTCCTCTCTCATTGGTTGGTCCACCTGCCCTTCTTTGTTAGCAAGGTTCTCGAGAGAGCGATCTCAAGTCTCGGGTTCCCTTGAAACCGAAGATACGTGCCACCAGATCATCCAGATCCGGAGGACGAGATCGAGGCACCTAACCAGCTTGGCGACTCCACTGGGGACATACTACCCCTTTGTCGGATCATTCTTGTTTGGCTAGTTTCTCCTTTCTGTTTTTCTATTTTCACACACTTTTGTCTTCGGGGTTCTGTAACCCAATCATCCGGATCGGGGATTTTCTTACCCCCCTTTCATGAGTGTCCCTAGGGCACAAGTTCCTCAAACTTCGTTCCCAACCATCCTTTAAAGAAAAGACCCTGGGTTTAGCTCCCCGATCTTAATTTGGATTGGCGTGAGGAGGGACTTAAAAGTGCCTAACTCCCCAACTCCTAGCTCTGGTGGAACTCCTGCCAAGGCCCCCTACATTGGCAACAAATCTGTTGCTGTACGCAGCATGCACCCTATCATCGGCAAGTTGCTTGTCGGTCGTACTATCGAGGTATGCCGGAAGGCTACTCAGTCCCTTTCTGCAAAAGGCAAACAAATTGCCATTGCCTCCACGAGTTGCCTCAAGGTTTCCCCCCACATTTGTTCACCACCACGAGTCTCTACACTCAGAGGCTCAACACATCGAGGTGGAGACCCTGGGGCCTCCACCTCTCGCACACACCATAAGGCTCGTGAGTCATCCACTCGGGCCACACCTCGGGGCAACCCATATGTTACCTCCAGTCAGCATCCAGGATCCGACCTTTTAAGGCCAGGTCCCACTAGCATTGTGCATATGCATGCCACTGCTCGGGACAACGCTATTGCTGCGTCAACTCGAGTAAATGGAAGACGACCTCCTCGTCCTCCTACGCAGCACACACTAGCGCACTCTATAAGGCTTCCACTTGTTCTCTTACAGACACCTGCTTGCAGTTCTCGACCTCCTAAGGCCAGACCACTTACTCGAGCCCGGGCAAACCCCCAGGTCACCCGTGATCCCTCTTCAAGGGTCGTACACTCGTCGCTGTCATAGACAGCCCCTCGCCCTTGACTTAAGCATCCTTATGAGTCAACCCTGCTCCTGCTTGCTGCTCCTTCTTCGAGCAAGCACCTCCAACCTTGGTACTCGAAGACCTTCCTCAAGAGTACCATTTTAAACCAGTCCCGTCATCTCGATCGTGACTCTGGAGCCCATAAGAGAGCTCAAGGTAAAGACTTGATGGGAAATCAAATACTTCATCCTCCCCAACCCAGGATGACTCCAGTTCCTAGCCCACACCCATTACTTCACTTAATGGAGACAACTCTTTCTTGTGTAGGAAGGGCTGACTAGCCGTAGTCTTGATTGCAGTTCTGCCACGAGGTCCATCAAAACCTCAAAGCTAAACATGATAGAGGTCTGCAAAATTTGACCAAAGAAGTGATCAAGGCATAGGAGCAACTAACTTTGATGACGTTCTTCGCCTGAACCCCTTCCACCCTCTTTAGATGACGAAGCCTAAAGAAGGAGGCCATGAACCTTGCACTGTGGTCAGTGTTGAAGAAAATGACCCTGCAACTTAGCCGCCACAGTCCCAAGATCGCTGAGAACCAGTCTCATGCGATCGGCGTACAGGACAGAAGTCCAATCGGGACCCCAACTGACCAATCTTCCGCGTGCGACCCGTCAAGTTCACAAGCCATCAATTGCAACTAATGTTGACCTCCCCAGAGAAACAGTCAGCGTAATGGCTATAAATGAGCCCAGAGACTCTCAAAAAGAGTGCATGAAAAAATTTGAAGATGTGGTGCATGCAATGATGGAGGAGAATGATCACATAGATGCCGCACAATAATCAGCTAATCATGAGGTTGATTCGGATGCACCTCCAAGGTAGCCCCTTCCCTCCTCCTCACTGGAATATTTTGTCCCTCACCCCGTCTCACAGGCAAACATCAATGCTATGGTGACCCATAGCCTAAAGCATAGACAAATTTTGAGGATACAGGGTGGGACACCTTATCAAAATCCGTACCCTTCATACATCCATCAGGTCCCATTTCCTTCAGATTACAAGAAAGAAAAGTTACCCCTATTCAATGGAACCACATCCCCGAACCAACATATCGCCCACTTCCAAGCAGCGTGTCAAGAGACAACAGCTGATGGGGGACTCCTTCTTCTGTCAGTTTGTTGAAACCCTTGATGGTGTAGCTTTTCAATGGTATGCTCAGCTTCCCCCAAACTCAATACATACCTGGGGGAGATGGAGTAATTGTTCCGCCATCCTTTATACAAGGTTGAGAGGGAGGTTCAAACCATCAAGCTTCTCACCTTGACCCAAGATCCTGATGAGCCCCTCGATCAATTCATATCATGGTGGAGAAATTTGGCTGCTCGCCATCCCATCCCTATGCCCGAGAAGGAAGCAGCTCAAACCTGTGTGCGAAACATGCGACGTGAAATTTCTCTTCATGTCGAGGCCTTCAATCCGACTTCCATGTCAAAGCTGATTATTTGAACACATTTTTCAGCACCTTGGTCCCTAAAGTGGAATAAAGAAGGAAGCAGGTAAATAAGTGGAAAATTTCGATAGTCTCAGAATTTCGATATAATTGGTCAAGATATTTATCATCAGTCCAAAAGGCCACCTACTAAGTTTCATCGCGATCAGACATGTCCATGGTAGCGAGCACAAATAAACAGTTTTAGATAAATTAGCCTTTAGCACCCTGAAATGGACCTCGTAACTAGAGCTATACTTTTGGGCATCAAAACAACCGCGTATTAGTCAAAGAAGATCACACAAGTTCTTGAGCCGTAGTAGGGACTGTTTTAGACTTCCACATATTGTTAGGTAGGGGCAAAACAGTCCTTTTGCACCCATTTTAGAATTTCTTTTAATTCAATTAAATTGTAATTATCTTCAATTCTAGGTAGTTTTTTTGCATACACCCATGATTTATCCCAATTCTATATAAGAATGCAAAGCCAAATTGTAAAGGACCTTCAATTCATTTTACACAACGATCAATAAAATTTCAATTTCCTCTTGAACTCGTGGGTGCGTCTTGGAGAGAAAGAGATGAGAGAGAAGAAAAGGGTTAGTATTCTCTCTCTCTTCTCTGTTTAACACAGTTGGTAAAACTCAGCACCAACTGCATCTTCTCTCTCTTCTCGCTAAACACAATCTATGAAGCCTAGCACCGACTGCATCCTCTCTCTCATCTCTATCTAACAAAGTCGGTGAAACTTAACACCAATTGCATCCTCTCTCTCTTCTCTGTCAAACACAATCGGTGAAACTCAGCACCGACTGTATCTTCTCTCTCTTCTCTGTCTAACACAGTTGGCAAAACTTAGGATCGACTGCATCCTCTCTCTTCTCGTCAAACACAGTCAATGAATCCAAGCGTCGATTGCATCCTCTCTCTCTTCTCGTCTAATACAGTCGGTGAAACCTAGCGTCGACTGCATCTTCTCTTTCTTCTCTGTCTAGCACAGTTGATGATGCTTAGCACCGACTGCGTTACCTCTCTCTTCTTTGTCAGCAGGCGACGCTCACCGCCGACTGAGTTCTCTTCCTCATCTTTACCTAATACATCTAGCACCGTTTGTGTTTTTCTCTCTTCCCTCATATTCATCTTTTTCTTTCTTTCTCTTCCCACTCCTTTCTTTTCTCTTCCTCTATTATCGTAATCTTCTTATATTTTTTCTTTATGATATCTTTTATTTCTTTTATTCTTTCATTTGATTAAAGAGGGGTTGAGATTAGCCTATCGTGGTAGTCCTATCATCTAGTTGTAATGTTGTTGTGCCAGAATTACTGTGCTGGCTTTATTACCACGACAGACTAACCATCGTGTCTAGCTAGTCAGCATCGGTATCGACATCAAGTAGTAATCCTGTTGAGCCAGTCTGACCTACCGAGCCCGTTCCACTACCATGTCAGGCCAATTACTCATCAGCGTAGTCACTGTGTTGATCTCCTTACTTGGTCAAATTCTTCTCTCCCCCATCTTTCTTCTCTCATTCTTCTCTTCTTCTTCTGAATGTGCATGCTTGTGTAGGTTAACCAAAGAAGCAAGGTGAGGTCTGTTGACCCACCTATCTCATAATATTTGCCATATGTGTGTGATTGCAAAAAACAGGAGAATTTAAGCCAAGGAAGGCGATTATGAACTAGTTTTATTACTGAGGGGCTTTCACGTGATCTAAGAAGGTGCCCACGAGAGCCGGCCCGAGTAAGTCTCAAACCCATCTTAAATTCCTTGCTCATTGGTTGGTAATACCTGCCCTCGTTCTCGAACAAGGTTCCGGACAGAGCAATCTCAAACCATCTCGGGTCTCCCCAAAACCCGAGATGCATCCCACCCAATCATCTAGATTCAGAAGACGAAATCGAGGCACCTGACCAGCATGGCGACTCCACTGGGGACTTACTACCCTTTAGTTGGATTGTTCTTGTTTAGCTAGTTTTTTCTTTTATTATCCTTTCACACTTCACAAATGGCTTCCAGGTTCAGTAACCCATTTATTCGGATCAGGGATTTTCTTATCCCCGTATTCGCAAGTGTCCCCAGGTAACAAGTTCCTCTAACTTCATTCCCAACCCTTCTTTAAAGCAAAGACCCTAAGTCTTAACCTAGATTGGCGTGAGGAGGGACCTAAAAGTCCCTAACTTATCATCTCCTTGTTTTGGTGGAACCTCCATCAAGGTGCCTTGCGCCGACAACACATCTGTTGCTGCTCACGGCATTCACCTTGCCACTGGCAAGTCACTTGTCGGTCGTACTGTCGAGGTATGCCGGAACGCTACCACGTCCCTCCCTACAAAAGGCAAGCAATTTGCCATTGCTTCTGTGGGGCTTCCCCCCACATTCCTGCACCACTACGAGTCCCTATTCCTAGAGGCTCGACACATACACGCAGAGGCCATGTTGCCTCCACCTCTCTCACACACCATAAGGCTCGGGGGTTACCCATCCGAGCCACACCTTAGGGAAACTCTTATGTTACCTCAAGTCTGTGTCCAGAATCAGACCACCCAAGGCCAGGTCCTACACATGCTGCTCATATGTATCCCACCACTCGGGGCAATGCCATCATTGCGCTAACCCAAGTACACAGGAGACGATCTCCTAGTCCTCCTACTCAACACACACAGCCACAACCTGTAAGGAGCAGGTCTCCACCTACTCTCCTATAGACACCTGCTCACAGTTCTCGGCCACTTAAGGCCAGATCATTTGCCCGAGCTTGGGCTGACCCCTAGGTTATCCATGATCCTTCTTCAAGCGGTGCACAAGCGTCGCAGGCAAAGAGATCCCCTCGCCCCCCGACTCAAGCCTTTCTCGTGAGTCAACTCTGCTTGTGCCTGCTCCCCTTCTTTCGGCAAGCACCTTCAGCCATGATACTCAAAGATCTTCCCCAAGAACACGATTCTGAACCAGCCCCATCACTTCGGTCATGTATCTGGAGCCCACAAGAGAGCTCGGGGCATAGACCTTATGGAAGATCAAATCCTTCAACGTCCCTAGCCCAAGATGACTCCAGTCCCTAGCTCTCATCCTTTGATGCACCTGATGGAGACAACTCTCTCTTGTGCAAGAAGAGCTGACCAGCCGCAGTCCCGATCACAGTTTTGGCGCGAGGTTCATCAAAGCATCAAAGCCAAACGCGATTGGGGTATGCGAATTCTCCTCAAGTAAATGACTAAGGCGGTCAAGGCAACCACCTCTGATGACCCTCTTCGCCTGAATCGCTTCTACCCTCTTCAGATGACGAAGACTGAAGAAAAGCTCAATGAGCCCTGCATTGTGGTTAGCATCGTAGAAGACGACCCAGCCCCTCATCTGCCGAGGTCCCATGACCGTCGAGAACCGCTCCTCACTCGATCGGCATACAAAAGTCGAGTTCAGTCAGGGCATGCTGGTCCTCCTACTGATTGATCTACCATGCATGACCCGTCAAGTTTGCAAGCCCTCAGTTGCAACTAACGCTGACCTCCATAGAGAAACAGTCAGAGTAATGGTCATAAGCGAGCCTAGCGACACACAGGATGAGGGCATGAACAAGTTTGAGGATATGGTGCACGTGATGATGGAAAAGATCGATCGTATAGAAGTCGCACGCCAATCAGCTAACCATGAGGTCAATTCCCATCACTCAGATGGCACACCTCTAAGAAAGCCCCTGCCCTCTACCTTGTAGGAAAATTTTGTCCCTCACCCTGTCTCTCAAGCAGACATTGACGTTATGGTGACACATAGCCTAAAGAACAAAAAATCCCAAGGATACAAGGTACGATTCCTTATCAAAGGCCGTACCCCTCATACATTGACCAGGTCTCGTTTCCCTCATATTACAAGAAAGGGAAGTATGCTCTATTTAAGGAAACCACGTCCCCGAACTAGCATATTGCTCACTTTCAGGTACCATGTCAACAAACAGTGGCTGACAGGAGACTTCTTGTCTGTCAATTTTTTGAAACCCTTGATGGCCCAACATTTTAGTGGTATGCTGGAATCCCTCCAAACTCAATACATACATGGGAGGAAATGGAGAAACTGTATCAGCTCTTCTACGAGGTCGAGAGAGAGGTCCAAACTATTGAGCTTCTCACCCTGACTCAAGGCACCGATGAGCTCGTGGACCAGTTCATATCAAGATGGAGAAATTGGGCTACTTGCCATCTTAATCCTATGCCCGAGAAGGAAGTAGTCAAAACTTGTGTTTGGAACTTGCGACCTGAAATTACTCTACACGTCGAGGCTTCTAATCTGACTTTCATGTCAGAGCTGATCTCTAAATCAGTCCGCATAGAAAGTCTATCACACCACCACGGTGGGTCACAACAACAACCTGCAAGCTCTGGGAACAACTGGGGCAATGGTAGCTCTCGGAACAATACACGGGGCAGCCAACACTATTAATGATCCAAATAACGCTCCCTCCCAAGCTTTGGACCTCTCCAAAGGGGTGAGCACGGTTAAGACAGCTCCCCAGGTAGGCAAACAGCAATAGTCGTATAACCGAGTACCCCAGCATAGGAACAAGGTCTACCCCTTTGGGAATGAATGGGTCCCTGCACTATTCCTGTTATTATTGGAACAAAATATGATTCAGATTCTAGAAGACAAGTTCCCTAAGCAAGCTGGCCTTGACACTCAAGCAAATTATTGCGCTCATCATAGATGGATCAATCATCCCACAGACGACTGCTAAACACTAAAAGATATTATCGGGGCTCTGATCTAGAAGGGTCAAATAAAGCTCGAAGACTTAAAGAAGGCCTTCGGGGTAGCCGAAGCCTCCCATGCAGTAACCATCCAAGAGGAAGACGAAGCCCCTGGTATCCTTCACTCCTTCTTCGTTAAATTCTTCACAAAGGCATAATCACACCAAATCCTGTAAGGAAACCCCGACACCTTGTTCAGGGGACTGAGGATCGTTGGTGCCCATATCACCAAATAAGAGGTCACTACCTGTGGGAATACCCGAGTTTCCATGACATATTCACAAAGAAAATGCAGGAATGTCAGGAGTTTTTCAACGTTCCAATAAGTGATCCCCAAGCCCTTGCGCCTTCAGTGCAAGAGGACGACCTCCCAACACAAGACCTTCCTAACAATGATTCAGACTCTACTGAACCCTTGACTTCCCATCCATGGATAATCCACCACGGGAAGCAGTTCGTCTAGCTAAGGCTGTTCACAAGCCTAGCAAGATGAACCGAACATCACCTTAGAAATCCCAAAGGAGATGAGCACCAAGGGCTGCTTGTCAGAGACACAAGATGGTTCAACCGCTAGTTGAGATGGAATTTCTCTGGCCCCTTCTCCCACTGCCAACTTTACTGGATTTCATCCATGACACAATCCTCCCACCTTCTCATCGACAGGACCCCCTAGAGTCATCTTCCACTCAAATCACGTCCAATGAGGGTGACGACGTTAAAAGCACTCCCCAATGCTCTAAGTGAGGGAAAGACCTAAAGATGCCTTGCACACGTCCATTCTTGGTGATGATGTAAAAACCTGCCTACATCGGTTCGATGAGGGGAATGACCTTAAAAGTCCCCCACTTTCTGACCCTTCTCCTTCTTCTTCTTCTACTTCTCATCTTTCTTCTCCTATGTATCCTGCAGGGACAACCTTGAAATGTCTAGACTTCGAGGCTCTCGATAGAGAATTCAAAGGGATCAACATAAGCAAGATGCAACAAAAATGATTGAGAAAGATCGTGGCACATGTAGCAGGATTCCTAACAGTTGCTGATGCCCTAGAAGCTATAGCCAAGGCAGAGACACCTTCTTCAAAGAAGCACAAAAAGTCGAAGCCAAAGAAACCCCAATGGCCCCTTGAGCCCAACCTTAAGAAGGGACTAAGAGATTCAAGAGGGCAAAGTTTCTATTCTCAGGAAGCTTACCACATGGTACAAGTCCATGAAGCATCAGCCAGTGCAGGGCAAACACTACAGGCACCCATGCAAATACCGTGTGATTCATAAGAGGACGCTTTTCGCATCACCATCGCTGAACCTCAATTTCCCTATAATTTTCAAGACAAGCTCATATAGCCTGATAGGCTTTCCACATTTGAGATGGACCTTTCCGTCACACAGTTCGAGACAGATGCAGAAATCATGGGCCACTCTGGAGCCCTATTGGAGGTAGAGATGTCGGGATCATGGGTCTCTGCAGTTGAAGTTGATGAAAAGACCTCTGAAGACAACGAGGAAGAGTTGCAAGAAGCCCCAGAAGAATGGGAAGAAGGCAGTCAAGCTACTGCTGACAAGCTAGAAGAAATAAATCTAGGTGATGAGGCCGACCCTATCTCGACAAATATGTCTCCAAAAGAGAAAGAAAATTTCCTTACTTTCTTGTGACCCTCATGTCGCGGTTCACCTTCTTGGCATTGATCCGATTGTCAAGCCCATCAAAAGAAAATCTAGAAGGTTCAGGCTTGACCTCGAGGTGCAGATAGACGCCGAGGTGACCAAACTCAGACAAGTAGGCTTCATTTGTGAAGTTGTACCCGAAATGGCTGGCAAATGTCATTTCAGTCAAGAAGAAGAACGATCAAATTAGGGCAGCATTGACTTTCGCGACCTCAATGCCATCTGTCCCAAGGATGATTTCCCATTGCCATTCACCGAGATGCTCATCGACTCAATGGCTCACTGTCAAATCTTTTCCTTCATGGATGGGTACTCCGGGTATAACCAGATAAGGATGGCATCTAAAGATGAAGAAGCCACTATGTTCTTAACTCTGAAAGGGGTCTTTTATTACGTGATGATGCCTTTTGGATTAAAGAATGCTGGTGCCACATATCAGAGAGCGATGACCACCATCTTCAAAGACATGATGCATAAAGAGGTAGAGTGTTATGTAGATGACTTGGTAGTACAATCCGAGGAGAAGGATACTCACATGAAAGACCACGAAAAGGTATTTGAGCGACTACGTCTTCATCAACTTAAAATGAACCCACTGAAATGCACTTTCGGTGTGCATTCAAGAAAGTTCTTGGGATTCATTGTCAAACATCGAGGGCTTGAGGTGGAGCCAGTGAAGATCAGGGCAATCCATGAAATGTCGTCACCAACTACACTTCAAGAACTGTGCTCCCTTCAAGGGCAGCTGGCGTACATTCGCTGGTTCTTTTTAAATCTTTCAGGTTGCTGTAAACCCTTCACACACCTATTAAAGAAGGATACCCCATTCATTTGGGATGAAGCATGTCAGACAGCTCTTGATGACATCAAACAATATTTACTCAACCCTCCATGACTCTGTACACCTGTGTTGGGAAAACACCTTATCCTATACTTGATTACTCTAGACGAGTCACTCGGGGCATTGTTAGCACAAAACAATGATAAGGGAAAAGAAACAACATTGTATTATCTCAATCGTAGGATGCAAGGGGCTGAGAAGAATTATCCCCCTATTGAGAAGATGTGCATGGCCCTGATCTTCGCAGTATAAATACTCCGCCATTACTTGCTTCATCATGATGTGAAACTTATATCAAAAGCAAATCCTGTGAAATTTCTCATGACACATTCATGCTTGTCGGGATGCCTTGCTAAGTGAGCATTATTGTTGATGGAATTTGACATCGCATATGTCTCACAAAAGGCCATCAAGGGCCAGGCCTTGGCTGACTTTCTCGTAGCACACCCGTACCGACAGAATCTCCTCTATCAAGGGACCTCCTTGATGAAGAAGTGTTTTGTGCTGACCTTGCTCATGCATGGGAATTGTACTTCGACGGAGCCTTCCAATCAGATCGAGGAGGCACTGAAGTGGTATTGCGAACTCAGAGAGGAGGTGTATTGCCACATTCTATCTCTCTCACTCAAGACGGTTCTCATAATGAGGCAGAATATCAGGCCCTTATAATAGGGTTGAAGATAGCCTTAGACCTCGACTTGGAGAAGCTCAAGATATATGGTGATTGTAAGTTGGTTATCCGACAACTCAAAGGGATCTATGATGTGAGAAAAGACACTTTCAAGCCTTTTCACGATGCTGCAAAATCGTATATGGCCCAGTTTGAGGACATATCCTTGAGTCACATCCTCAGGAGGCTAAACTCGTAGGCTGACACACTTGTGAAACTCGACACTACAATTCAGCTGTCCTCATCAGGACCCATGCTTGTTTGGGTGCCAGAATGGAGACACATTGAACTAAGAACCGAGGTCGATGCAGATGACGAGAGAAATATTTTCACGTAGTGTCCTCCTTATCTATTTGGAGCTCTTTTATTAGCTAAGGAAGTTATTAAGAGTGAACAAGAAATGGCATGGAGTCAAGGAGCTAAGGGTCGAAACCAAGAACCAGAATTCTTTGATCCAATATGCGCGAAAATTGAACAGGTAGAAGATTAAAGAGAGCCCATCACTAGTTTTTTAAAACATGGCAGGCTCCTGGAAGATCGTACTGAATGCAACAATGTATGTCAAATGTCTACCAAGTAGACCCTCCTTGAAGGAGATGCTCTCTTCATACGATCATTTGACAGTATTCTTCTTAGATGTGTGGACGTCCAAGATGCAAATAAGGTGTTTGAAGAAGTACACTTAGGCATTTGTGGACTACATCAGTCTAGTACCAAGCTCTATGAACAGATACACACGTTGGGATACTATTGGCCTTCCATGATCGTCAATTCCTTAAACTATGTTAAAAAGTGCCAAGTGTGCCAAAGACACTCAAGCCCTGTTCACCAACCTCCAGAGCCCTTACACCCTACAGTGGCATCATGGGCCTTCTCACAATGGGGTATGGACAATGTTGGGCCTATTGACCCTCCTTCGGCAATGGGTCATTTTCATTCTAGCTGCAATAGACTACTTCTCCAAGTGGGCTGAAGCGGTCCCCCTTAAGCAAGTTACTGGGACAACAGTGGTTAACTTCATTTGAAATCACATTATATACCGGTTTGGGGTCCCTGACCGGATTATATCTGACAATGGTCCTCAGTTTCAGAGCCACCATATTGATCGCTTGGTCAATCAGTTTGGTTTTGAATGGAAGTACTTGACTATGTACCAGCCTCAGGTGAATGGCTTAGCTGAGGCCTTCAATAAGATTCTTTGCAACATTTTACAAAAATCGGTGTCAAAGACAAAAAAGAACTGGCATGAGAAGCTTCTTGAAGCATTATGGACTTATCGTACTACTACTCGAAATGCTACGGATTCCATTCCTTATTCTCTGGTCTATAATGGTGAAGAAGTTTTAGCTCTCGAAATTCAAATCCCTTCGCTGTGAGTTACTATTTACCAAGGAATAACTGAAGATGAGAGAGTCAATCTTCGGTATCAAGAATTGTATACACTCGATGAAAAGAGGCCAGAGGCTCAACAGAACCTTGAACTCAACCATGGGAGAATGAAGAGGGCTTTTGACAAGTCTGTCAAGGTCCGCCCATAGAGATCTGGTTCTAGTTGTCAAGAGGCTTGTTGTTATGCATGGCTGGAGTAAAGGGAAGTTTGAACCCAAGTGGGAAGGTCCCTTTATAGTTAAAAAGGTCTCGCCAAATGGTGCCTACATACTGGCACATACTGAAGGAGAGGAGGCAATGCCCCCTGTCAATGGGTGATACCTAAAGAAGTATTATCCATGATGCATATTCAAAGGAACGAGACTCAACACAAAAGTATGCAAGATAGTTCAAACAATTCTAACTATTTTTATGCAATGGAAACGAATTAGAATTTATAATCCAAAAAGCCCATTATTAGGGAGATTACAAGTCTCTTGCATCTAAAAAACAGAAAACATTTGACACCAAAGGTGTTGCTCTTGCATCAGGATAAAAGGACGGTTACAAACCAAAACCTGCAATGGTTCTCTAGCATCTAAGGATAAGAGGACAGTTACAAATAAAAAAAACCTGCGATGTTGCTCTGGCATTTGAGGATAAGAGGATGGTTACAGGCTAAAAGAAAATACTCTCCTCATGAAGAAGAAGCAAAACCACTTGGAGAAGTTAGCTTCAATTCATCTGATGAGTAAGGGGATGGTTACAGGCCAAAAGATGAAGCGAAACCACTTGGAGAGGTTAGCTTCAGTTCATCTGACGTGTATATCAAACAAACAAGCAATAGATCTCATCTTATGTGTATATCAAACATATAAGGCAGAATTCATTTGATGTGTGTACCAAACATATAAAGCAAGCTTCTCTAGCAAGGAATTGGCCTACGGTGGAAGGCATACCCTATTCACAGTGGATGCCCTTCCACAAAACAACATGGACTTCACTGTTGTGCTGGAGGACTTGTGTATTACAAGCCATGCCTTACCATCATTCACCACCATTTGTCCGCCCATGAACATCAGCGTACGTAGAATCATAAAGCATCTCAATTCTCGCATGTAACTTACTGCCACATGAGAGCAGCACTATGTGCGTCACGACATGCCAGATGTGCTGATGAGTGACGTTTGAAGCCAGCGTCAGCTGTGCTCCCAACTCCTAGTGCCGGCCGAGTCAGTGCTGGTTATACCTCTAACTATCAACATCGGCTGTGTCAGCACCAGCTGTGCCTCTGTCAGCTCCGGCTCTGTCGTGATTGTTCGCCACCCGAGACTCCTCATATTTAGGGCTTAAGTTCCTTCGCCTTCCTAGCATTGCACGATTTCCAAGTGCAACTGTCCACCTCTTGCGACGATTCACCTCTTGTGACCGTTCATCTTCCCCTGACCTTTTGGTTTTCCGTCGAAACTCCTTTTCTGCTAATAGAAAACCGCTGTGAAGGTCCACCTCCCGTGACCGTTTGTTCCTTGACCCTTTGGTTTCTCACTGAAATCTCTCCTACATGGACGAAAACCCACTTTGAGACTTTCCCTGCCAGTGCCTTGGCTAGAAAGTTACCCAAAACAATGCCAGGAGACCTCTCCAATGTTACTAAATTGTCTGTAATACTCACTTAAATCCACTGGAAAACTTCCCAAAACTTTCGAAAATGCCTATTGTCGCACTTCTCGCCTCTTCTACTCTTGAAGAGCACGGCAGGGGTTCTCCTACTTCTCGAAAAACCCCTTGTGCTAAAGCAGAAAACTCCTGCAACTCCACCAATCCCCAGAAAAAGCTTCTCCTTGGATTGCCGGAACACTTGCTCTCCTGTTAGAAACATGAACCCTTGCCGGAATCCCACTTTTTGTCGAACCTTCTACCAGACACCCTCTGCTCACCATTAAAAATTTTAAGTTTTTTTTTACCTTCAGTGAAAAAGTGAAGGAAAATGAGGTTTTACCCCCATATATAGCCAACACTACCCTCAAACGCCCCCCACAAATTGGGAATCCTAGTCCCGTCTAAGGAAAGCCAAACGACAATGTGTCGGGTCAGGCTTTGACTCGAGGCCCGAGGAAACTCTCACTGCAGCGTCAAAAATCCCAATTATCAGACTGGATCAGGTTTGACCCGAGGCCCTAAGAAACTCTCATCACCATCTGTAAAATTCCAACAAAAGGGCTGGACCTGGTCGAGCTCGGGTAATGAGTTGAATATTACTCCATACCCAGCGCCGGCTACATGGTAGAAAGGTACCTAGCACCGCTTATGTTTCAACAACCACAACGCCTGCCTATATGCTCGATAATTCAGCGCCAGCTGTGTTCAAGCAAGTGTCGGCCTTAGCACCGACTGGTTTTTTAGCAATCTAGTGTTGGTTGTGTTTTTAACCTTTTGGCGCCAGCTGACTAACTAAGGAGCAATGTTGGCCGTCTTTAGCACCAGTTGAATTTTCAAAGACTTAGCGTTGGCTAAGTGTTCAAGAGATAATGGTTGCTGCACCTGGCATTGACTGTATTTTAAACAGCCTGTTGTCGCCTACTCTAGGTCAAAGCTATGGGTGTTGTATTATTATTATCCCCAGTGAAGTTGCACCTTGACTCTGATCTATTATCCCCTACAAACTGAAACCCAAATCGACCAAAATCAGGTCTTGACTTCGCATTCCTAGTAAGAGAGCCATACACATACTATTATCCCCAGTGGAGGTAGGGTAATTTTTACTGCTGCAATCCTCGGTGGTCTGCGTCATGCGTATAAGAGATCCACATTTGTCCTCTCTTCCCCAATAAGGTCAGCTTTCTTATTCGGATCCCTCATCAGTCCTTCCTACCTTATACCTAGGGAGTCTGACTGCTGCCCACAGATCTAGTCCTCATGGAGCTTCATCTACAAGGTGACCCACACAATGGTCTAGATGCATGACCCTAAACTACACAGTCCAAACAATATGACCTTAAACTGTAGCAATCGTTTAGATGCACGACCCTAAACTGTACGGTCCAAACTATATGACATTAAACTGTAGCAGAGGTCTAGCTGCACGACCTTAAATTGCACAGTCCTAGTTGCATGATTCTAAATTGTATAACCACGGTCCAAACTATATGACCTTAAACTGTAGCGGAGGTCTAGTTACACGATCTTAAATTGCACAGTCCTAGTTGTATGACTCTAAACTGCATAACCATGGTCCAAACTATATGACCTTAAACTGTAGCAAAAATCTAGTTTCACAACCTTAAAATGCACGGTCCTAGTTCATGACTCTAAACTGCATAACCATAGTCCAAACTATATGACCTTAAACTGTAGTGGAGGTCTATTTGCATGACTTTAAAGCGCATGGTGCTAGTTGCATGACTCTAAATTGCATAACAACAGTCCAGGTGTATGACCTTAAACCATAGTACACGTCCTAGCCGCATGACGATAAACTACTTTGCACAGGTCCAGGAGGCATGACCATAAACTCGCCCCAACATATGCACACCACTATTACTATCTCCCCAATGAGTCCATTCATTTCATCATCGTACATCATTCCCCAGTGAGTCTCACTCGTGCTCACAAAATGGTGAACCATCCTGCCACCTATACTTGTCATAAGCTAGTGGGTCACCACTTTCCACCTTCCTTCCATACATCATCCTTCTTTCACAAGTAGCCTCGTGCCATCAGCCCCAAAAGTGAGCTAAACCACTACCATACTCACTTCATGGCCCTTATAGACGATTATGCATCCCCATTATGGTCTAGCTATATACATTAAATTGTAGTGCACGTCCTGACGACTTGATGTTAAAAGGCCTCACACAGGTCCCGAGGTCATGACTTTAAACACCCCCTCACAAAACAAATGATGAAATAACATGCATGGTGTATACCTTAATAAGGGAACACCATGAGTAAAAATGATGGATAGGCATGGTCACGAAACCATGAGTAAAAGAGCTTCATAAATAAAAATCGGGCACAGTGAAAACCCGAAAGGGCATCTTGAGTAAAAATAGATGAAAAGGGTGGACATGGCCCAAAGTTCATGGGTAAAAGAGCCCCAAATAGAAGGAAGTTGGTGAAAACCATCTCTACGGCACTGCTTCCCAAGTTCAAGTGAAAATCCACGAAGGACACGTGGATGAATAAACAGGTTGATGCAGCACTCGCCTCAACAGGTGGTACAAGCTTCAAGGAAACAATTCTGACAGCCTGAGTCCACTCGCCAAAAAGGACTCGAAAGATAGAAGATTTACCAAGAAGGCAAGACAAGTCTCACGACAAAGAGCATCATTCTCACAAGGTCACCAACATACTTCCAAGATGTTGAAGATTCCCCAAGGAAGCTAAGTCAACCATGACATTGGAGCAGCAATCAGATGATTATCATAGCTGCAAAGCAGTGGGTAGGGGTGGTTGTACCCAAAACTGGTCACCTCGATAAACTGAGGTACCCTACTGGCCAAGGAATAACTAATCAGTCATGAATTTGGAGCAGCAATCAAATTATTGTCATAGCTACAAAGGAGTGGGTAAGGGCGGTTGTACCCAGAGCTGGTAACCACGATAAACTGAGGTATCTTACTCACCAAGGAATGACAGATGCACAAAGCAGACGACGTTGACTCAAGGCCTTGTAGCATACCATTCACGTAATCCTTGAAACATGGCTCATCACTAGAGGATATACACTAACTCAGACTAAATGGAAACAATTCCCTTCGACATAGCACTCAATTGCCAGACGGGCTCGATTCTGACTGACGAGGTTCGTACAAAATCCTCAGCTTTAGAATCACAAACAGTCCACACGAGGTTGAGGACTTCGATATCCCTTAAAAAAGTCTCTTCTCCCCTTGAAGTCTCCATGGACGGACCCACGAATAATGTATCCCTACGTCTGAGCATCCTAGTTGCACCATTGCGTGAATCTCATTAGCGTTCATGTGGTCCTGTGGCTAGAAAGAAAAAAGTAATAAAGCCGAAGGAAAGTTTAAAAATGTTATCCTTCTTGCTTCTCTTGAAGCGCAACATTCGGTGGGGAAAGTAGTTTGAACGCATTTTTCAGCACCTTTGTCCCTAATGCGGAATAAAAAAGGAAGTAGGTCAAAGCTTATAAAATAAGAGGAAATTTCGACAGTCTCATAATTACCCCAGAATTAATCAAGGTCTTCATCGTCACTCCAGAAGGCCACTTGCCAAATTTCATTGCGTTCAGACATGTATAAGGCAGTGAACACAAAGACACAATTTCAAAAAAATTGGCCTCTTGCACCTTAAAATGAACCCCGTAACTAGAACTATACTTTTGATACGTCAAATAGTTGTGGGACCATCGTCATTACATCCGGCATGGTCAAAAACCCCAATGGGTCAAGTTTCGGCTCAATCAGGCACTTTAGGACAAAAGTATGAGTAAAATATCGAAAAGGGGAAGGCCACACACTATTCCCGTGTGGCCACCCTGCACCAAAACACTATTAAAGGTGGTTGTTTTTACAGTCACAGATAGTGAATTTCGGGGCCTATATCTTACTCAATCGGAGTCAGATCGTGCTCAAATTTGGTGAGCGTGTTCTTCTCATCGAGATGAGATTTTCAATAGGAGGTACGCCTTGTGATGATGCCCGAGCAGGGAGAAAAGCTAGAGAGAAGTTTTTGATACTTGAAGGAAGTTGCAAAAAATTCAGCAGCAGCACGCCCCACTCTGACAGCCAAATCACAATGCTCGCATACTCGATCGACACGAAACTCATTGCATTATGTGCGTAAGAGCTATCTCTGATCCAAACCCCACGCACGATGAATGGTTGGATTTCACACACGGAAGTGTCTAAGCTAATGTAAATTCCGGCTATCGGATTTCAAGATTCCGGTAAAAAACTCAAGACAACGAAATCTTCATCCGAACATGAAATCAAGCTACGCTTGTTGCAACATGATCATGACGGCATGCTCAGTGTGATTCAACAAAGAAACTGAAGAAAAATATTAAGAAATGAGCACACAATCGATCCAAACTTTTCAAGATTCAAGCAAATTTCAAGTTTCATGATCGTGGGTTAAAAACATGATTCATGGCTCGAAGTTGGTATCAAATAGATCGTCATGCTGAACCCACAAGAAAATAATCATCTTTTGAGCAAACAGGCATTAGAACAACGCCAGATTAGTTATGGAAGATCACGTAAGTTCTCGTGCTGCAGCAAGGACTATTTTAGAATTTCACACATTGTTAGGCAGGGGAAAAACAGTCCTTTTGTACCCATTTTTAGAATTTCTTTTAATTCAATTAAATTGTAATTTTCTTCAATTCTAGGTAGTTTTTAGGCGTAGACTCATGTTTTGCCCAATTCTATATAAGCATGTAAAGCCAAATTGTAAAGGACCTTCGGTTCATTTCACACAACGATCAATAAAATTTCAATTTCCTCTTGAACTCGTGGGTGCTACATGGAGAGAGAGTGGAGAAAGAAGAAAAGGCCTGATACCCTTAGACAAGTTAACTTTCTCTTGCCTCCCCTTTCTCTCACCGCCCCTTTCTCTGACCTCCCCTCTTTCTCTCCTCTTCTCTCTCCTTCTCTCTTTCTCTCTTCATCTATCTCTCGTCCTCTCTATCTCTCTCCTCATCTCTATCCCTTCTTCTCTCTTCTATGCATCCTTATCCCTCTCTCATCTTCTCATCTCTATCTCTCATTCTCTCTCTTCTTCTCATCCCTATTCCTCTCTCTCTTCTTCTCATCTTTATCTCTCTTTCTCTCTCTTCTTCTCATCCCTATCTCTCTTTCTCTCTCTTTTTCTCATCCCTATCTCTCATTCTCTCTCTTCTTCTCATCTCTCTCTCTTTCTCTCCCTTTTTATCATATTTATCTCTCTCTCTCACTTCTTATCATCTCTATCTCTCTTTCTACTCTTCCTCTAACAAAGTCGGTGAAGCTTAGTGCATATTGCATCTTCTCTCTCTTCTCTGTCTTACATAGTCGAAAAAATGCAGTGCCGACTGCATCTTCTCTCTTCTCATCTAACAGAGTCGGTGAAGCCTAGTGCCGACTGCATTCTCTCTCTGTTCTTGCCTAACATAGTCGGTGAAGCCTAGCACCGACTGCATCCTGTCTCTCTTCTATGTCTAACACAGTCAGTGAAACTCAACACCGACTATATCGTCTCTCTCTTCTCTATTTAACATAGTTGATGAAACTCAACCCGGACTGCATCCTCTCTCTCTCTTCTCATCTAACACAGTCAGTAAAGCCTAGTGCCGACTGCAACCTCTCTCTCTTCTCGTCCAACACAGTTGGAGAAGCCTAGCGCCGACTGCATCTTCTCTCTTCTTTGTCTAACACAATTGGTGATGCTCAGCACCGACTGCGTTACTATTCCATCCTGTGACGCTCAACGTCGATTGAGCCCTCTTCCTCATCTTTGCTTGATACAAACAGTGATGCAAGCACCGTTTGTGTTTTTCTCTCTTCCCTCATATTCGTTTTTTCTTTCTTTCTCTTCCCACTCCTTTCTTTTCTCTTCTTCTCTTATCTTAGTCTTCTTTTTCTTTATGATATCTATTATTTTTCTTATTCTTTTGTTCGATAAAAAAGGAGTTTAGATTAGCCTATCATGAAAGTCCTGTGGTGCAGTCGTAATGTTGTGGTGCCAGAATTACTGTGCCCGCTTTATTACCATGGCAAACTAATCATCATGTCTAGCTAGTCAGCATCAGTATTGACATCTAGTAGTAATTGTGTTGAGCCGGTCTGAGTTACCTAGCCCATTTTACTAACCACGTCAGTCCAATTACTCATTAGCTTAGTCACTGTGTTGATCTCCCCACCTTGTCAAATTCTTCTCTCCCCCATCTTTCTTCTCTCATTCTTCTCTTCTTCTTTTGAATGCACATGCTTCTATATGTTAACCACAGAGGAAAGGTGAGGTCTGTTGACCCACTTGTCTTATAATATTTGCCATATGTGTGTGATTGTAAAAAACAGGAGAATACAAGTCAAGGAAGGCGATTTCGAACCAGTTTTACTATTAGGGGCCTTTTTTCATGATCTAAGAGGGCGCCCACGCGAGCTGGCTCTAGTAATTCCTAAACCGACCTTAAATTCATCTCTCATCAGTTGGTAATACCTGCCCTCGTTTTTGAACGAAGTTTTAGAGAGAGTGATCTCAAAATGTCTTGGGTCTCCTCGAAACTCGAGACACTTGCCGCCCGATCATCCAGATCCAGAGGGCGAGATTGAGGCACCTGACCATTGATCTCTAAATCAGTCTGCATAGAAAGCCTATCACGCCACCATGGCGGGTCACGACAATAGTCTGCTAGCTCAAGGAACAACCGGTGCAATGGTAACGCTCGTACTAACTCCGGGGGCAGCCAACAAAAAGCAATGATCAGTGTAGCCATCATGGTCAGTGATAAAAAATGAGCTCTTTCCCAAACTTTGGACCTCTCCAAAGGGGTAAACATAGTAAAAACACCTCAGGCAGGCAAGCAACAACAGTCTTACAACTGAGTAGCCCCAGCAGTGAACCTTAGTCGAGATGATTATTGGACCAGACATAGGAATAAAGTCTACCCCTTTGAGATGAAATGGACCCCAGTGCTATTCCGATTATTGCTTGAACAGAACATGATCGAGCTCCCAAAAACTAAGTTCCCTGATTAAGCTGGACTCGATGCTCAGGAGAATTATTGTGCTTACCATTGAAGATCAATCACCCCACAGATGACTGCTTCATGCTAAAAGACATTATCGAGGCCCTGATTCAGAAGGGTCAGATAAAACTTGAAGAGTTAAAGAAGGCATTCAGGGTAGCGGAAGCCTCCCACACAGTAACAGTCCAAGAAGAAGACGAAGCGCCTGGTCTCCTTCACGCCTTTTTTACTATAATGCTTCAAGAAGGCCTCATCAGACCAAAACCGGCAAGGCAGCCTCGCCGCCATGCTCAGAGGACTGAGGACCATTGCTGGCCGTACCATCAGATATGGGGCCACGACCTATGTGAATGCTTTAGTTTCCATGGTATAATCGCAAAGAAAATACAGGAAGACCAAGAGTCTTGTAGCGTTCCAGAAAGTCATTCTCAAACCACTCCACCAGTACAAGAGGACCTCTCAACTCTAGACCTGGGTAATAATGGCTCAGATCCTACTGAAGACTCAACTTCCCAGCGATGGATAGTCCACCATGGGCAGTGTAGACTCAAGTCATTAAGGCTAGAAGCTGTTAGTCAAGCTAGGGTTCTCCATAAACCCAATGAGACAGATCAACCACTGCCAATAAAAACCAAAAAAAGACGGGAATCAAGGGCTGCTGGCCGGAGGAATAAGAGGATGTCCCCTAGCCATCTCCTCTCCATAATACATCCAATGAGGGTAATGACATTAAAAGCACTCCCAAACGATCTAAGCAAGGGAAATTCTTGAAAGATTCCATGTACATGTCCAACTCTGGTGATGACGCAAAAATCTGCCCGGATTGATCCGATGAGGGGAATGACCTTAAGAGGCCCTCACTATCTGACCCTCATCCTTCTTCTTCTTCTGCTTCTTATCCTTATTCTTCTATTCTCAGGAAGCTTGCCACATGGTATAAGTATATGAGTTATCAGCCAGCGCAGGACAAACACTGCAGATACCTATGAAAAAATTGAACGATTCTTATGAAGGTGCTTCTTGCCCCACAACCACTGAATTTCGTCCTCCCTGTGACCTCCAAATCAAACTCTTACTACTTGATATGTTGTCCATGTTTAAGGTTGACCCTTCTGTCACTTGGTTCTACAAAGGTGCAGAAATAGTGACCTACCCTGGAGCCCTCTTAGAAGCAGAGATGTCAAGATCGTCGGTCTACACTTGAGGTTAGCGAGAAGACCTCTAAGGCCAATGATGAAGAGTTGCTAAAATCCCCATAAGAATGGGAAGAGGGCGATCAAGCCACAGCAGATGAACTTGAGAAGATAAATCTAGGGGATGAGACTGATCCCAGACCCACTTTCATCTCCGCGAATATGTCACCAGAAGAGAAAGAAAATTTCACTACTTTCTTGCAAGCAAACTGAGACGTCTTTTCCTTGCATTACCGTGAGATGCCTAGTTTAAACCCTCAGGACGTCGTTCACTGCCTTGGCATCGATCCGACTATCATACAGAAATCAAGGAGGTTTAGGCCTGACCTTGAAATGCAAATTGATGCCAAGGTGACCAACCTCAAATAGGCAGGCTTCATTCACGAAGTAAAGTACCCGAAATGGCAAGCAAAAGTTGTTCCTATTAAGAAGAAGAATGGCCAAATCAAGGTTTGAATTGACTTCCTTGACCAGAATACCGCTTGTCCTAAGGATGATTTCCCATTGCCATTCACCAAGATACTCATCAATTCTACGACTCACTGTCAAATCTTTTCCTTTATGGATGGATACTCTGGGTATAATCAGATAAGGATGGCTCCCGAAAATGAGGAAGCCACCATGTTCTTGACCCCAAAAGTAGTCTTATGTTACACAATGATGCCTTTTGGATTGAAGAATGCTGGCACCACATGTCAGAGAGTAATGACGACCATCTTCAAAGACATGATACACAAAGAGGTGGATTGTTATGTAGATGACTTGGTGGTGAAATCCGAAGAGAAAGATTCTCATATGAGAGACCATGAAAAGGTGTTCAAGCGATTGTGCTTGCATCAGCTCAAAATGTACCCGTTGAAGTGCGCTTTTGGTGTGCGTTCAGAAAAATTTTGTTAGACACCTAGGGCTTGAGGTTGAGCCAGTCACGACCAAGGCAATCCAAGAAATTCCATCACCAACTACACTGCGAGAATTTCACTCTCTTAAAGGGAAACCGATGTACATCCGCAGGTTTATCTCAAACCTCTCAGGTCGCTGTAAACCCTTTACGCACCTGTTAAAGGAAGATACCCCATTTATCTGGGATGAAGCATGTCAGGCAACCCTTGATAACATCCAACATTATTTACTCAATCCTCCAATACTCTCTACACTGATATTGGGAAGACCTCTCATCCTATAAGTGACCGCTCTAGATGAGTACTTGGGATTGTTGATGCAAAACAATGACAAAGGAAAAGAGACCGCAGTATACTATCTTAGCCTCATGCAAGGGGCTGAGAAGAATTATCCCCCTATAGAAAAGATGTGCTTGGCCCTAATCTTTGCAGCACAAAAGCTTTGCCACTACTTACTCGATCATGAAGTGAAAGTTATATCAAAAGCAGATCCTCATGACACTCTCATGCCTGTCAGAACGTCTTGTTAAGTGGGCATTATTGCAAATGGAATTTGACGTCACATATGTCCCCCAAAAGGTTGTCAAGGGCCAAGCCTTGAACGATTTTCTCACAGCACACCCCATACCAGCAGAATCTCCTTTATCAAGTGACCTCCTTGACGAAGAAGTACTATGTGCAGAGCTTGCTCACGCGTGGGAAATGTACCTCGAGGAGCCTTCTAATTTGATAGAGGAGACGTCGGGGTGGTATTCCTAACTCTGAAAGGGGGAGTACTGCCACTTTCTTTCTCTCTCACCGAGGCCGGTTCTCATAACGAAGCAGAATATTAGGCCCTTATAATTGGATTTGAGATAGCCTTTAATCTAAACTTGGAGCAGCTCAAGATCTATGGTGACTCTGAGTTGGTTATCTGGCTGCTTAAAGGGATCTATGATGTGAGAAAAGACACTCTCAAGACTTATCATGATACGAAAAAATCATATATGGCTCTGCTTGAGGATTTATCCTTGTGTCACATCTCTAGGAGGCTAAACTCAGGCTGATGCATGTACAAAACTTAGGGTTACAATTCAATTATCTTCATCAGGACCCAGGCATGCACCCATGTTTGAGCTCAATTCTATATAAACATGCAAAGCCTAATTGTAAAAGGACCTTTGGTTTATTCTTCAATCACTCAATAAAGACTTCAATTATTACATAAGTTTGTGGTGTGTCTTGGAGAGAGAGAGAGAGAGGAGAGAGAAGAAAAGGGTTGATACCCTCAATATGGTAACTTTCTCTCTCCTCCTCTTTTCTCTCTCATCTCTATCTCTCTTTCTCTCTTCTTTTCTCTCCAATATCTCTTTTTTTCTCTTCTTTTCTCATCTTTATCTCTTCCTGCTTTCTCCTCTCTCTTCTCTCTTGCCTTCTCTATCTATCTCTACTTTCTTTATCTCTCTCTTTCCCTCTCCTTCCCACACATCTATCACTCTCCCTCTTCATCATCTAGTTTATCACTTTTTTCTTTGCCTGCACTTCTCTTCTATATCCATTCACGCGTGGCATATCTATCGTCTGGTGCGACGTCTTTTAGCTTTTGAGATATGAACAATGAGCAGGATCTTAGCTTGAGTGGCGGGCCGGGCGTCTATCAAAGTTCCCTTTTCTCTTCTGTCATAGCCGGAAGAAGCATATCTCGACCTGTGTCTTCCTTCTCACTCCTCTCTTCTATCACAACCGGTAGAAGCACATCACCACCTGTCTCTTCTCTCTCCTACCTCTCTTCTGTCACAGCCGGTGGAAGCACATCATCGTCTATGTCTTCTCTCTCTTCTCTCTTCTGTCACAGTCGACGAAAGCACATCGCCGCTTGTGTCTTCTCTCCCTTCTCTCTTCAGTCACAGCTGGTGGAAGCACATTACGACCTCTATCTTCTCTCTCTTCTCTCTTCAGTCATAATCGATAAGCCCATTACTGCATGTATACTCTCTCTCCTTTCCTTTCTACTACAACCGACGGAATCCTATCATCCCTTGTGTTCTTTTTATCTCCTCTTTCTTCTATCAACAGACTGCAGAAACACATCTCAGCCTATGTTTTCTCTCTACTTTTCTATCGTCTCAGACGGTAAGAGACTATCGCTATCGGAGTTTCTCTCTCCTCATCTCAACGTCGTCTGTGCCCTCCTTCCTCTTCCTTCTCTCTCTTACTTCGTCTCCATGCTTTTCCTTCTCTTCTTCCTCTCCCTCTTTCTTTCTTCCTGTCCTCTCCTAAGCTCTTCTTCTTATTTCTATCTCTCCCTTTTCTTCTATTCTTCTCTCACTCTTTTTATTCTCCATCTTCTCTTCTCTCTCACTTTCTATTCTCTTTTCTTTCTTTTACTCTTTCGTTTGAACAAGAAGGGTTGCGACTAGCGTTCCATGGTAGTTCTGTCGTCTAGCAATAACGTCGTTGTGTCAGTCAAAGTCACTCTGCCCACTTTATTATCACGACAAATTGGCCATTGTGTTAAGCTAATCGGTACTGGTACATCGTCTAGTACTAATTTTGTTGAGCCAATCTGAGTTGTCGAGCCTATTTTACTGTCACACCAGGTCAATTACCTACTAGTCTAGTCACATTGTCGGTCTCACCCATTATTTTCTTCTTCTTTTTGAATGTGCACGATTGTGTACGTTCACCCAAAGGCAAGGTGGGGTCCCTTGACTCACTTATCTTGTAACATTTTCCATGTGTGTATGATTGCAGAAACATGAGAATACAGACCAAGGGAGGTGATTTCGAACCAGTTCTACGACTAGGGGGCTTTATTCATGATCTAAGAGGGCACCCACACGAGCCAGCCCGAGTAAGTCCCGAACCACCTTAAATTCCTTTCTCATCGGTTGGTTCACCTGCCCTTCTTTTTTAGCATGGTTCCCGAGAGAGCAATCTCAAGTCCCAAGTTCCCTTGAAACTCAAGATACATGCTGCCAGATCATCCAAATCTGGAAGGTGAGATCTAGGAACCTAACTAGTGGACCCATCAATTTTGAGCTGATCTATGATGATCACCTTCTTAGAGGATGATCTGTAATTAGGAGAAAAATTTCACAATCACCCTCTCTTTGTGACTAGTGAACTACATGCATGCCCCATCAACTTATTTATGTTGGATGCAGGGTCAACAATCAACCTCATCCCAAGGAGAATCCTCACCCGATTGGGATTAGGTTCTGAAGATCTCACTCCGATGCATATCACAGACCAAGGATTCAACCACTTAGAAGAAAAGCTGACTGGCACTGTCCACCTTCATCTCAAGATTGGTGAATTAATCGACACTGACACCTCCTACAACATCCTTCTCAATCACCCGTGGCTCCATGACGAGGGGGTGGTTCGGTCCACATTGCACCAGTGCTTCAAGTATAGTCGAGATGGGAGACAGCATACGGTCTACGCTGATAAACAACCATTTCCTATAGCCGAAGCTCACTATGCTGATGCCATGTAGTACTTCAAAGATTCATTGCCATCTCAAAATCCAACTGATGGTGATTACAAGTCTGTGAGGAAGATAAAACCTTCGCATCATGAAGATGTTGAGGACATCGCGCAAACACTAGTGGACATGTTCAAAGAAGAGGAAAGACAAGGCAAAATTCTTCCTCTGAATTCCCTTCATCCTAACATGCCATTCGTTGCTCCGGAAGAACATCTTCACTTAAAGATGAAGCTTCTCCCTCTGCTTCCAGTCCAGAGCCACCTCTACAAGAAGATGAGTTTGAGGTCAGTCCTGAGATCGAGGAAGCCATGGAGGTAGAATTCTTGGCTCCAAAGGTCACCTACATGCCGGACCATCAAAAGTCTTGTGTGTCCCTATTTCACTCTTGAAAGCAGAAATGTTGCCCCAGCCACTGCGGAAAATTTTTCAAACCCCGGTTTCCATAAGCATGGAGGATGCTCCTCGTCCCAGCTCAGGGTTAATTCAGACCAAGTAGTCAGCCACAAGTTCTGTGCTTCCCTGATTCAGTGGGAGGAGAGTAGTTTGAGAAAGGACAACCTTCTCACCCTCAGGAACAGGACCCCCTAGCAGAGTTAAGAAGCGAAGTTCATAGTCTCTAGATCCCATTGGAGGTTATGCGTATCGCTTCAAAACATGTAAAGTAGTTTGTGCTTGAGACCAAGAGCTATGACGAGCTTGAAGTAAATGCACCTCGAATGGAAGCTAAAGCCACTCCTGATTGGACTATCTATAGTGAGCAGGCTCATTGAATAATGAGAAAATTGTATTATGAGCCCTTGTCCAATCAAACGTTAAGGGGAGAAGAAGTAATTGATCCCCCATTCGAGGTCATTGAAGCCACAACAGCTTGTCACAAGACGAATCGACCTGAGACAATGAACATTTTGAAAGGTGGTCAGGCCCCAAAAAGAAGCAAAAGAGGTGCAACGAAATAAAAGAAGAATGAAATCATGCAGCGAAATGAGCCCGAAGAGAAAAAGAAGCATTTCATTCATAAAATTCAAAATTTTTAAAATTGTTGATAAAGAAAGGACACTCTTAAAAATGATCAATGATCTTATTGATCTCTGCTCTGGATGCTGCAGAGGAAGCCTCGGTGTGCTGGATATGCTCCTTCAGCTCGACCACCACTTCAGCCTCCTAGTCCATGGAGGTCGTTTCTGACTCGATGGTGCGAGTGAGTTTTGATAGATCCTCAGCCAAAGAAGCATCCAAGGCCCATCCCTAAATCATTACCCTCTCAAGACTGAAAAATTCATCCTTCAGCTTTTGTATCTCTGCCCTTATGCTTACCATTCTATTAAAGCATGTTCTCCCATCCATTTTGAGGTCGAGCTAATGGGCAACCATAGAGGCCTTCTTTTCCCCTTGGCCCTCATCTTCTAAGGTTACCACTTCAGGTTTAGCCATAGCCTCTGCCACCTATTCTTGATCCTCTACAACTAAACTCCTGCCACAAAAAGCTCAACCCCCTCATCTTTCTAACATGTGCACTCTCGGGCAGCAGCCTCTTGATGCTCAAGATTCTCGCTAACTGTAAGGGCAATAATTTTCTCCCAAGCCAATATTGTCGCACAAGAAGAGAGATGTAATGTCGAGTATTGCCATCTGAGGCATTATCGTGCGTGTTTCAGTTGGATAAGAAGAGAATAGCATCGGTTGAAGCAGTGCCGGTTAGATAAGAAGAGTGTAGCGTTCCAGTTGGAGTAGCACCAATTGAAGAAGCACCAGGTGAAACAATGGCGATTGGAGAAGCGTAGGGTGTAACAACGCTAGTTGGAGTAGCACCGATTGGAGCAGCACTTGGTGGAGCAACGCCGGTGGGAGCAGCACCAAGTGGAACAATGCCGGCTGGAGTAGTGCCAATTAGGGTAGTATTGGTGGAACAGTGCCGGTTGGAGTAGCGTACCGCTTGGAGTAGCACCGATTGGAGTAGTGTCGGGTGGAGCAGCACCAGTTAGATGGTTGATAGTGCAACATCGGGAGTGTCTTAGTCAAATGTATAGCCCTTGTACATGTCAGAGCCGCCCCGTACGTGTCAAAATAATGAGTGCTTACGTCAGCCACAATGTTTTCCAACTACCCTCTCTTTTTAAGTCTCTCCCATTTTTTCTCAACTCTTCTCTCTCTCTTGAAGTTCATTGCTGCCCTTTCAAGACAGCCCACTGGTGAAGCCAAGGAAGGCCCATGAAGACCATGAATAAGGATTTGTGATACCGTGAGAAGTCAAGGTAAGTGGGATTAGCTTTATGCATCAATGACTGTTGTAAAAATGTGGAAATGAATTAGATGACATAAAGGAAAATGTGAAGAATGAATGGGTTAACATGAGATTGAAGTTTCCGTTTGTGCTTCTCAATGCCATGAGTGTATCTACCACATGTTTGATCCTTTTATTTATAAAAACTCAAGAAATCGCTCGTTGTGAGACTCCTTATCACAAATAAGTTTCCTAGCCCAAAGTGTAGCTTGGCTAGGAAATATTAAGTGTTCTTTAAAAGTATATTAACTTGAGAATGTGAATTTCCAGAACTGTGAATGCTTTTGCATCTATATGTTCGATGACCAAATGGCTTCCAAATAGGATCAAATCAGTCCCAAATGAAAGAAATGTGTGTATAATCCAAGTTTTCTTTTTGTCATGATAATAGTTTGCATGGATAAAAAGATATGGCCCTAAATGTACAGGAATGACACTGTTCACAATCACTGCTATTTCCAACAATTTTAGCCCTTTTTGAGCAATGCTTTTTACCTAGCCAATGGTATCCAAAAACCTTGAGATTACCACCATTGGAAAGGTTTATGAATGTACTTAAAGTTACATGTTTTGAGAAGTTTGAAACTCCCTACGGATTTTCAGCAATGACCCAAAATGCGCGAACACGTCCATGCGCACTGTACTAGGGGAATTTCCAGCAACTATGGCTCACTTTCTACTAAGCTATTGACCCTTCAAATGGCACCCAAATTTCTCCAAAACACTGTTTTTGTAAAAAAATTGTATTAGCTCAAGTTTTCATGTTGGAGGCATCCTAAAACTCCCCCTATATCGAGAGCTATGCCCTCGCTAAGAGGGGCATGTCACTGTTACTTGTCACTGCATCATTGTAAGACCATGTGACGCTAAGTTATCTTGATTTATGATAAATGTGAATTCCATATGATAAATTCCATGAGAATGCCATAAATATATGTGAATGATGCCCTGTAAACTGTACTTGATGTGAAAAAGGGGCCACGAGTGCGATAATGATAAAATGAATTAACAATGAATGTCAAATGCTACTGAGAAAGCTTATGTGTAAATGCCCTTCGATAGCTTATGAAATGCATGTCTTTTGCTAAATGCTATGACGTTGATGAAATATGATTCATCTGTTATTATGAGATGAAAGGCCACTACTTATATTGTTATTGACCACTACGCGGTGGGACACTCACCGGTAGTGGATACTGTTATGATGACGAGATGAATGGTCATTGTTTATGTTGGTTTTGGCCACTGCTCGGTGGGACACTCACCGGTAGTGGACGCTACTATGATATTGCCTGCTACATGATGGGACACTCATCGGTAGTAATGAGAGAGATGCCGGCATATCCCCTACCTTGCATAATGATAGGAACGGGTTAAGGGAGAGGATAAAGGGTCCCACCCAAGATATATGAAATGATATGTGACTGATGCCTTGCAAAGTAAGGGACTATTGAAACCCCAATGCGTGCTGAGGACTGTGTGAGTGTGAGGGTATTACGAAGTGGATTCCCCACTTGTCATTACCGTCCCTCCTGTGTGATGGTAGAGGTCTTAGGCAATGGGATTGGCTTAGCCTGATGGATAGGGCCTCTATTGCAGGAGTAGATGATTTAGTAGCTGAGTGGGTAATGATTGAATTTCTTCATAGGGAATGTTCAACATTATAATGATGGAATGATTATGATTTCATTAATTGAAGCCTCTGATCATATTGATTTGGTGAGCACTGTCGTTTAAATGAAATATTCATATTTGTTGTCTTGACTGGATATGCATTTATGCAAAATTATGACTTTATATTAACAAACTGTATTGTTGTCACATATGGATAGAACCACCACATATGCATAACACTAGACCTGCTTACTGGGCTATATAGCTCATCCTATCATTTCTCCTACCCTAGTAGATTGATAGCGGCAGGTACAGGGCTGGAAGTTCGTGTTTGGTGGTAGGAAGACAAAGCTAGTATTCTTGAAGTAGGTGCTTAGACCTTGTTTATGCGTGGGCTGTTTGGCCCTGGTTTTGTTTTGTTCTTGGTGGATATGTGTAATATTGGGCCTAAATGCCCCGAACTGAATGTAATATATTGGAAGATTTTTATATTATGAATTTTGGTGTGCGAAGTTTTCCCTTACTCATCTGCTAGTTAAGCTTGTCGCTTTAGTTCTCTTCCATGGTTTGCTTGATTTCCAAATATAAAGGCAATGAGTCCACTCCTACCTGAGTGACAAATGTTACATTGAATTACGAACTAGCGCTCTATAGCCCGTCGCCACATAAGGTATGATGGTCGGGGGCGGGGTCATGATAGATATGGTATCAGAGAAGCTAAGAGAGGATTCTTGGCCAAGGAAGTTTAGGAGAGTCCTTGATTAGTTTCTGGATAGGTAAGTGACTGGGTGCTCTTGTGACTAGGTTAATGGATGCGGACAGCTCGTAATCACAACGCTAGTTCCAGTAATGAAAATACTAAAGCACTCAACGAGTTTTATAGGACTCTGGAGGCGATGACCCAAATGATGAAGGAATCGATGCTAACCCAGTCTACCCCTACACGAGAGCAGAATGACAATAGCCTCATGGAGAGATTTAGGAGAATGGCACCCCCAACCTTTTTGGGGCATGGAGGAGTGGAGATGGCTGAGAGGTGGAAGGACCAGATAGAGAAGATCTTAGACGTGTTACACTGCTCGTATGAGAAAAAATTCAGGTTAGGGGCCTTTATGTTGGAAGGGGAAGAAGAATACTTGTGGGACTCGGTAAAACATGATTGGTGGGAGACAGGGACCAAGGCCACCTAGGAAAATTTCTTGACAGTATTTGACATGAAGTACTTCCCCAATTCAGTCAAGGAAAGGAAGGAAGTAGAATTAATCGAACTACAACAAGGGAGTATGACTATTGAGCAATACACCACTCGATTTGCAGAGCTCTCTATGTATGCTCCCCACATCATAAATACCAAAGCGTGAAAGGTGGCTAAATTTGAAAGGGGCTTATGATCAGATATCAGGAGTAGGGTGATGTCAGCTAAAATAAAGTCGTACACCCCGATGGTAGATCATGCTCTGAAGATGGAAAAAGATTGTGAGGATCGCAAGTTAAGGGAGGAAGGAAAGAGGAAAGCAGTGTCGTCGGGAAAGCTTGAGAAGAAACCCTGGCAGTCTTCAAGGAGAAATGCCAGAGGGAGGCCAGACCCAAGGATCTCGAAGAATCTTCTGGGCAATATGGGCAATGACCGACGCCCAAATTGTACTTATTGTATGAGAAGCAACCACACTGCCTCATAATGCTACCGGAAGAAGAATGTATGTCTGAAATGCGGCAAGCCTGGCAAGTGGGCAAAGGACTACCCGATGATGAAGATCGAAGATCGCCAGAAGACTCAAGGACGAGTGTTCGCACTCACTGAACAAGAGGCTAAGGCATCCACCTCAGTGATCAGAGGTATGGTGTCAATTTATGATATTAATGCTAAAGTCTTAATTGACCTTGGATCCTCTCATTCATTTGTTGCACCCCATTTTTTCCGTCAAATGAATGCTGCACCTACATGTCTCAATTACACTTAGTAGTATGTACACCTGTGGAAGACTCTATGGAAACTGATAAACAATGTAAGATTACAATTGGAGGGTGTGACTTGCCAGTAGACCTGATCCACCTAGATATTCAAGACTTTGATGTAATTCTAGGCATGGATTGTTTGTTTACACACCATGCCACCGTCAACTGCCATGAAAAGATGATAACATTCAAACCTCCGAATCAAGCAGAGGTACGCTTTGAGGGAATTAGGGATACTTCTCCTCTGCACTTTATCTCTACCCTCTGGGCCTCTCGTCTCTTGGCTAAGAGATTTGTAGGACATTTGGCATATGTGGTGGAGAATTGGGATGTTCAGACCCAGTCAGAGGGGTTACAAGTAGTAAAAGAGTACCTTGAGGTGTTTCCAGAGGAGTTCCCATTCCCACCTCCAAAGAGAGAAATTCAATTTGAGATAGAAGTAGTACCTGACACTGCTCTCATTTCTAAGCCCCATATAGAATGACTTCCACTGAAATGAAAGAGTTAAAAGAGAAGTTGCAGGAATTATTGATTAAGGGATTTATCCGACCTAGTGTGTCGCCCTAGGGTGCGCACCGGTCTTGTTTTTGAAGAAAAAGGATGGGTCCTTGAGATTATGTATTGACTATAGGCAGTTGAACCAAGTGACGGTGAAAAATAAGTACCCTCTACCTGGAATTGTTGACCTCTTTGACGAGCTCCAAGCGGCCCAAGTGTTTTCGAAGATTGACCTTAGATCGGGTTATCACCAATTGCGGGTCAAGGAGGAAGACATCTCAAAGAATACTTTTAGAACTCGATATGGTCATTATGAGTTTCTTGTGATGTCATTCGGATGAACCAATGCACCCGCTGTGTTCATGGATTTGATGAATAGGGTGTTCAGACCCTTCCTAGATGACTTTGTAGTGGCATTCATCGATGATATCTTGATATATTCGAAGAGTCGGGAACTGGATTAACAACATCTGAGGATGGTCTTACAAACTTTGAAGTTGGAAAGATTGTATGCTAAGTTGAGCAAGAACGAGTTTTGGCTCCCCAGTATGGCCTTCCTTAGGAACATTATTTCTAAGGATGGGATCACGGTCGACCCCTCTAAGATCGAAGCCATACTTAAGTGGGAAAGGCCAACAAATGTGACTGAGGTTCATAACTTCATGGGACTGAGAGGGCACTAGAGGCACTTTGTCGAAGGATTCTCAAAGATAGCGCTTCCCCTAACTCGATTTACCCAAAAGAATGCAAGATTTGTATGGTCTAAGGAGTGTTAGAAGAGTTTCTAGGAATTTAAGAAGAGACTAGGCATATGCCCAATACTGGCCTTGCCCGAGGGAAATGAAGACTTTGTGGTTTATACCGATGCATACCATAAAGGGATCGGATGTGTACTTATGCAGAGGGGTAAAGTTATTGCTTATGCCTCCAAACAACTAAAGCCGCATGAAAAAAACAATCCCACTCAAGACTTGAAGCTCGTGGCTGTAATGTTCGCATTAAAAATCTGGAGACACTACCTCTATGGGGCCCAGTTTAAGGTGTTCACATACCACAAGAGTCTCAAGTACCTGTTTTCCCAGAAAGAGCTAAACATGAGGCAAAGAAGATAGATGGGCTTATTGAATGATTATGACTGCACAATTGATTACCATCCAGGCAAGACCAATGTAGTGGCCGATGCCCTAAGTTGAAAGGCTGTGGTTTCTGTGGCACACTTAATGATTCGAGAAGTGAAGTTGTTAGAAGATGTAGCGGAGTGGCACCCATCCCAGCCCCACAATGAGAGGGAAGGAATGTTGTCGTGTTTAAGGATGGAACCCCAACTCCTTCAACGAATTCAAGTCACCTAAAAAGGAGATCCCCAGCTGATAAAAATCCTTAAAGAAATGAAAATGGAAGGAAAGAAAGATTTCTCTATAAGCAGTGATGACTTGTTAAGATTTAGAGGCTGAGTGTGTGTTCTTAATAATGACAAGATAAAGAGGCTATCCTAGATGAAGCACACCACAAACGCTACACAGTACACCCAGGGAGTACAAAGATGTACCAAGATTTGAAGAAGACCTTTTGGTGGAACAATATGAAGCGAAATGTGGCACAGTTTGTCGCTAAGTGTTTGACATGCCAGCAAGTGAAGGCAGAATATCAGAGACCTGTAAGACTGTTATAGCCCCTACCCATACAAGAATGGAAATGGGAACACGTCACGATGGATTTTGTTTCTGGATTACCGAGATCAAGTGCAAGGCATGATAGTAACTGGGTCATGGTGAACAGATTAACTAAGGCTGCTCACTTCTTACCAGTTCGCACGACCTATACTCTAGATAAACTAGCTAAGTTGTACATCAAAGAAATTGTGAGATTGCATGGAGTGCCCATCAGCATTGTGTCAGACAGTGACACTAGATTCACCTACAAATTATGGGCACGTCTGCAGTCGGCATTGGAACCAGACTTACATTTAGCACCACCTTTCACCCCCAAACAGATGGACATTCAGAGAGGACCTTGGAGGACATGTTAAGGGCGTGTTGCTGACTTTAAGGGAAGCTAGGACGACCATCTACCCCTGATAGAATTTTTCTACAACAACAACTTCCAAGCCAGTATTCAGATTGCACCTTATGAGACCCTGTATGGAAGAGCGTGTAGGTCGCCTGTAGGTTGGGACGAGATTGGCGAAAGAAGATTATTACAGCCTGAAATGGTTCATATGACTTCTGAGAAGATTGCCTTGATTAGAGGGAAACTCAAGATAGCCCAAAGTTGGCAAAAGAACTACGTCAATAATCGCCGGAGAGACCTCGAGTTGGAAGTAGGGGATCAAGTCTTCCTGAAGGTATCACCAACGAAGGATATTATGAGATTCGGTAAAAAGGGAAAACTAAGCCCACGATTCATTGGACCTTTTGAAGTCCTAGAAAGAATTGGAAGCATGGCTTACCGACTTGCCCTACCACCTGAACAGGCTAGCATCAACAATGCCTTCCATATATCACTACTAAGGAAGTATCAACCTGACCCCTCCCATGTCTTGAAGTATGAACCAATCCCGCTAGGGAAAATTTGACCTATGTTGAGCAACCCATTGGGATTTTAGATAGAAAAGTAATAGTGTTGCGCAACAAAGAAATCCCTCTGGTTCGGGTACAATGGTAATATCATTTAAGGGAAGAATCAACATGGGAATGGGAGGATGTGATTAGGGAGAAATACCACCACCTTTTGGGTTATTGTTAATATTATTTTGAGGACAAAATCCCTTTTAAGGGGGGAATGATGTAAGGGCCACAATTTTCTCCAAAGCCAATATCACCGTGCGAGAATTGAGATGTAATGTTGAGCGAGAAGGCGTATGGAGTATTTCCATCTGAGGCATTATCGTGCGTGTTTAAGGGCCAGCACCGATTGGATAAGAAGAGAGTAGCAATTATTGGATAAGAAGAGTGTAGCATGTCGGTTGGAGTAGCGTCGATTGGAGTAGCTATGAATGGAACAGAGCAGATTGGAGAAGCGTCGAGTGGAACAACGCCGATTGGAGTAGCACCGATTGGAGCATCGCTGGGTGGAACAACTTCGGTTTGAGTAGCGTAGGTTTGAGCAGCATCGGGTGGAACATCGCCGGTTGGAGTAGCATCGGTTGGAGTACCACCGATTGGAGCAGCACCGAGTGGAACATCACCGGTTGGAGTAGCGCCGGTTGGGGTAGCATCGATTGGAGCAGCACCGGGTGGAACATCGCCTGTTGGAGTTACACGCCAGTTGGAGTAGCACCGGTTGGAGCAGCATCGAGTGAAGCAACGCTAATTGGACGTTTCATAGTGCAGTGTCGGAAGTGTCTTAGTCTAACATATAGCCTTTATACATGTCAGAGCCGCCCCGTACATG